>NC_058384.1:6643750-7010000 GCF_018350175.1 Felis catus | reverse complement strand
AGCTTATGAAGAGCCCAGCACCCGAGTCAGACCCGTTTTATGCTCAGAATGCCTGCTGCCAGGACTGCTCTGTCAGATGCAGACATGTACCAGGCCTACTGAAGGCTGACCCGTGGGCTTCATGCTGGGACACGAAAGGAATCCAGGAGAGAATTTTAGCTTTCTGTAACTCAAGGCAGAAAATTCTGCCTGCCTTCGACTTGGAAGAAGATTTAGAGGCTATTTTTAAGGGGTTCAACTGAGCCTGGAAAGTCCAAATTGAATAACTGGACCCACAGCTGTTATTCCTGAATAAGCTTTCTCTCACGTAATTATCTCCCCCTCATGCTGGGCTCTGAGAACATTCTAGAATTTGGTTTGTCAAGACTGAAATGTTTTAGCTACCCCAGGAGTGGGAAGCATAACCCTGGTGGCAATACAAATAAATGGGTCCAGTCATTTAATCAGCGAGGACATCGAGCACTGTTGCGTACCCAGCTCTGTGCTCTGGGAGCCTCTAGTGCTGTGCTGAGAACAGAGAAGTCTTGGAACTATGGAACAGGATGACCAGTGCCGTGACGGTCTCAAGTAGTTGAGGAAGAACCTTTAATCCAAGCTGGCCTTGAAAAAAGGCTTCCTGAAACACCTGACCATTGAGCTGGGGCTGGATGGAGAGCCAGCAGGAGGGGAGGCAGGTAGGGCAGAGGCAGGAGGCTGTGCATGCAGACCTGGAGGACCTGAGCCCACCAAGAACATGCCAAGAACATGCTAAGACCTTTCCCTCCCTGGTCCCGTTGCCTCTGGAGGATGACGGCTTGAAAGGTTGAGAGCACCGAACGTGTGTATTGGGTTGGCTTTAGGACACATTTTTGCGAGTGAGGTCAAGTCTCTTTCATCTTGTGATTTTACTCTCTTTTGCGACCTTGAGTATTTCTGCACCTCAGAAATGAATGCCACAGCTGTTTTGTTCCATTCAAGGTAAATCTGGGGTCCAAGGTAATTTAGATGACCGCGTTGGGGTATCGGATATGTTTGATGGGGGTAGAGGTAGAGAGAAAAGAATGTTTCAAAAGAGTTTTTTCCCAGTGTGCTTCTTATCATCTGTAAAATGGTTTTAAGAATACCTAATCTCAGGGTGCCTGGGTGGCTCAGTTGGTTCAGCATCCGACTCTGGTTTGGGCTCAGGTCATGGTTTCACAGTTCATGGGTTCCAGCCCTGCATCGAGTTCTGTGCTTACAGTGTGGAGCCTGCCTGCTTGGGATTCTCTCTTTCTCTCTGCCCCTCCCCCAATTGCACTGTATCTCTCTCAAAAATAAACTTAAAAAAAATACCCAGTCTCTCTTTCTCATAAATAGTAATGAGATTAAAATGAAATAAGCTACTACAATGTTTTGAGATGAGATAAAAAAATAAAGTATTAGAAATTTTTATTTATTATGGGACACCTGGTTCAGTTGGTCAAGTGGCAGCCTTCAGCTCAGGTCATGATCTCACGGTTCGTGGGTTCGAGCCCCACATCAGGCTCTCTGCTGTCCGTGTGGAGCCCACTTCAGATCCTCTGTCCCCCTTTCTCTGTGCCCCTCCCCCACTTGTTCTTTCTCTCTCTCAAAAATAAATTAATTAATCAAAAAATTTTCTTTATTAATAGTTTTATTTATTATTAATTACACTTTTAAGGAGAGTCACGTGACATTGACTTAGTACAATATCTTGTTTTGATTAAACATTTGTTACATGGTAATCTGAGGATGTTATTGTCAGTTTGCTTTATTTCATTGGTCAGTATTAATGGCTGGGAATGATATTGCACAGATTTCTAGATTGAAGTGAAAGCTGAGTATTGGTCGGTGAGTAAATTGTGGTATTTATGTTCAGTCAAATTTTCTAATTATGTCCATGTTTTTCTTGGAATTCACTTAGTAAATTTCCATCTTTCTCACTGTCAATCAGCATCCAAGCAAACTAACTGGAAGGTGCTACATTATGATATTGCCATCATACTATTTGCCTAATAAATTTAAGGTTTTTTTAACATTTATTTATTTTCTTTTTTTTTTTTTAAATTTTTTTCAACGTTTATTTATTTTTGGGACAGAGAGAGACAGAGCATGAACGGGGGAGGGGCAGAGAGAGAGGGAGACACAGAATCGGAAACAGGCTCCAGGCTCCGAGCCATCAGCCCAGAGCCTGACGCGGGGCTCGAACTCACGGACCGCGAGATCGTGACCTGGCTGAAGTCGGATGCCTAACCGACTGCGCCACCCAGGCGCCCCATCATTTATTTATTTTCAAGAGACAGAGACAGAGACAAAATGCAAGCAGTGTAGGGGCAGAGAAAGAGAGGGAGACACAGAATCTGAAGCAGGCTCCAGACTCTGAGCTGTCAGCACAGAGCACGATGTGGGCTCGAACCCACCAACGATGAGATCTTGACCCGAGCTAAGGTCGGACGCTTAACCGACTGAGCCACCCAGGCACCCCATATTTGCCTAATAAATTTAAAACTCACCAAAATGTTTCATTTGGAAGACTGTTTTTAACGAGCTGGAAAATTTGTATTCCAAGTATTAAGTGTGCAGAAATGAGAGGCCTTATAAGTTATATGCACTGTCTTAGGTAACAAAATTTTGAAACAATGGAAATATTTGTAAACATCAGTTTTTAAACGTTCTCATCATCACACAAGTTTTTTTTCTCTTGAAAATTAGTTTTTCTCACTCATTTCTCAAAAGTCACCTTTACAGTGAAGGGACAAATTCACTGCATTTGTTAAGAGTTTTTCTAGGATCTTTTTGTTTGGACACACATTCGAAACACTTGTGTTTCCGGGCGCCTGGGTGGCGCAGTCGGTTAAGCGTCCGACTTCAGCCAGGTCACGATCTCGCGGTCCGTGAGTTCGAGCCCCGCGTCGGGCTCTGGGCTGATGGCTCAGAGCCTGGAGCCTGTTTCCGATTCTGTGTCTCCCTCTCTCTCTGCCCCTCCCCCGTTCATGCTCTGTCTCTCTCTGTCCCCAAAATAAATAAACGTTGAAAAAAAAATTAAAAAAAAAAAAGAAACACTTGTGTTTCTATAGAAGAAACATATATAGCACTTGTATAGCATTGACTCATATACAAAATATTTAGCAAAGCTTAATTCTTTAAAGTTTTGGTATATTATCTATCTGTATAAAAGTTCCATCTCTTCTTCATGCGTCCTAATGATTTATAAGGGTTGTGCACACCCTGCTTTAGAGCCCCTGCTGTCATAGTTGGGAAAAGACAATTTGCCTTACCTGTTAGGAAGCCAGGAAATTGGAGCTGACAAGAGAGCATGCAGTAGAAAATTTTGGGTCCTGTCTTCTATTGACTAAAGTATGCCACAAGAGACAATGGGTACTCAGCCTCCCCTCTCCAACCTGTGTTTATCCCACCAGTCACTGAAACACTCTAACTCGAGTCTGCAGTGAGGTCCCTTCCTTATTACCTGTCTACAGCTCTCACTCCCTGCCCCTCTGCCCATGTAGGTTATCAAAGATCTTAGTGCTTTTCAAAAGCCATCAGATTCATGAAGCTACACTTCAAATTCATTACCAGTTAGGAGCAGAGGGCATACAATTTTGTGAGTCAGAGTTTTCTCAGCTATAAAGAGGATTCAACTGTATTTCAAAGATCTCGCCTATCTTTAAGAATCTAAGGGTGCCTGAGTGGCTCAGTGGGTTGACCATCTGACTCTTGATTTCAGCTCAGGTCATGATCCCAGGGTCATAGGATCAAGCCCCACATCAGTCTCCACGCTGAGCATGGAGTCTGCTTAGGATTTTCTCTGTCCCATCTTTCTAAATTTTCTGATTTTTCCTGGGCAATGATGTACCAGCTCATAGTTAATTAGAATGGTTTCACTTGATTCCCTGTATTCTCCATATAAATATTTTTTATTGTATTGTAAGTTAATTCATGTTATAACAATTTGCTGAAAATATTTATTGAAGAGTGTAGGGACTTTTGATCTTCTTCCATTGAGTACTTTCAACTCCTTCCATTCATTCTCAGATTTGAAACAGAATTAGGCTATGTATTTCATGTGTTGCATGCCATTTAAATAAATCCAAATCCATTATTATTATCCTTGCTTACCATTTATATGACATTTAATAATTACAAATTGGCATTGCAGTTATTTGAGTGCACAGAATTAGAACAGCTGCTAACATGAATTTCTCTTTAGGGTTTGGCAGAAAAAGAGTTTAATAACAATAATAAAGTATGAAAATAACAGTGGCAATAATAACAATTTGCCTCTCCTTAGAATCGTAGTTTTGGGGGGTGGAGGTAAGTGCATTCTTTATAGGTACCATCAGTTGTGTTGACAGAAAAAGAAGTGTGCTCTGGGGAGCCTAACAAAAAAATAAATCATATTTATTGGGAGTCTCTTGCCAGACACCATACTAGGTGCATGTAAAAGTTTGTTCGTTCAGTAAGTTGGACACTTGGAGTGTTGAGACCAGTGGAGGTATCATTTATCCATGGTGTGAGTTTCAGCACTGGCTTGAGGACTCAGGCTCTCTAGATAGACTTGAACCCCTCTGGGCAAAACTTCGAATCCAACCCTGTAGATGGTCTTCTAAGACGATGATAATCCAGGATTAGGTCAGAGGACCCCTGCTGCTTTGGCTGCAAACATAGCAATCAGAAGATGATTTAGCTCCTTGAAGGCACATGGATGTGATCAGACTGTACCGCTTACCTTTTTGTTTTAGTATGGAAGTCCCTGCATCTAGGGAAGCACTTCAATCCCAGGCATACTGGGATGGGTGATCACTCCAGGTCTAGTTGAGTTTGGGGGAATAAGAAGTGAATATGGATTTTGTTCCACAGCTAGCCGATTCTGCTAAACAAGCTTCAATGGCACAGGGTCTGGAGTTAATTGTAAGTCTCTTGCAAACATCTTCAGTTCTCTACATGCCACCCTCCTATATGCTCAGCAAAGCCTCAGCCATAGTTGAGGCCAACAACTGCACACTTGTACCCACGTACTTACAGGTTGCTGGAGTTAATCACAGTACTGTCCTCACTCTTCTTACTGGAAATCTCAAGTGGATATTTCTATTTCCGTTTACTCTTTGTGATTGTGGGGTAACTTCACTTTCTCACTCTTTCGAAACCTGTTGCACGCCTTCTCCTCTATGTTCCCCCATCAGCACTCATCCTCACCCCACCACCAACTGATGACTAATAACTCATTGAAGAGGGGTGCTTGACTGGCTCAGTCAGTAGAGCATGCGACTCTTGATTGCAGTGTTGTGAGTTCAAGCCCCATGTTGGGCGTAGTGATCACTTAAAAATAAAAGCTTTAAAAAAAATAATCCATGGAAGAAAAATAGCTGGAGTTCTATGTTGATAATCCCATCTTCTCCCTGTACAATCCAACTGTCTACCTGGCTCTGTATATTACTGCCTCCTCTCTTGTTACAATGCAAAATGCAGCTTTGGTCTTAATTAAGGGTTGACCTTTACACTTTTGCTCTGATTCCGTCCTTTCTCTCCAACAAGTTTTCTCTTGCGATTTTTTATTTCTCAATTTCATCATTTTCTCCCTTTCTACTGGCATGTTCACCATTCAAAAACTAGTAACTACATAAATGGATGGTTCTTCAGCAACCCTTGCCTCTTCAGCTACCCCTGTTCCTTTGTTTCACTCAGGAAGAAGTGACTAACCCCACAAACTTATCTTCCCATCTCTCAATCACCCCCTTGGCATTGTTCCCCACTATCTCTTAAAACAACTCTTACTGGGGACCCTGGGTGGCTCAGTTGATTAAGCGTCTGGCCTCGGCTCAGGTCACAATCTCAAAGGTTCGTGAGTTCGAGTCCCGGGTTGGGCTCTGTGCTGACAGCTCAGAGCCTGGAGCCTGCTTGGGATTCTGTGTCTCCCTCTCTCTCTGCCCCTACCCCACTCACAGTCTGCCTCTCTCTCTCTCTCAAAAATAAATATTAAAAAATAATTGAAACAACTCACTAGTATCTAATGGTCCATCCCCCCTCCCCCTTATTTTATTTGACCTCTCAATAATATTTGACACACTTGTACCTCCTGTCCTCTTGAAACGCCTTTTTTGGTAGATTTTCTGGACAGCATAATCTTTTGCATTCCTTTCTACCTTGATGCTGTCCCTTCTCAGCTTCCTTTGCTGGCTTTTTTTGAGTGATTTGTAGGTACTGCGGTGCTCCGGGGTTCAATGGTGGCCCCTCTTCTCTATATTCTTTTCCTATATGATCATACCTTGACCCAAGGGATTTAATACCTCCTATAAGCATAGGCCCCCAAATATGTATTTATTAGCCTTGATCTCCACCTAATTAAAATAAGAATTCCAATCGGATGTCTAACAAAACCCTCAAAACTCACAGGTAAAAATAAACATTTTCAATGTTTTGTCTACAAAGTAGATCCCTCAGAAAATGGCAACATCATCCACCTAGTCACTAGAACTAAAAACCTAAGAATAAGCCATGATTCCATTCTTTCCTTTACATGACAATCATTTAATTCATAAACAAGTCAGTTCTGTCCCCCAAAATAGCCTGACCCTGACTGCTCACCACCTCCAGTACCTCAGCCTGCTTGCAAACCACCATTACCTTGTGCCTGACTGATCGTAAGCCTCAGTTTCCTTTTCTGCAGAATGGGAATGGTAAAATAATATTAATACTGTGGCTAACAATAATAACAAAACTCATAGTGTTACGAATAGCAAAGGAATAGTGCATGAAAAAAGTTAGCAACATTCATACACAGAAAATTCCCTTGGTGTGATGGCGGGTGCTGTTGATGGTTTTGTGCTTCACTGAACATCCCCAAAGGTCTCAAGACCTGAGGGGGTGTGCCTGGAGGCCTTTGGGGGCTGGGGGTCCAGGCTCCACTCACAAATCTCTTCAACCAGGGTAGCATGTCTACTTGGTTAAAATTTTTATTTCTTTTTAATTCGTTTACTATCCCAGGTAAGATTTCATTTGGGAAAATATAAGTTCATTGTCAGTCATTAGAAAATAAACTTTAACTTCTGCTCTTCCATGGCTGGGCATTTCTGCTCCAGATGACAGCTTTGCATCTGTCTAATGGATACTGGTGTCCTTTCCAGTGGAGGGGACAGAAAAAGACCTCGAAGTAGACTGCTAGAGAAAGAAGGGAGTCAGGTGACGTTGCTCCCCAAGTACAATTCCCAGCACATGGCAGGTCCTTGGGAATCAGCAGATCCCATGCCCTTCCTTGTGGACATCTACGTCAGATAACACCCACATCCCAAAGATCAGCAAACATATTCCAGGTTTCAGGACTCGTGGCATGAGGATTACTGGTCATTTGGGATCATACACAGCATAGATCCCATGCACAGTAGGGCCTAAAAAGGCACTGTGATGTCTTGAAAAGATTTCAGGAACTTAAACCCGGTCTTTATATCTACTTGTTTTTTTCTACAGAGAAACTGGTGCTCATCTGTGGGCCCCAAAGCTAGAGCCACTTCAGCCATTATGCCAGGAGAGCCCACCTGTCAGAGTTCTTGACCATGGTAAAGCTGGGCATTTTCCAAAGGAAAACCCTTGGGATTCCTTCCTTCCTAAATAAATGATTCACCACAAAGACAGAAGTCACAAGCACGTACATGTTTGTGCAGAAGCCCTTCTCCTGGAATCAGCAGCCACAGTCACACATGCATTTATGTGACTTCATCTGGCCGCCTGGGAAATTTTGCAGGCTCCCAGGCTGAATGCCCTCCCTCATGGACATATTTTGAGATTCTAGTGAAAGGTCTCCCTCAGCCAACAAAGACAGCAGGATGGGCACAGGGCTAGTACATGAGGACAAGAAGCAGGGCTTGGAGAGACTGACCCCCACTGGGCTGTGGGAAATGGGTCCTGTATCTGACTGACAAAGAATGTGATTCTGGAAATAACTCAGGACTCCTTCCCACCATGGGGCCTAAGTCAGGCTTGGCTTGGCAAGATGGAGCCATGGACAGGGAGCCATGGACAGGACAGATGAGAGGAAAGGGGTGGGAGAGGAGAAAGCAGGAGGGCTGGGAGATCTTGGATGAGGTACACTCAGAAGCTCCAAGGTAGAACCTGAGTCCTGAAACCTGAACCACCAGGTCTGCCTTCTCAAGGCCTCCACCACAGTTGAGTCTCTGGGCCCCAAACCTGATGAGACCAACCTTGACTCCACCATCAGGGCTCACTTTGAACCCTGTTCAGCCCACCTGTATCCATGGCCCCCATCATGAACACCACCACCACATCTCCACATGTGGTCTTGGAATCGTGTCTACCTGGGCCGGGCTCATGGGCAAAAGTCCTGGTTCTGATGCCTGCTGGCAGCCTGCCCATGCTCCTGTGGCCTCCACTATGTGGCTGAGGAATGTCACCACCAGCCTCTGTGGGGAAGGCTCACAGCTGGAGCGAGGGGAGCACGGAACCGCCAAGAGGGAGGAGCTTCACCCTGAGTGCCGGGGAGAACCTGCAAAGAGTTTAAGTGGATTGAGTCTATGTTTTAGGAAAATCTCTTGGGTGCTGTGTAGAAAAGATGACATGTTCCCTTTCCACAATTTGGAGGCCCAGTTGTTCAGTCTGTGGTAGGAGACCACAGAGGAGAGAAGAAAGGAACTGAATTACTTGCAGTGGTGACAGGGCAAGTTTCTGTTTTCTTTTCTTTTGTTCTTTTTTTAATGTTTGCTTATTTATTTTGAGAGAGAGTGAGACAGTGTGTGAGTGGGTGAAGGGGCAGAGAGACAGAAAGAGAGAGACAGAGAGACAGAGAGAGAGAGAGGGAATCCCAAGCAGGCTCCACACTGTCAGTGCAGAGCCCAACAAGGGGCTTAATCCCACAACCTTGGGATCGTGACCTAAGCCAAAATCAAGACTCGGATACTTAACCGACTTAGCCACCCAGGCGTTCCTAGTTTCTCTTTTCTATTCTTCACACTTCTTTTCTCAGCTGGGCTCCTGGAGCAGAAGGAATTTCAGACCAGAAATCCTCTCCAAGCCCACTTGAGAGAGCTGAGGGTGGACAGAAACTGACCATGCCAAGATCACCTGGCTAAGTGACAGCAAGGCGGGATCAAAGAGCAGTTGTTTTTGTATATAAATTTGTCCCTTTGGAAATACAAACCAAAACCACAACAAGATACCATCTCCCACCTGTCAGAATAGCTAAAATTAACAACACAGGAAACAACAGGTAATAGCGAGGATGCAGAGAAAGGGGAGCCCTCTTGCACTGTTAGTGGAATACAAACTGGTGCAGCCGCTCTGAAGAACAGTATGGAGGGTCCTCAAAAAGTTAAAAATAGAACTACCCTATGACCCAGCAATTGCACTACTAGGTAATTACTCAAAGGATACAAAAATACAGATTTGAAGGGGTAAATACACCCCAATGTTTATAGCAGCATTATCAACAATAGCCAAGCTATGGAAAGAGCCCAAATGCCCACCAACTGATGAATAGATAAAGACGTGGTATACATACATACACACACACACACACGCACACACACACACAAGAATATTACTCAGCCTTCAAAAAGAATGAACTCTTTCAATTTGCAGTAATGTGGATGGAACTAGAGAGTATTATGCTAAGCAAAATAAGTCAATCAGAGAAAGACAAATACCATATGATTTGACTCATGTGCAATTTAAGAAACAAAACAGATGAACATATGGAGGGGGGAAAAGAGAGAGAGAGAAACAAACCATAAAATACTCTTAAAGATAGAGAACAAACTGAGGGTTGATGGAGGGAGGTGGGTGGGGGATGAGCTAGATGGGTGAGGGAGGAAGGCACT
Source organism: Felis catus (assembly GCF_018350175.1). Classification (NCBI taxonomy): domain Eukaryota; kingdom Metazoa; phylum Chordata; class Mammalia; order Carnivora; family Felidae; genus Felis; species Felis catus. The sequence goes on along the minus strand of NC_058384.1, from coordinate 7,000,197 downwards.
TGTTATGATGAGCACTGGGTGCTGTGATGATTCACTGATTTCTACTCCTGAAACCAATATTACACTGTATGATAACGAACTAGAATTTAAATAAAAAATTGAAAAGAAAATAAAGTTGTCCCTTTTGATTTGTGCTGTTCAATATGGTAGTCACTAGATCCTGTGGCCATTTAGATTTAAATTTAAGTTAATGTAGGGGCACCTGGGTGGCTCAGTCAATTGAACATCTGACTTGGGCTCAGGTCTTGATCTCACAGTTCGTGAGTTCAAGCCCTGCATTGGGCTGTCTGCTGTCAGCATGGAGACTGCTTTAGATCCTCTGTCCCCCTCTCTCTGCCCTTCCCCCGCTTGTGTTTTCTCTCTCTCTCTCTCTCAAAAATAAACATTAAAATTTTTTTTCAATTTAATTTAATGTAAATTAATTTGAAAAAAAAAATCAGTTCCACAGTCGTGCCAGCCACATTTCAAGAACTGAACGGCCATATATGTGGCTGGTGGTTACCGTGGTGGACATTTCTATCACCGTAGAAAGTTTCTGATGGACAGTGCTGCTTTCGACAGGCTCGCTCAGTCATATGTGAAGTCATTCTTCAGATCTCACTTCTTCTATATTCTGAGAGAAATCTGTGAGTACAGAGCCATTCTTGGAGACCAACCTTGCCTCTTCTGCAGCCCAAATTATTTCTAGTTCTTTCTGGGGATCTTTTGTTTAAACCTGGGCCAGTGAGTAGACCCTCTCATGACCTGTTTGTTCTCTCTCTGTCTCTGTCTCTCTCACACATACACACGTTCACAAACACACAAAACAGTCTTTTTCTTTTAACTTGATAACTTCTCCCAGAGGGGAAAAAAAATACATACTCAGTTATAACCCGGTCCATATCGAAAAGGATTACTACTACTTCCCCTCCCCCAGCAAGTAGTACAGGTCAAATGAAGTTATCATAACAGTTCAGGGCAACCTTGATCAAATGGACTTTCAGAAATTAAACACGAGGCACAGTAAATGTGAAGAAGCTATGTTACAGAGGAGTCGTATCCCGCAAGGAGCCAAAAGGGGCAGAGTGTAGCTTCTAATTACATTTCACATGCGTGTAATTAGCAGGGGTTCCTCAAAGCTTGCTCAGAGGTCAGAGCAGGGGAGGCTCATGAGCTTTCGAAGGACCCCCCCAACTAGGCTGCATCCAGTAAACTCATGGGACCCCCATCTATCACGTTCAGTTCCCTGGGCTCTCACCTTGCCTCCTATCCACACCTGGACAAGCTGACCTGGGGTTTGTCCACTGGATTCTACTTACTGTCCTCAGTTTGCAGATGAGGACATTATAGAAGAGTCACTGTTAAAAGTTGCATGTGCAGTAACGTCAAGGCAGGGCCCCAGACATCTAGCATGGGGCTTTTCCCAGGGGATAGCATGACATTTGTGGAATTCTACAAAACCATTAATTTTGGAGGGACTGTGTCTTTTCCTCAGGGTCAAAAGAGAATAAGTAAAGTGCTACTTGAAAAATGAACATGTGAAAGAAAAAAACACATGTGGTCACAATTAACACATCATTCTGCCACGCACTGAGAACTCTCAAAAGAAAACATATCTGTGAAAGACCCCTTTTTACAGAGTTTTCAGCCAACTGGATGCATAAATGGAGAGTAAGGCCATCTTTCCCTTGGCGACCATGAGGATTTCATACTTTTCCACCCAGAGGCCTTTGGGCAAAACGAATTCTAGGAAAAGGTGGAAAAGTACTTATGGACAAATTTACATTAAATAAAATTAATATTAAATAGTTAAATGTATATTACATAAATTTGTATTAAACTTATATCAAATAAATATGAAATGTCCAGAAAGTAAGCAATATAGGTTATTGCCCCATTTTGACAAAAACTTACTCATATTAGCATCTTCAATGAGTGATCAAACATGAAAGTAAGTCGATCTGCATTAAACCGCTCCACAAAAGCATCCCTGATGTAACAGGAGCATTGCTATGACCGGCAACACATTTAAGAGTCCACGGATTTCTCTCATTCCTTCCACGTGGCCATTATACACATCTATGAGATTTCTCACTTTGCGGACAGCACTGATTGATCCCACAGTCTTGCCATTCTTGTAATAATTAGAAGCATCAAATACGTCATGCAGTTTAAGGAAAAGTGTACAACGTTAATGTTGTAACTACGATTCTGGACCACATACACAATAGGATCTCCTGAATATCTTTCCCATAGTCATGAAATGAAATTGCATCCTGTTTCTGGGCACTTCTTGACCAAGCTTTTTGTTTATCCGCGGAGGAAGAACCGTTGGTAAACACACGATCAGAAGTGGGCTTGCCACTCGCGTGCATTTCACGTGCACAAAGCCCTTCGCCGCAGGCCCATAATATTCCTTTCACCCAGAAAATGTACTGGGGCCGTCTAACAAGGTTACAGAAATTCCATGCTGGCGGCGGTGGGTGCTTTAACTGGCCTCTGCAAAACAGAAGGAGAACCCACTTCTGCCATTAACAACAGCGGATCACTGCTGCCCCTAAAACAAACAAAAAATAAAATAAATCTTTTGGTCTTGAAGGGCAGGACTCAAGGAGAACAAACATCGTGGGTTGTCTCAATACACTTCAAAGAGACAGGACGCTGTCTTCACTGCGGATGCTGTCCTCCTGTGTTTACTGTCTGATTTCTCAGTACAATCCCCTTACTCTGCTCAAATGTCTCCCTTCATTGTGTAGGCTTTCTTTCTTCAAAGCATATGCAGTTTTTGATCACTTCTGAGACATGAAAATCAGGGTGCCTGGGTGGCTCAGTTGGTTAAGCGGCAGACTCTTAATTTCGGCTCGGGTCATGATCTCACAGTTTTGTGCACTCCAGCCCCGCATAGTGCTCTCACTGACAGTGCGCAGTGTGTTTGGGATTCTCTCTCTCTTTCTGTCTCTGCCCCTCCTGGCTCACACTGTCTCTGCCTCTCTCAAAATAAATTAATACAACTTAAAATAAAGAAAGAAAAGATTTTTACTTTGTCCAGTTACTGTTTCAAGCAAATAAATAAGACCAATGTATTATTTATCTTCTGGACGGACAGACAGAAGGCCAAAGAATACACTGGTGTCAGGGGCTTCAGCCTGCCCCTGGGAAGGGACAGAAGTGAGGGAGGGAGTCCAAAGCTTCCTTCTATGCCTTATCCCCCCCCACCCCCCCACCAGAACCGACTGCAGTGAGGCCTTCATCTAAGTTTTCCAGAGACCTCTACCTTCTGGACTTCCTTTGCAGATAGAAAATTAAACCAACAAAAGCAAAAGCATTTCACAGCTTCTAGGTAGCTTTCTTTTTCCCCAGAACTTTTGAGCTTACTGTTGATGTCTGCCTGAAAGTAGATGAAATATTTCCCACTCATTAAAACTGTCAGGAAGACTGGCATGCTGTTAAGGGAGCAGTATTTAACGTACAGTCTTCAGGCTCTTATGTGCCCATCTGCTGATTCCAGAACACAGATCTAAAGCAACTTACTCTCACTGTGGCCTGAGGCCTCCCCTGACTCCCCATGATTTAAATCCCTACGCTGAAGGAAGAAAATCAATTGCATCAGTTCTAATAGGGCTGACTTGCCTTGTGTAAACAGGTGCTCACTGTTGTGCAAACTCAGTGTGGTCAGAGGGTCAGAGAAGCTGAATGTCCAGAAGGCAAGGAGAGGCAACTCCCTGCTTGCCCACCGGATCCTGTGATATTCTCAAGCAGGACTATTCAGAACCTCAGTAACGCGAGGTGCAAGTGTGATGGGTGCTGTTCCAGTGGGCGGGGGCGGGGAAAATGAGTTTTTCAGGTGCTGGGTAGGGAATCAAGCACTTCACTGATCAGAAACTATAACGGTGCAGGACTTTCAATCGTTCCTTCTTTTTAAAGCAGGAAAACTCTTTTTCCAAATGATTCATGCAGCTTCTTTTTTTTTTTTTTTAGCACTCACTCCACCATATAGCATTGGTGGCTGTTGGAGAGCCTCTGTCTGTCTCTGGTTTGCTCTTGTAGGCTTAGCCAAGCGTTAGTTTTCTCCCCCCAAAAGCTTTCCCCTATGGAGCCCAGAAGGCACTGGGGGACACAGGCACTTCTGAGCTGTGTTTTCCATGGAAGAGCCCTGGGAAGACAGGTGAGGGCGTAGAACTCTGGAGCAGGAGAGAAGCATGACCCTGTCCCAGCAGGCCACGGGCATCGAGGCATGTTTTAGAGGAGTAGGTAGCAAAAGGGTGGGTGGAATGGGTACGCTCATGTATTGAACTTGCCCAGAGTTGCCAGATTTAGAAGAAAGGAAAGAGAAAGAAATGGAGGAAGGAAGGGAGGAAGGAAGAAGAGAGAAAGGAAGAAAGAGAGAGAAAAGAGGAGAAAACTAGAGGAGAGAAGAAGAGAAGAGAGGAGGGGAAGAGAAGGGAAGGGAGGGGAGGGGAGGGGAGGGGAGGGGAGGGGAAGAGAGAGGAGACAAGAAAACGGAAAAGCAGGGAAAAAAAGAAGAAAAAGAGAAGGCACCAAGGGATATACTTATACTAAAAAATTACTCATTGTTTATCTGAAATCCAAATTCAGCTGGCATCCCATGTTTTACCTGGAAATCCTACCCTCAACTTTCCTTTTTCTCTGCCCTCACCCTGAAGCAGCTCCCACCACTATCCATTTCATAAGTTGAGGTTCTACATAAAATTGCTTGAACAGGGGTTTCTGTGGCTTTAAAACATTAAAATGAGCAAATAGTTGAAAATCACCACCACGCTGTAGCAAATGAGCTTTCTCTCTGAGAATATCAAACAAGGAAAGGGTGTACATGTGACACAACTACATGGTAAGAAAATTTAGAATTTATTTTATTATAATTTGACACATTCCAAGGAAGCCTGCATTGAATTCCTGGCGGATTGAAATACTGGCTCTATTTCTTCACCCCTTCCTTTACCAATGGTGCCCTGTGTTTTCACGGCCCCTCCTATTAGAGGTACAATATATCTGCCTGCCCCTTGACTTTGGATTGGGCAGCATGTCTGCTTTGGCGGATGGGGTATTATCTGATGTACCTGCATAACTAGTCTCATCCTCTTGCCCTCTGCCATCACCATGAGAAGAACATGCCTTGAGGATTATTGGTCCACTTATCCTGGAAGAATGACATTCTTGGAGGAGATCTAAATTGAACCCAAGGCCTGGAGTCAAACCCAGCTGAGCCCAGATGGGTAAGCTTGCATATTCAAAAACTAGTAATATATACTTTCTCTTATACTTTGGGGTGGTTTGTTATGCAGCATTACTGTGGCAAAAACTGACTGATACATTCTACCTCATCACTCTTAAGGTATCTGTCAACATTACCAGTTCCTTCAGCAACCCCCGCTCACAACAGCATGGCCACACAAACTTTTCCACTTAGATAAGAAAATTTTGAGCAGAAAGTCTAGGGACAATGAATTCCCAGGATTTCTCAAGATTCACAGAGAAATCACCTACTAAAGAAAAATTACTAATCAGTTGCTAATAAGAGTACCACTAATATACTCAATTTAAAAACCCAATGTTCACTCCAGGATTTTTAAAACATACTTTAAAGATAGAAATTAAGACTAGGCATCACCAGAAATTATAACTGAATATCTGTGCAGGCAACTCATTTATTAGAGCAAACATTTAACTGGGCAGAAGTCGGTAACTGCTATTCCCTGTTCAACGTATTTTACATTCAGGATGTATGTTTCATGAGACATGGTATTTTCAGAAGAAATCCAGTACATAGCAGATGGGAGAATGAGTTTTTATTTTAGTTAGCAGTGCTCTCTAGAGATGCCTGCCACCAACCCCTTTTAGCCCTTTCTTTGGAAAATACCTCAAAACTTCAATTTCTATGCTATTTTCCTCTCATAACGCTACCTTTCAGTATGATAAAGCCAAATATTTGGACTAATATTTCTAAACACTGCTAGAGGGGTTGGAGATCTTCAAAAATCACTGTAAGCTGCATTATGCAATTTGCCTGCATTTGGAAATGAAAATGAACTCTTCAGCGAGGCCCTTGTGCCAAAGATTACATCAGGAACTATGATCAAGTGGCCACTGCAAATGAGGAAACTTGATCATTTTTAAATGTGAACTGTAAAAAGTACTTACTGAAAAAGAACATTAAGTTAAATTAAGCAAAAATACAGTGAGGTTCCAAAACTACAATGTGGGTTTTAGGAGTCAATATATAGGGGTTTACAATCTTGCTAGGGTGTGGTAACACTCAGCCTCAACCTTGGTGTCCAGTAAGGGATGGCAGATTATTGAATTAGAATTCTGTTTCTCAAACATTTCTACCAAAAATATTTATTTAGCACAGGTTACAGGACCTCGGTAGGTCTGATGTCTGTTTAGACTAAAATGGTTTACTGCAAATTGGGTGCTCTATCTCCAAATTCCATAATTTTTGCATTCTATTTCATAATGTCCATGTGTTCCACTTATCATGAGGGCAAAGAAACAAGTTTCTCCAAGGCTCATTGGTTAATAGTGAAGTATCCTGGGTGCTGAAACCATCACATGTGGAAAATAGGGCTGCGTTCTACAGCAGGCCCTACATAGCTACATAGCCCTAGCTATGCAGAATGGAGTCCAACGCAGGGCTTAACCTCATGACCCTGGGGTCATGACATGAGCTGAAATCAAAGATGCTCAACCTACCGAGCCACCCAGGTGTCATGGGTTACTTGTCATTTTATTGTTGAGTTGTTTTATATATACCTTCAATACTAAATCCTTATCAGATTTGGTTTTCAAATATTTTCTCTGATTCTGTGCATTCTTTTCACTTTCTTGATGATGTCCTTTGAAGTACAAAGGTTTAAAATTTTGATGAAGTCCAATTTACCTATTTTTTCCGTGGTTTCTTGTGCCTGTAGTATCACATCTAAAAAACAATTGCCCAAAGGTATCAAAGATTTATACATGTCTTTTTTTCTAAGATTTGTTAGTTTTAGCTCTTATATGTAGGCTTTTGTCCATATTGAGTTAGTTTTTGTATATAGTATGAAGAAGCCCCAAACCATTATTTTATCTTTGAAGATTCAATTGTCCCAGTACCACTTATTAAAAAACTATTGCTTCCCCAATTATCTTGGTACCTTTGTTGGAGATCAATTAACCATAGATATATGGGTGTATTTCTGAACTCTGAGTTCTATTCCATTGAGCTCATATCTATCCTTATGCCAGCAGCACACAGTCTTGACCACTGTAGCTTTGTAGGAAATGACTGTATCAGGAAGTGTGAGTTCTCCAACTTTGTTCTTTTCTGAGATTTCTTTTGGCTGTTCTGAATTCCTTGCATTTTCACATGACTTTTAGGATCCAGCTTGTTAATTCTGCAAAAGTCACAGCTAGGATTTTGATAGAGCTCATGTTGAATCTACATGTCAATTTGGGGAATATTATAGTCGTAACAATATTCATAAACAAAATCCATAAACATGAGATGTCTTTCCATTCATTGAGGTCTCCTTCAGTTCCTTTCCATGAGGTCTTATGGTTTCTTGTTCAAATATTTTACTCATTAAATGTATTCCTATGTATTTTATTTATTTATTTGAGAGAGAGAGAGAGAGAGAGAGAGAGAGAGAGCATGCGCACAAGCAGGGGAGGGGCAGGGAGAAAGGGAGAGACAGAATTCCAAGCAAGCTCTTCATCATCAGTGTAGAGCCCTATGAGGTACTCAAACTCACAAACCGTGAGATCATGACCCGAGTCAAAATCGAGAGTCGGATGCTGAACAGACTGAGCCACCCAGGAATCCCTATTTTATTATTTTGATACTATTGTGTGTGGAATTGTTTTTTAATTTAATTTTTGGGTTTTTCATTTCTTGTGCATTTCTTGTGTAGAAACACAATTGACCTTTGTGTATTGATTGTGTATTGTGCAAACTTGTGTTACATGTTTATATGCTCTGTTTATATGTTTAAAGCTTTTAGTGGTTTCCTTGTGATTTTCTATATACACAATCATATCTTCCACAAATAGAGAATTTTATTTTCTCCTTTCCAATCTGGAGGCCTCTCCCCCCCATTTTATTGCAAAAATGTGCTGGCTAACACTGCCATTAAAATATTGAATACAGGGGCACCTGGATGGCTCAGTTGGTTAGAAGTCCGACTTCGGCTCAGGTCATGATCTCGAGCAGCTCATAAGTTTGAGCCCTGTGCTGAGCTCTGTGCTGACAGCTCAGAGCCTGGAGTCTGCTTAGGATTCTGTGTCTCCGCCTCTCTCTCTCACCCTCCCCTGCTCATGCTCCGTCTGTCTCTCTCTCTCAAAAATAAATAATCATTAAAAAAATTTTTTTTTTAAATGTTGAATAGAAGTGGCAATAATGTATATCCTTGTCTTATTACTGATGTTAGAGAGAAAGCTTTAGGACTTTTTCTATTAAGTGTGATGTTAGTTATGGGTTTTTCATAGATGCCTTTTGTCAGGTGAGAAAGTTATCTTCTGTTCTTAGTATTTTGAGTGTTTTTATCATAAAAGTATTCTGAGTGTTAAACTCTGTCAAATGTTTTTTCTGTGTCTATTAAGATAAGTATGTGGATTTTATCCTTTTCTCTGTTAATATTGTGTATTACAGTGATTGGTTTCAGAAGTTGAAACTACCTTGTGTTTCTAGGTTAAATTCCACTTGATCATGGAATATAGTCACTTTTATATATTGTTGAATTTAGTTTGCTGGTATTTTGCTGAGGATCTTTGCATGAATATTCACAAGGGATATTGGTCTCTAGTTTCCTTGTGATGTCTTTGTCTGATTTCAGTATCGGGGTAATGCTAGAATGAGTAATATTCATTCTAAATAATTAATATATAATAATGAATGAGTAATGGTCATAAGATGAGATTGGATATATTCTCTCCTCTTCTATATATTTTTTGAGGAATGAAAATTTGAAAAAAAGATGGAGTTGATGTACTCTTCTGTATTCTTTCTGCTAAGCAAAACCAGAGGCCCTAGCCATTATATATAAATCCAAATATAGGACGATTCTGAGACAGACTGGCTAGAGATCTCACTATCCAAGGAATGACACAGTGGTAAGTTCCCTGGGTTTTCTTTTTGCCTCAAACTTTCCATACTTGGAGCTGAAAAAGCTGGAAACACCAATGGACAGAGAGGAAATAGTCCCAATGAAAGCCTGCCTTCTCTCGCTGAAAGAGCAGGAAAGGTGCAATCTATCAAAATAAAAACTTCAGACAGTAAGCGATCTACCCCAGCCAAAAGCCACAGAAAAACTGTGCACCATTTCACCCATGTTAGCAAAGGCAAGGTGACACGCTTCGACTTCTGCTTTCACAAGCCTGTACCAAGACCCTCCTCCAGGGTGGTGTCAGAGAAGGCCAATGGAGTTAGGACTCTCATCCTACAGCAAGTAACAAATCCCTCCACCATGATGTCAGTGGAGACCATGTGAGGAGGCTGAACTGCCATGCCCACCTTCCAGGAGCCAGGTGACCTTTCCCCTTCCTACTGGCATAATATTGGAAGAAGCTTAATGGGAGGATGGAGCTCCCAGCCCACCGAAGAATCATAGGAAACACCACCCTGAGGATGTCAGTGGAGACTGGGGAACTTGGACTTTTACCCCCATCTGACAGTAACCAGGTATCCCTCTTTCCTCTGCTAGATCAGTGTTAGAAGAAGCCAACTAAAATAAAACAAATTAAATGATACCTAGATTTTACATCGTAATACCCAAAACACCCAGGTTTCAACAGAAAATAATTAATGATGCCAAGGACCAGGAAGATCTAAACCAAATAATAATAATAATAATAATAAAATACCATCAGTAGATGCTGACGGTAAGATGACAGAAATATTAGGATCATCTGACAAAACACCATCAACAAGCCATCACAAGCACGTCAACAAGCAATTACAAAAATCCTTGAGACAAACGAGAAAAATGGAAAGCCCTGACAAAGAAATAGAAGATATGAAGAAGAATCAAATGGTTATTTTAAAACTGAGAAATACAGGAGAGGCTAAGTTGGCAGAAGAGCATGGAAGTTTTTTTTTTTTTTTTTTTTTTTTTATCTCTCATCCCTGAAATGCAGCCAAATCAACACTAAAACTGAGAAATACAATAGCCAAAATAAAAAACTGAATGCTTGGTTTCAATAGTAGAATGGGAGGGCAAAAGGGCAGAATCAGTGAACTTGAAGATACAGCAAAAGCTATTACCCACTCAGAGCTAAAGAGTGGAAATAGGAAAAAAAAAAAAAAAACGATTAGAGCCTTTAGAAACCCATGGGAATATAACAAAGATCTAACATTTGTGTCAACAGTGTCTAGGGAAGAAGGAAGAAAGGGGGCAGGACTGGGAACGTGCTCAAAGAAATAATGACTGTAGACTTTCCAAATGTATCAAAATAATAACACCAACAGTAACAAAACACATAAATCCACTGAAATCCCAGCAGGATATTTGCAGCTATAGCAAGATCATTCTAAAACTTATATGGAAAGGCAAGGCAACAGAATGGCTAAAATCACTTTTGAAAAAGGAGAAAAAAATGGGAAGAAGGGCTGTACACAATTTCAAGACCTATTATGTAGCTAAGTTAATTAAGTCTGGTGGTGTTGGCAGAGGCACAGACACATAGATCATTGGAACTGTATGCGGAGCCCAGAGATACAACATTTCCGTGGATGGAAAGATAGAGTTTTCAACAAACAGTGCTGCAGCAAGTGAACATCCATGAGGGGGAGAAAAAGAGCTTTAAACCCCACAACAAAAACAAAAGGTAACTCAAGGATTATGGACTTAAATGAAAAACATGAAAACATGAAACCTTTAGAAAAATCAATGAGAAATCTTCTGGATCTAGGGCTCAGCCAAGAGTTCTTAGACATGACCTGTCTAAGCCTGGTCCACAAAAGGAAAAGTTGAGATCTCTGACTTTAGCAAAACTTTTGTTCTGCAAAGGGTCCTGTTAAGATGATAAAGGGACAATTAACATAGGAGAAAACATTTTCAAACCACATATCCAATAGACAACTAATATTTAGGATATGTAAAGAACTCTTAAAACAGGAGTAAAAACAGAAACAATCCAGTTAGGAAGTAGGCAAAAGACATGAATGGACATTTCACTGAAGAGGATAGGTGTTTGGCAAGTAATCACAGTCAAAGATCTTCAACCTTAGGAACCACAAAATAAAAATTAAAACCACCATGAACTGAACACCAGCCACCTACCACAGTGTCTGCAATAAAAAATAGTGACAACACAAAATGCTGTCGAGGATGTAGGGAAACTGTAGCATTCGGTCATTGCTAGTGAGAATGCAAACAGTTACAGCCCCCTGGGAGACATTTTGGCAGTGTTTTAAAAAGTTAATATGCAATACCCAATATGCAATTGCACATCTGGGTGTTTATCCCAGACAGATGAAAATTGATGTTCCCACAATTGCCTCTACACATATGTTTAGCAGCTTTATTCGTACTGGTGAAAAACCAGAAATAAGCCAGAGGTATTTCAGTGGGTCAAAAAACACACAGGTTAAACAAACCTTGACACATCCATACTGTTGGCATATTAGCAATAAAAAGGAACAAACTGTTGGGCCGTTAAAATATGCAACAAATGGGGCACCAGGGTGGCTCAGTCAGTTGAGTGCCAACTTTGGCTCAGGTCATGATCTCTCAGTTTGTGAGTTTGAGCCCCACATCAGGCTCTGTGATGACAGCTCAGAGCCTGGAGCCCGCTTTGGATTCTGTGTCTCCCCCTCTCTCTGACCCTCCCCTGCTCGTGCTCTGTGTCTCTCTCTCTCAAAAATAAATAAAGATAAAAAAAATTTTAAAAAATATGCAACAATTTAGATGAATCTCCAAAGAATTATGATGAGTAAAAAAGTCCAATTTCAGAAGGTTACATACCACATGATTCCATATGTATAACATCCTTACGGCAACAAAATCAAATGGAGAACAGATTCGTGGTAGCCAGAGATTAAGACTGGGGGAAGTGTGTAAGAGAAAAGTGGATGTGGGTATAAAAGGGCAACATAAGGAATCTCTGGTGATGGAAATATTCTGAATTTTATTGTTCTGATAGTAATATCTTGGTTGTGCTATTGTACTTCAGTTTTGCAGAATGTGACTCTTGAGGGAAACTGGATAAAAGTGTATGAGAGCTCTCTGTATTGTTTCTAACAACTACTTGTGAATCTATAGTGATCTCAAAACAAAATGTTTAATTAAGAAAAAAGGGAATATTGGGGTGCCTGGGTGGCTCAGTCGGTTAAGCGTCTGACTCTTGGTTTTGGCTCAGTTCACGATCTCCTAGTTTGTGAGTTTGAGCCCCGCATCACTCTCTGCACTGCCACTGCAGAGCCCGCTTGGGATTCTCTGTCCCTTTCCCCCTCTCTCTCTCAAAAATAAACAAACATTTAAATAAAATAAATAAAATACATACAATTACATCAAAAAAGGGAATGTTTTGGGGCACTTGGGTGGCTCAGTCGGTTAAGCGTCTGACTTCAGCTCAGGTCACGATCTCGCGGTCCGTGAGTTCGAGCCCTGCGTCGGGCTCTGGGCTGATGGCTCAGAGCCTGGAGCCTGCTTCCGATTCTGTGTCTCCCTCTCTCTCTGCCCCTCCCCCGTTCATGCTCTGTCTCTCTCTGTCTCAAAAATAAATAAATGTTAAAAAAAAAATTAAAAAGAAAAAAAAGGGAATGTTTTCCAACTCATTCCATTAGGCCAACTCATACCATTAGGCCAATATAACTTTGATACCAAAATTGGACAGGAACAACCCAAAAAAGGAAAATAATTGGCACTTTTAACCCATGACTGTGTAGCCACAAACTAAATTCAGTGGTGTATAAAGGAGATATTACATCACAAATAAACTGAAGTTATCTTATCTGGTATGTTTACATAATGAAATATTACAGTAGTCCCCTACCTCTATATTTGCAGAGGACATGTTCCAAGACCCCCAATGGATGCCTGAGACTGCAGACAGTAGTGAACCCTATATACCATCCTTTCTCCTATACACTTGTACCTATAGCAAAATTTAATTTATAAATCAGTCATAGTAAGAGATTAACAACAATAACTAGTAATAAAATAGAACCATGATAACAATATACTGTAATAGAAGCTACAGGAATGTGGTCTGTTTATCTCTCTCTCTCAAGACATCTTCTTGTGTTGTACTCACCCTTCTCCTCGTGATGATGTGAGATGACGAAGCACCTACACCATCGGATGTAGCAAAATAAAGGACACAGGCGTTGTGACATAGTGTTAGGCTACCACTGACCTTCTAGTGATGTCAGAAGAAGGCTCATTTGCTTCCAGACCAGGGTTGACTGCTGGTAACAGAAACCACACAAAATGGTGCATACTGGGGACTACTGTGTATCTTAGTGAAAATAAACTATAGCAACATGAAACAAAATGGAAGGTTCTTAATAATTCTTGGAATGATGAAGGGAAAAAAGCAAGTACCCAAAGAACTACATGTGGCATAAAAACCTTTTTATACTTTTTATAGCCAACTAAAACCAACAATGTACTTTAGATATGCATATGTATTTCTTTTTTTTTTAAGAAAAGAATCAATAACCACAAAATTCAAGATGTTGAGGATGGGGCAGGGCAATGGAAGGAAACGTCATTGGTGGATGTAAGTCATTAATGTTCTAGTTCTTGGATTGGGTTGTGAGTTTACAGGTGTTCATATTATTAAAATATATTTTTAAGTAAATAATACAAAAGTGGCTTATAAGTAAATTAAAGATGACTGTATGATATGAAACAGGCTTGTGATTCACCGGTATTATACTCCTGAGGTCCATTTAGGAAAAATAAATTCTGACAAACATTTACTTTTCTTTGGCTAAGCCAGCTTACCTCTGTGCAAACGGCAAGCCAGTTTTCAAAGACATTTCTGGTTTCCTGACAAATTTATTTTAAAAAGATAAGAATTCTAAGCAATTATTTTTTTAGAGAAGTCATAATTTGATCTCCTCTACTCCCATTGAACACACTTAGAAAGTGGCATACTTTCTGAGATGGGGTGTCTTGGTAAAGAATCTGGTGGATGCTGGTCTTTTCCTGGGTGTACTAACAGCCTTGGTAGGAGACATTCTTCATCTCGGCTCTGCCTTTCCAGATATAGCTCCATCTGTGAACACGGCCATGCACTCTTACAATTTTTTGTAATTGATAGAGTGCCTGCTACATACCTCATACATCTTGAGAATGTCTTCACCAGTTATTTTGCCAAAAGTCCTTTTTAAGTAACACCTTCACGGACAACATCATCATAGATGTGGTAACCCAAGGCCAATAAAACAAGCATATTAGTCCTGCCATGTCTTCAGCCACCTGTAATGGAAGGCATCAGGTCAACCCTAGTATGTCAGCCAGCTGTTTAAATAGTCTGTTGAGCACATTTAAATGTATCATAGAGTAGCATCACTTAATAATTGCCTTCTTTAAGCTTGGTAGCCATGTTCCACCCAAACAGATTCAAGGTTTCATCCCATGGTCTCCTTTTGGGTGAGTAGACCCTAGAGAGCAATTCTGCAAAGGACTTCATCAGAGGCTTCAAGACACTTAAAAAAAAGTTGTGTATTTAATGACTCTTCTCCTTGGGTGATCTAATCAAGATCTGTCTCTTTCAATTACAGTATTTTATTCTAAATTAATATTACTAATTTTTGAATTATGGGTTTCATGCTATTAGTACAGTAAATTCTGACATGGCTTGATATTCTTTGCATTTCCATAAAAATTACAAGCTTTTGGACCAGCTACACCAGGACCCTTGATTCTTTAGGCCAGAGGGACATTCCTGTCTGCACAGTTGGGTGGACCGTGGGGGCTTTTCTCCTTCTGTCTGACCCAGTGTGATCCTGAGCATTCCCTCTGGGTTTAAGCCAAGGTAACTTCTTTGTTTTTAGTGTCCCCATGTGAAAATAAAATTGTGGAAGTTATTTCTCTTTTAGGAGATAAAAACGGACATTGATTTGTGAAAAAAAAATTAAGTTTGGGGAGAGGCGACCTTATGGTATTAGCAAAATCAGTGACTAGGAAATAGATTGAAGTACAGTTGCAAATTTTTCAATTAATGGTTTATTGCAATCAAGGCAAGAAAGTTGGACTGATTTGTGGTAGCTGATGGCTTTTTGGTCTCATTATATGCTTAAAAAATTCACTTGTTTGTATGGTGAAAAGTGCATTAATGAACAACCCACCCCAAACCAAACCTTACCTTGCCAGCCTCTGGTGTCTCTGGGAACCCCCCTCCTCTCCGGCATGCCTCAACAGGCTGCCCTACCCAACTCAGTTGTTCTCATAGCTCTTTTATTACCAGCAAGGCTGGGGAACCAGATTTCCTGAGAATTCAGAACAACCACATTTTCCACTCACTGGCTCCTCATGAGTTGTGCAATATGTTTAAGTTGCAATCTGCTGAATTTACTTGCACATTCATGTTGTAAAACATTTTAAGGTCATAAGAATTCAAAATTTAATTCTCCAGGACTTTATACCATAACCACCTTGGTGTTATCTTTGACTAAACCAATGTGAAATATGCCAGATTAAACCTGCACATTCTTTCTAGAAAGAACCTTGAAACATGAAGAAAATAGAAATTGCCAAAGAAAAATTTCTTTAAAAAAATTTTTTTAATGTTTATTTATTTTTGATAGACACAGACAGAGTGCGAGTAAGGGAGGGGCATAGAGAGAGGGGGACACACAATCTGAAGTAGGCTCCAGGCTCTGAACTGTCAGCACAGAGCCTGATGTGGGGCTCAAACTCGTGCACCGAGAGATCATGACCTGAGCTGAACTCTGACACTTAACTGACTAAGCCACCCAGGCACCCCAAGAAAAATTACTTCTAAAAGTTCTGAAAATGCTAATGTTTTGGACTTAAGGCAAGTATACCTCATCTTTTGTCTTTTGTCTCATTTATTGTTGTCTGATAAATTTTAACTTTATTTTTGATAAATTGAAAAATCAAACCAATCATAGCACACTCTCATTGTCTTAGCTATGATTTGCTGCACAACAATATTACCACAAATTTGGCAGCTTAAAACAACACAATTTGATATTTCACAGTTTCTGTGGGTCAGGAGACTGGGCATGGTTTAGCTGGGTCTCCTGCTGCAGGGTCCCACAAGACTGCCACCAAGGTGTCACCAGGGCCTCTGTCTCATCAGAGAGATGGACAGTGGCAGGTCATATACTTTCTTATGTGTTCCTAAAATAAAGCTGAAATGCAACTCTTGCTCCCCACCTCTCCATAAACTACTCTATCTACATCTTCTGTCATAGTTTATGGCAACTTGATTCTTCCAATAGCTCAGACCAAGAAATTTTGGAGTCATCCTTGACTCTTTCCCTTCTCTTGTACCCGTCATCAAATCTGTCAGCAAATCCCGGTGACTTCATCATTATTTTTTAATATTTATTTATTTATTTTGAGAGAGTGAGTAAGCATGACTGGGGGAGGGGCGCAGAGAGAGAGAGAGAGAGGCAGAGAGGGAATCCCAGGCAGGCTGCACACTGTCAGTGCAGGACTGGAAGCAGGGCTCGATCTCACAAACTCTGCGCTGAAATCAGGCGTCAGACGCTTAACTGACTGAGCCACCCAGGTGCCCCTGATGACTCCATCTTCAAAATGGACCCAGCATCTAACCATTTCTCACCACCACCACTGCTACTACCTGGATACAAGCCACTGGCATCTGTCAGGGTGATTATTGAACGTCTTCTAATTGGATCCAACTTTGTCCCTTTCAGTCTATTCTTAACATAGAGATCGCACAGTGATCCTGTTAAAGTGTTAGTCATTTCTGGTCAAAACCTTCCAACATCTTCCCATCTCACGCAGACTAAAAACCGACGTTCTCAACATGGCCAACAATGTCCCACATTTTCTATCTCCTATTCCTCCCTTACTTGGTTAGCACTCTGACTTCCTCCTACAACTGCTCCCTTCCTGGAGCTCATCAACCAGTTTCCTGGACATTTCTTGACCCCACCACAAGTCCATTCCCACATCAGAACCCTCTCATTGAATGTCCCTCTGTATAGAGCTCTCTCCCCCTCACACAGCCCCATGGCTCTCCCATCTCCTCTCAGGTGTCTTCCAGAGGCCATCTTCCACCTTCTCAGGGAGGCCCCCATCCATCACAGGACCGCTACATCCCTGAAATCCCTTTCCCACTCCCTGCTTTCTTTCTTTCCAGATCACTGATCATCATCTGACATCCCATATAAGTTTTCTTGTTAATTTCTTTTTTTGCTTGCCATCCCCATCATAAGGGAAGGATTTTGTTTTGTTCGGTAATATTCTCCCAATACCTGAAACAGTATCTGGCTCATAGATACTCAATACATTTTCTAGAATGGCAAGTGAAGGCAGAGCCATACAGGACATGGTAAGGAGTTTCCTTCTTAACTCACTGAAATAGGAAGCCAACTGTGGATTGTAACCAAGCAGGGCAAAGAAAGTGTTAGATTTATGCTTTCTAGCAAGGTTGCAATCGGTGCTTTGTGGAGAATGACTTGAAGTGCTTATGTCTAGAGGAAAAAGGGCTATTTGAGTAGTCCAGGTGAGACATGGCAGTCACTTGACCTAAACTTATAGCGATATGGATGGTGAGTAGTTGCTGGTTTGAGAATGAAGGTTGAGGTAGTGCTGACAGGTCAGATGCTGGGTCTGAAGAAGAGAATGGCACCAAAGATGACTCCAAATTTTTGATGAAGGAGACTGAGGAGAAATCTTTGGCAGATAGAAAACTGCAAAACTGTGGGGTCTACACAAGAAGGTACTTCAGAGAGATCACAGTGATGAAGAGCATAAGCGAAGTCAAACCAGGCGCTGAGTAAGGGGAAGAACAGAGGGTTGGAGCTGGGGTCTGTGAAGACAGAACCTACCAGGGACCTCGTTAAATGATTCAGTGAGATGGTGGTGGGGATTGACAGCACTCTCGGAAATCTTCCAGAGAGTTTTGCTACAGGAAGGGCAGAAAATGGGGAGGAGGAGGAAGCAGAGAATGGGATCAAAGATGTCTTTTTAAAATGGAAGATATGAAAGCATGTTTATCCACTGATAGAAATGATCAAGAAGAGAGGAAAACATAATTATGTAGAAGGGAGACTGGGAAGGGGATTGTAGAAATGAAATTCTTGAGAAATGGAGAGTAAATGGGGTGCCACGTACAAGGAGGGGAGGGGCTGGCTTTGGCCGGAAGTGGATGCATCTGTCAGCACAGCAGGTGTGGGCATAAGGGTGCAGATGCACGTGCCCTGTTGGACTATTTAGTGGCAAGATGAAGGATTGCCCATCCGACTGCTTCTATTTTGAGAATTGAGGAAGAGGCTTAGAGACTTAAGGCAGGAGCAAAAAGGTGTGAAATAGTAGAGTGGGGGAGGGATGCTAGAATTTTCTAAGAGCATGGAATATCCACATGAAATTTATGATAACTTAAAATTTGACCACCCAGCTTAGTTTCGTGGTTTTCTTCTAAAATATTTAGCTGTTAGGTACAGGCACAGGATTAGGAAAATGGTTAGACAAAATCAGAATTAGGATTTTTCCAAGAAAGTTGCATGGAGGGAGAGAGAGATGAAGGAATGAGGAACAGATGTCAGGAATTGATGTTGCTGAGTCTTGGTAGCTAATAGTGTAAGAAGCAAAGTGAAGACATGAGTGAAGACAGGAGATGGAGAAAAAGTAGTGGCACCAGTGGACCCAAGGTCCCTGTGCTTGGAAGATGTCAAGGAAGAGATTCTAGAGAATGTGAGCAGAGTAGTTAAGTAGCAGCAGAGAGCAGGATGCTTGATTTAAAATAACTCACCCGGAGAGTCTATTAAAAACACAAATTCTTGGGCCATTTTGTCCTTAGAGAATCTGATTCTGTAGATCTCAGATGTGACCTGATGATCTGTAGTTTTCATAAGTAACCAAGGTGATTCTGATCCAGTCTGCCCAAAGAGAAACATTTGTGAACCATCGGGAGGAAGGGAATATGAGGGTGCCCATAGAAGAATATGACCACTTAGGGCTCAGGTTGCAAAAAAGACACTCCAAGACACTGGCAGACTTGATGACCAGCTCATTTATTTCACGGCAAACTCCCACTGGCCAATTTCTCTGGGAATCAGATCTTTGATTATGGGGACACACAAATTTCTCCAGGCTAGAGGGGAAAATATTCAGAACAATACCTACAAAAGCTAAGAAAGTTGACCAAATTTCCATAGATGAGAAGATATTAAGTCATTCACCCAGACACCCTGATGGACAGCACAATCACCACTGCAAAATGACTTAGAAGATATGAGGAGCCAAAATGTCTCAGGTGGACACTGGAATTTTGTCCAGCCTGAGATTTTCCTGAGAGTTAAAGACCAATGCTTTCCTCTTCACAAAGCAATTTCCTCCCTCCATATCCAGATGTCATGAAATCATTACCGGGCCTATGGCTCTTCTGCCTTACACTGGGCTTATTGTTGGCGAGGAAAGCCATTGGGAAAACAGAAGATAAGCAGCTTTTCACTCTCTGCCAGCTGACGTTGAAAAAAAAATTTTTTTTTTCTGACTCTAAGTATATACTTAAAAAGAGCTGCCAGGTTTATCAGAAGGGCCAGGTCAATTTGAGAAAATTGTCTGGTGCAGAGTGCTGACTTAAGAGCGTCTAAAAGAGGAAAGCAACATGCCAGCAAGATTTGAAAGGAATAAACAGGTGTTGTCACTGCAGGAATGTATTAACCCCGGAGTTATCAATATTGGCCACTTCAGGCTATTATGAATGAGCGTACACAATTCTAGAGGGGTTAGATAACGGAAGAGACACACTGAAAAATGACTAAGTCATTTAGAGATGGGTCTACACCTAAATTTTCTATAACAGTGCCTAGCACACAATTTTTTCCAGTGATAATAAGGGCAGGTTATAACAAGGGCTGTGGTAGCAAGTGCTGAAGAACTCAGACTTTGAGAGTTCAATTCAGACTGTCACTTACTAGTCTTACAGCTTCAGTCAAATTATCTCACCACCGTATGTCTCATTTTCCTCGTCTGAAGCAGGTGGATAGTCATAGTTTCTAGTTCACAGGATTGTTTTAAGAAGGAAAGGACACGAGAAAAGTAAAGAAGTGTAGACAAATATTTCATCTGAGACTGTTGAAGAAAAACATTTGGGTTGGAAGACAGAAAAGACAGAGATGGGGAGACAAACAACAGACAATAAAGCAAAGAGAAGGGCTTTTTTAAGAAGATGAAATGAGAACAAAATATTTCAGACTTTTTGATCCAGCAAATGTCCATCTCATTAACTATCTCTTAATGACTCAGAGTTCTCACAGAACAGGTGCCCATCTTACCACCCAATTTAATTCAGGATGTGGCTCCTGTGGCATGAGCTGTTGTGTCAAAATTTGCAGAGAAGACCCCAATAAAGAGGGAAATGTGGATATGAACAAAAGAAAGCAACAGAACACGAATCTCAAGAGCATATGGAATGGGTTCTAGGTCATGTGGGAATTGGACAACTGAACCTATCTGAGTCTCCATTTCTTCATCTACACAATGGGGGTAATAATACTATCTCTGTATAATCACTGTAATGATTAAATCAGCTAATCAATATAATACATTTGTACAGTGGTGGTTATAATTGTTACTGATAATCAATGCACATTCCCCGCCCACTTGCTAAGGTGAGTGTAGCCGGGGGATTGATGATAGAGAGAACCAGCACACCGCTGGCTACCTCATTAAGTCATTCAACAAACACTATTGAGCCAGGAGCTGATGATGTGGTGGTAAATTAAAAAGGTCCTGAGGTAGCTTAAAGCCTAGGGAGAAAGATCATTAGGAAAATGTGGCATGGGGTGCTATGGGAGCATTTGGGAGGAGTCCCTAACCAGATATTAGGTAAGTCTAAATAAGGATCAAATTAAAGCTGGAAGGCAAGAGAGAGAAAGAGAGGGCACCCACTGGGACCGGAAAAACCACAATTAAAGCTTCACAGTTGATCTTAGCCAAAAGGTTGAGAAGCAATACAATTAAAGCTTTAAAACAAGGAAAGAAAAGCTTTTACATAACGATCAGAAATTAATGGACATTCAACAATCGCTGCTACCACAACATTTTAATAAATTGGTCGTATGATGATGTTGTTACATCTTGGTAAAAAATATCTCTTTACAAACACGAGCTAGCACCATAATTAACAATGCAAGACCAAGGAAGTGTCTATTAAAATGACGAAGATGCCCACCGTCATCTTCCTCTGGAAGTTCCGTCTTGGGTCACAAGGCACAAAACAGACAAGAGAAAATGGTTAACATTGACTGTCTGCAGAGATGATAATGTTATTTGGCTGGGAAATCCAGAAATAGTGCAGAAAAATGACTGAACCTGAGAAGATCAGTAAAGACAGGCCTGTCACCCTGCCCACAGAGATCCACTTTCTCCATGATGACCAGTTTACATCCTTTCCCTCCTCACACCTCTCTGATAGCACGGTCACACCAGAATAGCCTCGTGTTCACAACGAACCCAGGAGACCACCCTCTGCTGCCCCTTACACTGTCTCCACTCCATCCCAAGGAGCGGACGCCAGGCCCTGCCCGGGCCAGCTCCCCGGCATGTGCTGCACATGCAACTCCCTCTACCTAGGACTCTTCTTATAAACCTCCCTCTCTCTCCCCTGAACCATCAGTCTCCTTGCCCACTGGGTTGACCCCACCAGACATGAACTGCCTACATCTCGCCCACCTTTAAAGGAAAACCCTCTGTGGACCCCGTGCTCCCCATTAGCAATCACTCCATTTCTCAGCTCCCTTTTAGAGGAAAACTTCTAGAAATTTCTACGCTTGCGTTCCTCATTTCCCATTCTCTCCACAACCCATGCCAATTCTCTGACTGAACTTTCACAGCCCCCCGTCCCCTGACGGAAATAGCATTTCCCAGAGTTGCCCCGAGCTCAGTCTGAACAAAGGCCCTGGTTGGTCAGGCCCCTGGGGACAGACATCTCACTGCACTCCGTCCAGGTAGGCGCAGCTGACGTCTCCCTCCTGGTTGAACACTGTCTTCTCCAACCTCCAGGACCTCCTCCTTCCTGTTTCCTTTCCAGCTCACGGTCTTTTCCTCCACTGTCTCTTGCTGGGTATACTTTTCTGGAGTTCTCTGTCCCAGGTCCTCGCTCGATGGCTCACTGGGGCCCCTGGAGTGGACTCCAGAAGAGGCTGGTGCCTTTGGAGCCTCGAGCTTAAATGCAAGAGTATCAGAAAGCTTATCAACAGCAACAAAAATAAAATTTATAAAAGGGGGCGGTGGTCCTGGGGGCTCAGTCGGTTAAACAACGGACCCCAGCTCAGGTCATGATGTCACAGTTGGTGGGTTTGAGCCTCGAGTCGGCTCTGTGCTGACAGCTCAGAGCCTGGAGCGTGCTTTGGATTCTGTCTCCCTCTCTCTGCCCCTGCTCCACTCATGCTCTGTCTCTCTTTCTCTCTTAAAAATAAATAAATAATAATTTTTTAAAGAAACTCATCAGCAGTAAAGCATATTTTAATGCAAAATTTATTTTAAGGCCCTTAGATGCATCATGAGTGAAATATCAACATTTTATAGAAAGATGTTTCATGGCTCAGCACAGGGCTGTGCTCTGACCTCCTCTATGAGCTACAGAACTACAGAGCATAGCAACTGTCTTGGTCCATTCGGGCTGCTGGAACAAATCACCATAGGCTGGGTATCTTACAAATGGTAGACATTTATTCTCACAGCTCTGGAGGCCGGGAATCTAAGGTCAAATTGTCAACATGGTCATGCTCTTTAGGGAGCCTTCCTCCTGGTTGTTGCCTGCACCTTCTCCTCACATGGTGGAAGGGGTAACGGATCTCTCTGGAACGTCTTTTCTAAAGCATCAATCTTATTGATGAGGGTAGAACCTCATGGCTGATTTAAGCACTGACCAAAGGCCCCATTTCTAATACTGTTATTTTTGGAGGTTAAGACTTCAACATACAAGTTGGTGGAGTGGCATTAACATTCAGACCACAGCACCAGCTGTCCACTAACATCCTCTCTTGCATATTTAAGTGGCATCTCATGCTCAACAAGCCCAACACAGCTGCCAATGCTCCACCACTCTCCCCACCCGTCTCCCCTCCCCACACCCACACATAGAACTTTAGTCTTCTAGTCTTCTTGTATCTCAGAGAATGGCACCATCATTCATGCTCAGGAAAAACACTACAGCCAGAATCCCCCTTGATTCCACCTTTCCTTCTCCCCCCACACCAATCTATCAGTAAGTTCGGGCAACAGCAGTTCCAAAATTTATCTTGAATCGACTCCTCACAGTTCCGTTACCATAAACTCAACCCCAGCCACCATCGTTCCCACTCAGCCTTCTGTGATGGCGTCTTAACTGCGTCCCTACACTCACTCCAACCCTTCACATGGAAGCCAGAATGAGGTGTGTCCAGGGGCATCCCACGCATGAAGCACACCTGGCTTCTCACCACACTCACCCCTTGTGCACCGCAGTCCAGCAAAGCTGGTCTTTCTTCTGTGCCTTAACCAGGAAAGTGCACTGGGCAAACTACTGTCCTGCAGCCTGTGTACCTGTTGTTCCTGCCACCTGGAATGTTTATCCACATGTGTGCCCATGGATCACTCGCTGCTCATCCAGATCGCTGCCTGAATGACACCTCTCAGGAGGTGTCCCCTCCCCCCTTCTTTTAAAATAAAAGGCACACCTAGGAGTGCCTGGTTGAGCATCTGACTTGGGCTCAGGTCATGATCTGTCTCTCTCTCAAAAATAAACAAACATTAAAAAATGTTTTTAGGGGTTCCTGGGTGGCTCAGTTGGATAAGCATCCAACTTTAGCTGATCATGATCTCATGGTTCACAAGTTCAAGCCCCACATCGGGCTCTGTGCTGATAGCTCAGAGCCTGGAACCTGCTTCAGATTCTGTGTCTCCCTCTCTCTCTGTCCCTCCCCTGCTTGTGCTATGTCTCTCTCTCAAAAATAAATAAACATTAAAAAAATGTTTTCAGGGGCACCTGGGTCGCTCAGTTGGTTGAGCGCCCAGCTTCTGCTCAGGTGGGGATCTCATGGTTTGTGGGGTCCAGCCCCGCATTGGGCTCTGTGCTGACAGCTCAGAGCCTGACTCCTGCTTTGGATTCTGTGTCTCCCTCTCTCTCTCTGCCCCCCTCCTGCTTGTACTCTGTCTCTGTCCCTCAAAAATGAATAAACATTAAAAAATGTTTTTAAATAAGTACAATAGCACCCTCTTCTCTCTCCACTGCTTTGTTCTCTCAATTTCTTATCACTTATCCCTTCCTGATATATATGTGTTCTTATATATTTGGCAACTTTCTATCTCCCCTATTAATTGTCTGAGGGTAGAGACACAGTCAGTTTCACAGTTGTAGCTCCAGGGCAGAGAATAGTGACTGCCACATACATGGATACTAAAAAGGGAATAGAAATGACTTCTTTGAGGGAGAGAGAGAGTGTGTGTGTGTAAGCAGGGGAGGGGCAGAGGGAGAGAGAGAATCTCAAGCAGCTTCCATGCCCAGCGAGGAGCCTGAGGCGGGTTTGATGTCACAACCATGAGACTGAGACCTGAGCCAAAATCAAGAGTTGGATGCTTGACTGAGCCATCTATATACTGTTTAAGTATTTTTAAAGGCTTGACATAGATTGAAAACGAGTGTTCACTATGGCTATTGCTAATACGAGCATCGAAGATCATCACTTTCCCTTCTTTCCATGTCCATGTGTTTTCCATTTTTCTTTATGACTTTTAGATTTTCTTTAGTAAATACTTTATCACTTTAAGGCTTTAGAATAGAACAATGTTTCTGATAATGAATAATGGGAGTACGGCTTTGAAAGCAGACTCTCTTATGCATAACTGAGTAGAAGTAGCTAGGTAATTAGGAAACAGATCTATAATTTATAGTCACTTGCGGTATGTGTTTTTAACCCATCAAAACAGGAGAGTAAATTAGGCTAGTGACTGAACACAGTGGCAGCATAAGAACAGGTACAACCTTTGCTCAGGGCGGCCATTTTCAGGCTGGGAGAAAGAAGGGCAGGGACTAGCCTGGAGCCATGGGTCAGTCTCAGGAGCAACAGGTTTCTCCCAAGCCATCCCTGTGTCAAGCTGCCAGATAATATACGGGCTGACCAGATACATTTAAACTTCAAGCAAATAACAAGTAATTCTTTATTATATCTGCGTCCCAACTATTTCATGGAATGTACTTTAGAATTCTCCTGTGGTTTATCTGAAATTCAAATTTTATGGGAATTCTAGATTTTTATTTGCTAAGCCTGGCAACTCTATCACCACGCTAATTTTGGAAGGAAAAGCATGTACCGTTAGGACAGTAGTGCCAGAGGGAGGCTAGAACCCCAGAATCCAGGGCTTCCCCTGCCCCCCAAATCCTTCATATTGGGATCAGGGAGAGATATAGCAGAGATTTATTTATTTCAAAAAACTGAGCACCGGTACTGTGTTGAGCATGTGTGGATAACACAGCCCTGTCCTCAAGGAGCTAATATTCCCAGCAAGAGACAAAGGCTCTGGAGTTCAACTGTGAACTCAAATTTGAAATGCACCCCTTCCTGTCCATGGGATCATGGGCAAATCATGTCACTGCTCCATACTCAATTTCCTCATATGCGAATGGATAATAATAACTAGGACATAGCTCATTTGCATAAAGCATTTGGGAACAGGACTCAATCAATGTTTACCGTTACGTTGTGATAACACTGCTTTGTGATATATGCTAAATTAGAAATGCATAGGTTTCTGAGATAGACATTTGTGGGGAAGTGAGGTGCTACACGTAACCCACAGACATTTTTAAATGAAGGGACTTTTGGGGTACCTGGGTGGCTCAGTCGGTTGAGCATCTGACTTCGGCTCAGGTCATTATCTAATGGTCCATGAGTTCAAGCCCTGCATCGGGCTCTGTGCTGACAGATTCTATGTCTCTCTCTCTCTCTGCCCCTCCTTCACTCATACCCTCTCTCTCTCTTTCTCTCTCTGTCTCTCTCTCAAAAATGAATAAATGTTAAAAAAAATTTTAAATAAAATAAAATAAAATAAAATAAAATAAAATAAAATAAATGCAGGGACTTTTAAAAAAAACACTATAAATTCAAATGAGAACAAGAAAGACCAAACAGAAAACGTTGAACTAATAGAGAACAAAAGATACAATGATGAACATAAAGCCAAAATAACATCATCAAAATAATTGTAAATGGACTACAAAACCCAGATATACCATGTTTAAAACTGTCAACCCTGAAACAGAATATACAACGTTTCAAAATAAAAAGGTAGAAAAATACCCAGTAGAACAAAGGATACAAAGGAATGAGCTGAAATCTTTCACAAGGTTGGAATTATGAAAATTCAGAATATGGGAAAGTCTACCAGACAAACAAGGAAGTTTTCAATAAATAAACTGCATAAAAAGAAGACATAAGTGGGAGCAGACATGTGTAGATAAAAAGAGACTTGAGAAGCATATTAACCTCTTGCAACATGAGGATCTTATCTGGATCTAAATTAAAAATAAGCATGTAAAAAGTGAGATAATCAGAAATATTTGAGCAATAACTGGATAGCTGATGATGTTAAGGAAATGAGGTTAAATTTTAAGTGTAGTAACAATAGTGTTATTATGTCTTTGAAAGTATCCATATTTTTTAAGAATGCACATTGAATATTTATTGAATATTTACAAAAGAACTGACAAGATACCTGAGATTTACTTCAAAATAATCTGGAGGGAGGCAGGGAGGAGTGGATGGGGTTTCAGATGAAACAATATTGTCATGACTTAACAGATCTTGAGGCTTGCCAATGGATAGCTAGGATACATATTCAAATATATACATGTAATGTACATTAAAAGTAAAAGAAAAGAATACCAAACCAAAGAGAATAGAAGTAGCTGCACTAATATCAAATAACATAAATTTTAAGATAAAAGTCATTTGTATATTGGGGTGCCTGGGTGGCTTAGTCAGTTAAGCATCCGACTTCGGCTTGGGTTATGATCTCACCATTCCCAAGTGTGAGCCCTGTGTCGGGCTCTGTGCTGACAGCTCAGAGCCTGGAACGTGTTTCAGATTCTGTGTCTCCCTCTCTCTCTGCCTCTTCCCCACTCATGCTCTGTTTGTCTGTCTCTCTCTTTCTCAAAAATAAATAAACATTAAAAAAAATCATTAGTATAAACAGAGGCTCAAGTGACAGAAGGATTAATTCCTCAGGAAAATATAACTATCCTATAATACTATGCAATGAATAATATGGCTCCAAAACATATAAAACAAAAAATGACAAAATAAGAGAAACTGACAAATTCACCATCAGAGTGGATAATTTTAACACAACTCTAGATAGGTTAAGGAAAGAAAAATAAACAATGAATAAATGAACACATGATTACTGGCTCAATAAATATGCATAGAATCCTGCCTCAATGACACGAATAAGACATACTTTCTTCCAGCACACCTGTAACATTCATGAACATTAGCTGTATGCCAAGCTAAATGAGATGTCTCAAGGCATTTTTAAAAACTGGCATAATATAAACTAATGTTAGAAGAAATAGAAAAACGGAATAGTCCTACAACCCCACATTAATTGAATCAATAATTTAAAATCTTCCCACAAGTAAAATATCAGGGTCACAATGATTTTATAAGAGGATTCTATCAAATAGTTGCTGAAGAGAACATTCCAATATTTCAGAAACTATCTGATGATAGAAAAAGGAGTAATCCCCAGCTCATTTTGTGAGGCTAACAAAACTTTCACACACACACACACACACACACACACACACACACACACGGCTCTGCACATGGCCAAGGAGTGCTAAAGCCCCAGGAGTAGTCCTGTTTGACCACAGGGTAATTCCTTTACCCTCGTGGGACATAAAATATTCCATATTTCTCTAAGTGCTGAAGTGACAGCTGCAAAGATCAGAATGGATAAATCTCACCAACACAGTGTTGAATGAAAAAAGTGAGTTGTTGAAGAGGAGAAATAGTTCAACGTCATTTACATGAAGTTCAAAACCAGGTGAAAGTGAATGAAGCCACTTGGTGCAATTGCATGCATAATAACCTACAAAGAGATGAAAGAAAGAAAAAAACATAATTCAGGAGAAAGTTTCCCCTGGAAAGGCAGACAAAAGGGCACATTTAGGCAGAAGAAGGAGGGGGCCTTGTATCAACTGGGGTGCTGGAAATGGAAATTTTTGTTTGATTACCATGTTTTATGCTTGGACTATTTATTATAGTCTATGCTTTTAACTTTTTAGATACAATTTACATATAGTGCAGTATATAAATCTCAAGTCCTAAGTGTACAGATTCGTAAATTTTCATATGTATGTATATCCATATCACACTCCTTTGTATCAGATATTTCATAACACAAATGAAAAGAGAATTGATTTTGAAGTTTATCTGTGACTTGGGCTTTGTTTTTTTTTTTTTTTACTATTTTCATTAACAGTGAACCATTTCCACTTTACTATTTGCTCTAGGATGTGGCTGCTCTAAAAAGAAATCCAATATTTATGATAAAATTCTAGTGTCGACTGAGGGCTATGAGCTCAAAAGAGACTTTCTCAGAAAGGAAAACTTCTTCATCCTAAAATAAAATTTGTTTACAAAATATATCTTTTAGGGACGCCTGGCTGGCTCAGTCAGTAGAGCATGCGACTCTTGATCTCAGGGTTGTGAGTTCGAGCCCCATGCTGGGTGTGGAGATTACTTAAAAATAAAATCTTTAAAGAAAAAAGAGCAGAATACATCTTTTATAAATGCTCTCTCTCCAAGGTTGATGTAGAAGGTGTTGTGGGACCCGCATGAGGAAGAGAGGCAGAACAGCAGACCCCAGTGGTTCCGCCAGGGCGATAGAATTCCAGCTTCTTCCACACGCAGTACATGCCCTCCCTGGATGTGTAGGCGGGCTCTCCAAATCTCACACACACTCTTAATCAAATAATCGGTTTTTTAAAAAATTACCTACCCACTTAAAATATACTGAATTCAGCATTGACTCATTTTTTTAAATATTTTAATATGTGTGTTTCCTGAGGATAAGTTTACTAAACTTTACTCCGAATCCTCCATCCGTATTAAAGTCCGATTGCCTAATTATCACAGCCGTATGAGCTCGCTGGAAAACTTGGCTCTGACGTAAGCAATGTGCCAGCCAGCCATACCTGAAGCCAGGCATGGGACCACCTCTGTGGAGGTTCTTGGCAGCTACTGGAGGCCATGCAAGGTACCAACTCAGGGGAAGAATGACTGTGCTATTCATTTCTCCGGTGGAACTGTCCTCATGTACCAACTGATTCTGCATATACATGAGCCCATCCGACCTTGGAAATTGTTATTGTGGAGAAAAGGATACTTTGTCTGAATGCAGAAGAATGAAGTATGTCTCCTTTACCTTGCCACAGCAAAGCGAGGATAGGACCTCCTGGGGCTTTAAGATCTTGCACTGTCCACCCCTTTAATTTAGAGAATTTTTATATACAGTGCCTTCCTATGCAACTGAACAGTTTCGTATGTGAACCTTGTCATGTTCAAATACCTTGAGTTCAAGCCCATATCTCTTATATCTTCCACATCACAGAGAAAATGGCTTTTTATATAATGCGTGCTTTATGAATGCCTTGTTAATCCACTGGAAGGCAGCAGTTGTAAAAAATGGTGTGTGCTGAGGAATAAAATGCTGATCCCACTTTGTCTCAAGGGAGAAGGACAGAAGTGTTGGGGGAAGGGCAAGACAGCTGACGAGCTCTGTCAGAAACAGGCATTGCATCTGACAGTCTTATATTCCCAGCAATTAATGCACACAAATGCAATGCGGAGTGGGGATTATTCTGTTTTCTGCCACTGCTTCAATGCTCCTTCTCGCTCTTGATGAGGACACAGACATTCAGGAAGGATAAGTTAATTATCTGAGGCCAGATAATCACCAAACTGACAGAATTTAAAACCTGGATTTCTGGCTCCAAACCTCATGGCTTTGTTTTGTTTTGTTTTTCCTACTAAAATGTTGCCTATTTGTTGTCTAATTATATCAAAGAGTCTGCGCCAGACAATTAAAATCAAATTCTATTCTTCTCTGGTTTTACCTAGGTTAAGAGTGGGAGATGGTATAGTTCTATTGCTGGGTTTTAGGGTTTCTATCTTGTAATGAAGACCTCCACAACCAACTGTACCTAAGGACTTCACACAGCTCCAGCCAGCCAGGGCTCAGAGACTCGCTTCCAAGGCCCGCTCTGTCTGGGAGGGTGCTAGCTATTGGATGAGGTTCAGGTCCTGGACAATGGAATTTGCTTTTGGATGGGTTTCAACTCCTGGATGATGGATTTTGCCAAGATAATGAGAACAGCTATTAAGACAGAGGACTTATTTTATCTGCCTCTTTGCCAGGGTTGAAGACGATTGTTGATCATTAAAACATGAGTCAAAACAGGGACAAGACATTGACCTCGGATCACGAAATCTTATCCGTGAGAGTTGACCTGCTTACTAATACATCTGGTTTACAAGAATTCTTTGGAAATGTCAGAAAGTCCTTGGAAACAGTGGGTGGTTTAATAAAGTTGCTCAAA
Organism: Felis catus; assembly: GCF_018350175.1. Taxonomy (NCBI): domain Eukaryota; kingdom Metazoa; phylum Chordata; class Mammalia; order Carnivora; family Felidae; genus Felis; species Felis catus. Next base: position 6,969,465 of record NC_058384.1, on the reverse strand, counting down.
GATTAAGCTACATGTGATTAGATCCAAAGAGCAGAGCCAGCCTGGGGCAGGTCAAATAGTCTCCTTACTTAAAAAAACGGGATTGCTAGGAGCCCTACCATCCAATGTATGAAATTACAGCATTAGAGGCTCATTTGTTTGTGTTGAGTCTATCTTTTCCCATTACGTCTATTTTAAAATATAATTATCTTTGGAGAGACTGTACAGTAAGTTCCTTATAACATAATAAGGATGAGTTTGTCAAGACGTTTTCCCTGATTGGAGGGACAGTCTTTAATCCTCAATTGTAAAGTGGAGAAAGAAACTGGAGAAGCAGTGCCTATAGGTAGAATAACTGATTTCCCTGACCTTCTCACTTCATTTAAGGCAGTCGTTGGTAGTTGTTTGTATTTCCAGTGAAGTTAACAGCCTATCAGAGCAACCCCAAATGCAGTGCATGATAGCCATGGGGTATGGGCACAGCCTGGGGTAGGGCTGGGAAGAAATGTTTCTGGTCAAGCAGGCCTTTCAGCAGGTTCCCCCATCACCCCTGGGGCCAGATCCAGTGGACCTCAAAGGTATGTCTGCTGCCAAGTGGTAGATTTGTATCCAGGTACCATTAGTGAAGATAAAAATGGTTACACTAGGCTCTCATCTCCCATATCCTGGTGACTGATTCCCTCCTCCAGAGGGTAATATATCCTATTACATCACCTAGAAAATCTAAAGATAATAAAGATCACCCCAAATTAAATTAACCTTGGATACATTTCATGAAAACTACAATTTTTCTTTTAATGTTCATTTATCTTTGAGAGACAGAGAGAGGACATGCATGAGAGACAGAGAGAGTGAGTGAGGGGTGCAGAGAGAAAGAGAGAGATTGAATTTCAAGCAGACTCTGAGTCCAGCCACTCTCAAACTCACCAACCTGTTGGATCATGATTTGAACCAAAATCAAGAGTCAGATGCCCAACCGACTAAGCCACCCAGGCACCACAAAACTGTATTTTTTTCAATAGCAGAATCACTTAATTTTAGAGCAGAAAAGAACCTCTGGGATTACTTGGTCTAACTGTTCTCATTTTGCAAGTGAGGGAACCAGCAAAGTATTTTCAACCTGTAAGTTTCCTGATCTTTCAAAAAATGCACAAAAACTTTTTTCATTCCATTTTAAACTTCGTACAGAGAAAACAGACAAGAAAGGTAAAAGTTTGGCATATTCTAAGAAAAGCTTAATTAGAAAAAGTCATTATGCCTCTAACCACCATTTTATTTTTTTATAGGGAAAATCTTAATAAAAAAGGACTATACTGTTAGGTGCTCACTGTTAGGCATTTTAGAGAGACACTGACATGGAGTCTTTGTATACGTTATTTGAGTCAGTCTCTTGAATCAAGCTTATTCAAAGTAAGAGATAGCATAACTCGATTTTGCTTAAGAAAACAAGGGCCTCATTTGGTAACAGTGGAAGAACCTATATTATCTTGTTCTGATTTCTGAACCATCGCTCCCAGTAAAGATAGAACTTGAGACCTACATCTGTCTCTATATCTAGATCTATATCTCCATAGTGTATATGTATGTGCCATGGGAATGTGTGTGTGTGTGTATGTGTGTGTATCACAAACACATACATACACATACATAAAAATCCATGGCATAGAAATGGAGATTTCTGGGTTAACATGGTAGCAAATAAGCAATGCATAATAGGTTTGCTCACAACTTTCTATTTATATGCCATATATGATACCATTATATCATAAAATAAAATTAAAATTGTGTGTGGGGGGAGGGCCATCAATGCTGCAGTCTGGGTCAGGATAGGAAGGCTACATATGATAAAAAGATAACCTCAAAATTCCAGTGGTTTAACACAATAAAGATTTATTTCTTACTCATAAAAGAAATATGCAGAGTGCCCAGCCTGCTTTTGTGGCTACACCACCTTGGACACATGGCCTCCAAGATTTTAGTAGTGGAGGAAGAAAACACAGAAGTGACACAGCTCTAAACTGCCTTAGCCCAAAGCCCATGTCACTCTCACACATTGATCATTAGCTAGAACGAGTCACACAGGACAGACTCAGCTGCAAGAAGACTTGGAAATGATGGGCAACACATGGATATATGGTGAGTTTTACTATTTCTGCCACTACCCTTTTTTTTTAAGTTCATTTATTTTGAGAGAGAGAGAGAGAGAGTGAGCAGGGGAGGGGCAGAGACAGAGAGAGGAAGAGAAAGAGAGAGAGAGAGAGAGAGAGAGAGAGAGAGAATCCCAAGCAGACTCTGCACCATTAGCACAGAGCCCAACACGGGGCTCGATCTCATAAATTGTGAGATCATGACCTGAGCCAAAATCAAGAATTGGGAGCTTAACTGACTGAGCCATCCAGGCATCTGCCAGTAACCTTTTGACCACAGACTTGGAAGCTCAGAGATTATGATTCACCCCACTGATTATCCCTAACTCTGTTTTCATGAGCCCCACTAAACAACAAAACATGTAGTTCTTTTGTGATTCTTGTTGATGTCCATTGCTTATAAACCAAATTGTAAAATTAATCATCACAACATAACCTTTATTCACAACATTGGGAAAATATATAGGAAAGAATGATAAAAGTAGTTAAAAGCCTAGAATATATACATGGCACATCAAGAGATAAGTACAGTTAAGTGTTATGTCCCTATTTCTGCAGCTCTTCACAAGGCTGTCGTTGGTTTAATGGTTCTCTTTCTCTATTTCCTATTCTAAGTTCCTACCGCCTTCAGCCAGCACCAAAGAAAGCTAGGGTTCTATACATGGTAGGGAGACCCAACACTTCATTCCCAGAATTTCTGAGACCCTTTTCCTGTCTGTATGTTCTTACAGATGTCAATTAACTTTTCCTTTGCACCTGATGGCAGCAAGAATTGCTCCAGAGAATCACTCCTTTTCAGGGCATGATCTCCCTGCTGCCATTGTGTAGGGACAACCCTATTCCCCCTGGATAATGGAGATGAATCAGTGCAATCAACATGATAACCCTCTCTGTTCCATATTCATGGTATGGCATAAGGAGCTCTGAGTGGACAGATAGCAGTTTGCAACATTGAACTAAATGGAATATTTGTCATAACCCATAGAGATAGTATTAATTCATTATTTTTTAAAGTTTATTCATTTATTTTGAGAGAGAGAGATTGAGTTACTGTGTAAGTGGGGGAAGGGGCAGAGAGAGAGGAAGGGAGAGAGAATACCAAGCACTTCACTGACAAGTGCAGAGCCCAAAACAGGGCTCAAACTCACAAACTGTGACATCAGGACCTGAGCCAAGATCAACAGTCAGACGCTCAACTGACTGAGCCAACCAGGTGCCCCTATTTACCCATTATAAACTAAGATATAAACCAGTAGAATTCAGGGTTGCAAGGAAAAGGAAATGAGGTGTGTTATAATTTTCACCCTCGGGCTGGATGATCCTTCCATTCTGACTATGGAAGAAATCAGACAACGTATTGGCCACTGAAACTGAGCACACTGAAATCTGCAGGATGGTTCCCTAACCTTAAATATTCTCTTGTCCATTGTTTACTGATATTTCAGTGATACTTTCACTAAGAACAGTTGCTTCTAAGAAATAGGTGCACAGTAATATTCACAAATACTGTGCAGCAACTCACTGCATTACTTATTTCTCTGCAAACTTAGTTCCATAAATTGGGGGGGGGGATTTATGAGTTCTGCTTGGGGTGTGGAGAACTAGACAGAATTTTACTTTTATCCTTACAACAAAAACAAAACAAAAAGCCTGGCAGAGTATAATTTCATGACTTTCCTTAAATCCATCAGGAACCTGAGATTTCAAGGCAACCAACTAGGCTGAACTAGAAAGACAGGTGGCCCTAGAGAGATGAAACCAAGGAGAGAAGTACAACAGAATCTGTCTGAAACCATGAAAACCATGAGCAAATAATGAAGCGGAAGTAAAGTTGCTAAAAGAAAAAAGAAACCCATCAACCCCAAATTCTATCTGTAGGGGAAGTATCTTTCAAAAAATAAAGGAGAAATAAGGATTTTTTCCCCAGGCCAATAATGGAGAGAACCCACCGCTGTCAGATCCACACTACAAAAAAATCTTTAAAAGAGTTTCCTTTAGGTAGATGATACCTGATAGAAATTTACATTTATGCAAAGACATACAAAGTGTCAGAAATGAAATAAAGATAATATTTATTTTTCATACTTTTAATTTCTCCAAAGGACCACTATCTAAAGCAATAATAGTAGCAATATATTTTACTTTTATAAAGGTAGTACTACTAAAGATAGATTTAGATTAAAGATATAGATCATAAACTCTATGGCAAACACTAAAAATATTTTAAAGAGAAGTATAAATAAATTTAAAGAGCAACATAATACTTGTTCTTGTTTTAAATGTAATCATAATGTAATAATTTAGCTGAATTCAGTCTATGAACTAAAGAACAGGCAGAAGAGGATAAAACATAAAAGAATAAATAGAACAAATATTTAAAAACCTATTAGATGGTAGATTTTAATACAGCCATATAAATAATTATATCAACTACAAACAGTCTAAACACAACAAACTTAGAAACACCAATTAAAAGATTGTCATATTGGATTTTTAAAAAGGATAGCTTGGGGCGCCTGGGTGGCGCAGTCGGTTAAGCGTCCGACTTCAGCCAGGTCACGATCTCGGGGTCCGTGAGTTCGAGCCCCGCGTCAGGCTCTGGTCTGATGGCTCAGAGCCTGGAGCCTGTTTCCAATTCTGTATCTCCCTCTCTCTCTGCCCCTCCCCCGTTCATGCTCTGTCTCTCTCTGTCCCCCCAAAAATAAATAAACGTTGAAAAAAAAATTTTAAAAAGGATAGCTCAACTGGCGCTGTCTACAAGAAACTCATTTGAAATATATGCATAGAGGGGCACCTGGGTGGCTCAGCTGGTTAAGTGTCTGACTCTTGATTTCAGCTCAAGTCAGGATCTCACAGTTCTGTGAGTTAGAGTCCCACATCAGGCACAATGTAGACAGAAGAGCCTGCTTGGAATTTTCTCTCTCTCTTTCTCTCTGCCTCCCCCACCCTCCCTCTCTCCTCAAAATAAATAAGTAAACATTTAAAAAAGGAAAAGAAATATATGCATATATAGGTTAAAAGTAAAATGAGAGAAAAAACACTATAAATACCCCAATCAAATAAAGTTAGAGTAGCTGTATTAATATTTTTATAATATTTTCAAAATCATAAAGAGTAAACTTCAGAGGAAGACATAATACCAGGGATAAAGAACTTCATTACATAATAATAAAGAGGTCAGCCCTCTAAGAACAAGCACCATTCCTCAGTGTAACTAATGCCTAAAAGCAGAGCATCAAAATACATAGAGTGAAAACAGGACTGAAAGTGGAAACAGACAAATTCACAGATATACTTGGAGAGTTCATATGCCTCTCTCAGTGACTGACAGAACAGACACAAAATCAGTAAGGATAAAGAAGACATTTATAGAACCATCTACCCAAGAAGCATAGAGTACATATTTTAAACCTCAACAAAATTAAAGGTATTGAAATTATTCAAAGTATGACCTCAGACCAGAACAGAAGTAACCTAGAAAGTAAAAGCAGAAAGATATCTTAAAAATCCCCAAAATATTTGCAATGGAAGAGGGAACATTGCGACAGACCATGTAGATATTTAAAGAAAAATGTTACCAACAAATTTTTGCTCATAAATTCAACAACTTTTAAATTAAATATAATTTATAAATTCAACAATTTAAACAACATGGAACAATACCTTGAAAGACAAAAACCACCAAAATTCACTCAGAAAGAAATAAAGAATCTTAAGAGTTCTCAATCTATACTTTTAAAAATGAATGTGATTTAAAAACTACTGACAAAATTCCAGGCTCAGCCAATTCACTAGTAACACAAATATTTAAGGGAAAAAATATAGACATTCTAAATAATATCTTCCAGAAATTAGACACAGGAATACCCCAACTCATCTTATGAGGTCAGCAGTACCCTAATACTAAAACCAGACAAAGAAATTTTGTCTTTGAAAACTACAGACCAATATCTCTAATAAACATAGATATAAAAATACCCAACAAAATTTTAGGAAATCAAATTGAACAACATATAAAAAGATAAAACATCACAACCAAATGGCTTTACCCCAGAAATACAAGGTTGGCTTTACATTTAAAATAATTCAATATAAATCCATTATATTAATGAATTAAAAGAAATACATTATAAGGAAATTGAAAAAGAAACGGAGAAGCATTTGACAAAATTCAACATCCGTTAATGATAAAAACTATCCATGGGAATGCAAGCTGGTGTAGCCACTCTGGAAAACAGTATGGAGGTTCCTCAAAAAACTAAAAATACAACTACCCTACGACCCAGCAATTGCACTACTCGCATTTATCCAAGGGATACAGGTGTGCTGTTTTGAAGGGACACATGCACCCCCATGTTTATTGCAGCACTATCAACAATAGCCAAAGAATGGAAAGAACCCAAGTGTCCATCGATGGATGAATGGATAAAGAAGATGTGGTATATATATATATATGTATATATATCACTTGATTTGCAAGTATATATATATATATATATATATATATATATACACATATAATCAAAAAGAATGAAATCTTGCCATTTGCAACTACATGGATGGAATTGGAGGGTATTATGCTAAGTGAAATTAGTCAGTAAGAGAAGGACAAAAATCATATGATTTCACTCATATGAGGACTTTAAGAAACAAAACAGATGAACATAAGGGGAGAGAAACAAAAATAATATAAAAATAGGGAGGGGGACAAAACAGAAGTGACTCATAAATATGGAGAAAAAACTGAGGGTTACGGGAGGGGTTGTGGGAGGGGGGGATGGGCTAAATGGGTAAGGGGCATTAGAATCTACTCCTGAAATCATTGTTGCACTATATGCTAACTAATTTGGATGTAAATTTTAAAAAATAAAAAAATAAGAATAAAGGTTTATATATAAATAAATAAAACTATCCACAATCCAGAAACAGAAGGGGATGTTTTTAACTTGATAAAAGACATTAAAAAAAAAGAAAGAAAGAGGAGACAGAGGAAAATGGTGGCGTAGGAGGACGCTGTGCTCACGGCGTCCTGCTGATCACTTAGATTCCACCTACACCTGCCTAAATAACCCAGAAAACCGCCAGAGGATTAGCAGAACGGAGTCGCCAGAGCCAAGCGCAGACAAGAGGCCCATGGAAGAGGGTAGGAAGGGCGGTGAGGTGGTGCCCACTACACGGACTGGCGGGAGGGAGCCGGGGTGGAGGGGCAGCCCGCTGGCAAAGCAGAGCCCCCGAGTCTGGCTTGCAAAAGAGGAGGGGCCGGATGGAGTGTGTTCGGACAGCAAGCGGGACTTAACACCTGGAAGGTTATAAGCTAACACCTCTGCTCAGAGACCAGGAGGCCTAGAGGACAGTGGAAGGGAGAGTTGTTGAGCCCCGGATGACAGAGCTCAGCTTGGTGGGGAACAAAGGCGCTCGCCAGTGCCATCTCCCTCACCTATCCCCCAGCCAAAATCCCAAAGGGAACCAGTTCCTGTCAGGGAACTTTCTTGCACCGCCCAAACAACCAACACTGTGCTTCTGCGGATCCATCCCTCCGGCGGCAGGTCTGACTCCCTCCCGGTGCCCCAGGGCCCCTCCTGAAGTGGATCTTCTAAGGAAAAGTGAGCTGAGCCCGCCTCTCCTGCCCCTGTGCACCTTGCTGATCCACCCCAACTAATACGCCAGATCCCCAGCACCACAAGCCTGGCAGTGCACAAGTAGCCAAGACAGGCCATGCCATACCACAGTGAATCCCACCCCTAGGAGAGGGAAAGAGAAGTCACACACCAGTCTGACTGTGGCCCCAGCTGTGGGCTGGGGGCAGACATCAGGTCTGACTGCAGCCCCGCCCACCAACGCAAGTTATTCAAGACAGCACAGGGGAAGTGCCCTGCAGTTCCTCACCACTCCAGGGACTATCCAAAATGACAAAACGGAAGAATTCTCCACAAAAGAATCTCCAAGAAATAACGACAGCTAACGAACTGATCAAAAAGGATTTAAACAATATAACAGAAAGTGAATTTAGAATAATAGTCATAAAATTAATCGCTGGGCTTGAAAACAGTATAGAGGACAGCAGAGAATCTATTGCTACAGAGATCAAGGGACTAAGGAACAGCCAGGAGGAGCTAAAAAAAATGCTATAAATGACTGCAAAATAAAATGGAGACAACCACACCTCGGATTGAAGAGGCAGAGGAGAGAATAGGTGAACTAGAAGATAAAGTTATGGAAAAAGAGGAAGCTGAGAAAAAGAGAGATAAAAAAATCCAGGAGTATGAGGGGAAAATTAGAGAACTAAGTGATGCACTAAAGAGAAATAATCTACGCATAATTGATATTCCAGAGGAGGAAGAGAGAGGGAAAGGTGCTGAAGGTGTACTTGAAGAAATAATAGGTGAGAACTTCCCTGATCTGGGGAAGGAAAAATGCATTGAAATCCAAGAGGCACAGAGAACTCCCTTCAGACATAACTTGAATCAATCTTCTGCATGACATATCATAGTGAAACTGGCAAAATACAAGGATAAAGAGAAAATTCTGAAAACAGCTAGGGATAAACATGCTCTAACATATAAAGGGAAACCTATAAGACTAGTGACGGATCTCTCTACTGAAACTTGGCAGGCCAGAAAGGAATGGCAGGAAATCTTCAATGTGATGAACAGAAAAAATACGCAGCCGAGAATCCTTTATCCAGCAAATCTGTCATTTAGAATAGAAGGAGAGATAAAGGTTTTCCCAAACAAACAAAAGCTGAAGGAATTCATCACCACTAAACCAGCCCTACAAGAGATCCTAAGGGGGATCCTGTGAGACAAAGTACCAGAGACATCACTACAAGCATGAAACCTACAGACATCACAATGACTCTAAACTCATATCTTTCTATAATAACACTGAATGTAAATGGACTAAATGCACCAACCAAAAGATGTAGGGTATCAGAATGGATAAAAAAACAAGACCCATCTATTTGCTGTCTACAAGAGACTCATTTTAGACCTGAGGACACCTTCAGATCAAAAGTGAGTGGATGGAGAACTATTTATCATGCTACTGGAAGTCAAAAGAGAGCTGGAGTAGCCATACTTATATCAGACAAACTAGACTTTAAATTAAAGGCTGTAACAAGAGATGAATAAGGGCGTTATATAATAGTTACAGGGTCTATCCATCAGGAAGAGCTAACAATTATAAATGTCTATGTGCCAAATACGGGAGCCCCCAAATATATAAAACAATTACTCACAAACATAAGCAACCTTATTGATAAGAATGTGGTAATTGCAGGGGACTTTAACACCCCACTTACAACAATGGATAGATCATCTAGACACATGGTCAATAAAGAACAAGGGCCCTGAATAATACATTGGATCAGATGGACTCGACAGATATATTTAGAACTCTGCATCCCAAAGCAACAGAATATACTTTCTTCTCGAGTGCACATGGAACATTCTCCAAGATAGATCACATACTGGGTCACAAAACAGCCCTTCATAAGTATACAAGAATTGAGATCATACCATGCATACTTTCAGACCACAATGCTATGAAGCTTGAAATCAACCACAGGAAAAAGCCTGGAAAACCTCCAAAAGCATGGAGGTTAAAGAACACCCTACTAAAGAATAAATGGGTCAACCAGGCAATTAGAGAAGAAATTTAAAAATATATGGAAACAAACGAAAATGAAAATACAACCATCCAAACACTTTGGGATGAAGCAAAGGCAGTCCTGAGAGGAAAATACATTGCAATCCAGGCCTATCTCAACAAACAAGAAAAATCCCAAATACAAAATCTAATAGCACACCTAAAGGAAATAGAAGCAGAACAACAAAGACACCTTAAACCCAGCAGAAGAAGAGAAATAATAAAGATCAGAGCAGAAATAAACAATATAGACTCTAAAAAAACTGTAGAGCCAATCAACGAAACCAAGAGTTGATTTTTTGAAAAAATAAACAAAATTGATAAACCTCTAGCCAGGCTTCTCAAAAAGAAAAGGGAGATGACCCAAATAGATAAAATCATGAATGAAAATGGAATTATTACAACCAATCCCTCAGAGATACAAGCAATTATCAGGGAATACTATGAAAACCTATATGCCAACAATCTCGACAACCTGGAAGAAATGGACAAATTCTTAAACACCCACACACTTCCAAAGCTCAATCAGGAGGAAATAAAAAGCTTGAACCGACCCATAACCAGCGAAGAAATTGAATCAATTATCAAAAACTTCCCAACAAATAAGAGTCCAGGGCCAGATGGCTTCCCAGGGGAGTTCTACCAGACGTTTAAAGCAGAAATAATACCTATCCTTCTCAAGCTATTCCAAGAAATAGAAAGGGAAGGAAACTTCCAGACTCATTCTATGAAGCCAGTATTACTTTGATTCCTAAACCAGACAGAGACCCAGTAAAAAAAGAGAACTATAGGCCAATATCCCTGATGAATATGGATGCAAAAATTCTCAATAAGGTACTAGCAAATCGAATTCAACAGCTTATAAAAAGAATTAGTCACCATGATCAAGTGGGATTCATTCCCTGGGATGCAGGGCTGGTTCAACATTCGCAAATCAATCAACGTGATACATCACATTAATAAAAGAAAAGATAAGAACCATATGATCCTGTGAATCGATGCAGAAAAAGCACTTGACAAAATTCAGCATCCTTTCTTAATAAAAACCCTCGAGAAAGTCAGGATAGAAGGAACATACTTAAACATCATAAAAGCCATTTATGAAAAGCCCACAGCTAACATCATCCTCAATGGGGAAAAACTGAGAGCTTTTTCCCTGAGATCAGGAACACTACAGGGATGTCCTCTCTCACCCCTGTTGTTTAACATAGTGTTGGAAGTTGTAGCATCAGCAATCAGACAACAAAAGGAAGTCAAAGGCATCAAAATTGGCAAAGATGAAGTTAAGCTTTCACTTTTTGCAGATGACATGATATTATACATGGAAAATCCGATAGACTCCACCAAAAGTCTGCTAGAACTGATACATGAATTCAGCAAAGTCGCAGGATACAAAATCAATGTACAGAAATCAGTTGCATTCTTATACACTAATAATGAAGCAACAGAAAGACAAATAAAGAAACTGATCCCATTCACAATTGCACCAAGAAGCATAAAATACCTAGGAATAAATCTAACCAAAGATGTAAAAGATCTGTATGCTGAAAACTATAGAAAGCTTATGAAAGAAATTGAAGAAGATATAAAGAAATGGAAAAACATTCCATGCTCATGGGTTGGAAGAATAAATATTGTCAAAATGTCAACACTACCCGAAGCTATCTACACATTCAATGCAATCCCAATGAAAATTGCACCAGCATTCTTCTTGAAGCTAGAACAAGCAATCCTAAAATTCCTATGGAACCACAAAAGGCCCCAAATAGCCAAAGTAATTTTGAAGAAGAAGACCAAAGCAGGAGGCATCACAATCCCAGACTTTAGCCTCTAATACAAAGCTGTAATCATCAACACAGCACAGTATTGGCACAAAAACAGACACATAGACCAATGGAATAGAATGGAGACTCCAAAGTGGGACTCACAAAAGTATGGCCAACTCATCTTTGACAAAGCCGGAAAGAATATCCAATGGAAAAAAGACAGTCTCTTTAACAAATGGTGCTGGGAGAGCTGGACAGCGACATGCAGAAGGATGAAACTAGACCACTTTGTTACACCATTCACAAAAACAAACTCAAAATGGATAACGGACCTGAATGTGAGACAGGAAACCATCAAAACCCTAGAGGAGAAAACAGGAAAAGACCTCTCTAACCTCAGCCGTAGCAATTTCTTACTTGACACATCCCCAAAGGCAAGGGAATTAAAAGCAAAAATGAACTATTAGGAACTCATGAAGACAAAAAGCTTCTGCACAGCAAAGGAAACAATCAACAAAACTAAAAGGCAACCAACGGAATGGGAAAAGATATTTGCAAATGACATATCCGACAAAGGGCTAGTATCCAAAATCTATAAAGAGCTCACCAAACTCCACATCTGGAAAACAAATAATCCAGTGAAGAAATGGGCAGAAAACATGAATAGACACTTCTCTAAAGAAGACATATGGATGGCCAACAGGCACATGAAACGATGCTCAACATCGCTCCTCATCAGGGAAATACAAGTCCAAACCACACTCAGATATCACCTCACGCCAGTCAGAGTGGCCAAAATGAACAAATCAGGAGACTATAGATGCTGGAGAGGATGTGGAGAAACAAGAACCCTCTTGCACTGTTGGTGGGAATGCAAACTGGTGCAGCCACTCTGGAAAACAGTGTGGAGGTTCCTCAAAAAATTAAAAAAAGACCTACCCTATGACCCAGCAGTAGCACTGCTAGGAATTTACCCAAAGGATACCGGAGTACTGATACACAGGGGCACTTGTACCCCAATGTTCATAGCAGCACTTTCAACAATAGCCAAATTATGGAAAGAGCCTAAATGCCCATCAACTGATGAATGGATAAAGAAATTATGGTTTATATACACAATGGAGTATTACGTGGCAATGAGAAAGAATGAAATATGACCCTTTGTAGCAACGTGGATGGAACTGGAGAGTGTGATGCTAAGTGAAATAAGCCACACAGAGAAAGACAGATACCATATGTTTTCACTCTTATGTGGATCCTGAGAAACTTAACAGGAACCCATGGGGGAGGGGAAGGAAAAAAGAAAAAAAGAGAGGTTAGAGTGGGAGAGAGCCAAAGCCTAAGAGACTCTTAAAAACTGAGAACAAACTGAGGAATGATGGGGGGTGGGGGGGAGGGGAGGGTGGGTGATGGGTATTGAAGAAGGCATCTTTTGGGATGAGGACTGGGTGTTGTATGGAAACCAATTTGACAATAAATTACATATATTTTCTAAAAAAAAGTAAATAAATGTTAAAAAATGAAAGAAAGAGAAAGAAAGAAAGAAACCCTACAGCTAACATCGTTCTTAATGGTAAAGACTGAATGGTTTCACCCTTAGATCAGCAACAAGACAAAAATACCCTTTCTCACCACTTCTATCCATCAATATATTGGAAATGCAATAAAGCAAGACAAATAAATAAAACACAGATTGGAAAGGAAGAAACAAAAATGTTTGAATTCAAAAATTGGCTATGTAGAACATCCATCCCTAGTCATACCCAAAATGATCCCAGAGTCAGTCCTGAGTTAAACAAGTGAATTCAGCAATGTCACAGGAGGCAAGATCAATTCGATACAAAAAGTGAACAATATTCCTATTTACCAGAAATGAACAATAAGAATCTGAAAAAACTTAAGTGCCATTTTCAATAGCACCAAAAAGAAGGAAAAGGAGGAGTTGGTGCGGAAGAGAGAGAGGAGGAAGAGGAGGGAAAGAAGAAGAGAGACAAGAGAGGAAGGAGGGGGAGGAGGAGGTGAAGGAGGACCACCACCATCACCATCACCATTTCCAACTTAGGAAACAAGAAAGGCGTAAATAAATTGAAACATACATCATGTAAATAATTGGAAGACTCACTTTCTCCCCACACTGGACTACAGATATTACACACACTCATTCAAAATCCCAGAAGGATTTACCATAGATATCAACAAGCTGATTCTCAAATTTTTATGGAAAGGCAAAGGACCTAGAACTCCTAGAAATTTTGTATTTGATAAATATATGTAACCAAATCCCAAAAGCCTCTCTTTATCCTACAAGAGAGGAATGAGACTGAACTAAAAAAGTCTGAAGCATTTTACATCTTAGAATGGCAGTTCTCAAAGTGTGGTCCCTGGACCCCTGGTGATGCCCACAATCCTACCACTTCCATAGTAATACTAAAACACTGTTTGCTTTTCATGCTGTGTAACAAAATGGGGGCTGTACATCAAGGACTTCTGCTGTGCACTGGGGTTTCATAGCTGCCTCACATAAAAGCACTAGGGTAACTGCTCACCTTGTGAGCACATCTACCCACTGTTCACCCTGAACACTGTTTTTACTTGAATGAAAAACTTACAGCAGCAGGCAAACTATGGTTGCGCTGACTTGGATGTTTGACAGGCATGTTCTTGAAAATAAACAAAGCGAGCCAAGGACTTCAAAGAAAACAAAGACCAAAATTCAACTTCTTGAGTTAAAGCACTGTCTTTGGTCGTTCCCCATGGGTCACAAATACAGATATGTATGTCAAAGAGCTAAAAGGGAGCATCAAAGAAGACACCTTTACCTCTAAAAAATTAAAATCTACCACAAAATATACCATTTTTGTTGCTATTGTTGTTAAAGATTGAAGACCATGGAAAAGCCACTTGAAATAATTTACTACTGTCTTAAAGATCTTGAAGGTCACTTGCAGAGCCTGCACATGACCTGGAGAAGGTTTTAACCCTCAGAAGAAGTTCAAGGTAAGTTATTTTCTCTCATATCTGCCAAAAAAAAAAAAAAAAAACCATCAGCCAATGAAGAATGTTGGTATTTTGGTTGGCTTCCGACTTAATTTCAATTCTTTTTTTACTGTCTTTTCTTGGATGAGACCATGATTTTGTGCAAGCGGACCGTGGAGGTTTGCTGATAATGAAAATTACCAACTGGCAGCTTCAGCATCTTTCCTGACAAAGGCGTTTCCTTGGCCCCAGCCTCATGAGTTAGAGAGACAATTGCGGAGAACCCTGGTCCTGGGTATCACCCGAGTTTACAAAGTGACAGCAAGAAGCATCACAGCCCTCCAACTGTGTGAGGAAAAGGTACAAGGTGTCATTTCTTAGATTTTCTGTTAGTCCAGCTTCAGGGGGGTTTGGGCAGGATGCGATTGGCTGGGATGGAAGAAATTCAGTTTGTCAAGAGTAATTACAGTTGATCCTTGAACAATGCAGGGCTTTGGGGAGCCAACCCCCACACAATTGAAAATTGCATCTACCTTTCGAGTCCCCAAAACTTCACTACTAATAGCTTACCATTGACCAGAAGCCTTACCAGTAACACAAACAGTGGATTAACACATATTTTCTATGTTAAATGTATTAAATGCCACATTCTCACAATGTATTATACTGGAAAAAAGTGTTATTAGGAAAATCGTATGGAAGAGAAAATACACTTAGAGTACTTTGCTGTAAAACCTGCATGGAGGCAATGCGCCTAACCCCCCAATCTGTGTCTTGCTTCACCAGTGTTTGGCTGGAACAGACCCAGGAGCGCCCCTTCTTCCAGTCTCCAACCTCTTTTCCAGTAGTTACCTTCAGAACCACCATCTCAGCCACCCTCTGCCTTTCAGGACTAGCCCACACCGTTTTTTGAACTTTGCTCCTTGTTGCTCATGCGCTCTCAGATTCATCAGAGTTATTCCACCAAGGTGGAGGCTGCCATCAACCGGCTGGCAAGCCTGCCTCTCTCTGGGCTTCTATTTCCCACAAGGACTTGTGGCTCTGCAGGCCGTGGGCCACTTCTTCCCCGGGTGATTAAGGAGAAGCGCGAGTGCGCCCTGCGTCTCCTGAAGATGCAAACCGGTGGGAGACCTCGTCTTCGCCCCCAGGTGCAGAAGCCTCCTCAAGATGCGTGGGTAAAACCCTGGAGGCCATGGAAGCCCTTATGGTCCTGGAGAAGAGCGCGAACTAGGCTCTTTTGGATCTGCATGCCTGGGATTCTGCCCACAAAGACGTCCATCTCTGGGACTTCCTGGAGACCCACTTCCGGGATAAGCAGTGAAACTCAACAGGAAGTCGGGCGACCACCTCCTGCACCTGTGCAGGCTGGCCAGCCCCACCCCAGGCTGGGCTGCGCAGGTGTCTGTTCAGAGGCTCACCTCTGAGCTTCAGTAGCCCAGCAGACCCCTGGTGTTGGGGATTGTGCCTGAGTCTCTCCCTGAAGCCAGTAGGCATCTTTTTAACCACCCTGGAGCTGCTCTCAAGTCCTGGACCAAATGGAAACGGTAGCTCATTTTTTAGGAAAAAAAAATTCTGCGTGTAAGTGGACCCAGGAAGTTCAAGAGTCAACTGTATAATTAAACTAAAGCCTATACAAATCTGAGCTCACTTTTCTTCCTTATGTGAAGAAGGACGTGTGAATGTGCACACTTGGGGAGACAGAAGAAATGGGCAATTGAAGAACATTTCTGCCTCTTCTTTCAAAGTCAGATCGGTACAGTCCATCGTCAGAATGAATAACTAGAATTTTTATTCCTAACGTTTGCGACTTTTTTTCTTATGTGATATCTCATCTCTGGAAACCTTTCACCAATTTGTTGAATTCCTAATCCTCCTCAAGGATCAGCTCCGGTCTCCTTCCCAGGAAGCCTTCCCTGACCCCCCAAAGGAAGTCACATCCCCTTCTGCAGCCCTCACAGGACCCTGTACTTTGCCTTCAGAGCACATAGAGTATTTCTCATGAAGCAATTAATTCTGTAAATGTGCTGCTTAATGTCTGACTCTCTGACAGAATATGATTACAGGCGGGCAAGGACACTGTCTCATTTACTACTGAATCCAAATATCGTGCACATAATACACACTTCATAAATATTTAGTAGAATCTTGAATGTGAATCCAGCCTCTCAATGAAATTAAATACTGTACATAAAACATTTAGCCCACAGACTGGAATATAGTGAACCCTTAATAAATGTTTACTTATTGCATCCTTGAGCCTATATCAACCCTGGGGAGGTAGGGCTGATATTATATAAAATTCTCAGCTTTGTAAAAGCTTTTATTTATTTATTTTGAAAGAGAGAGAAGGAGAGGGACAGAGAGAGAGTGTGAAAGAGAGAATCCCAAGCAGGCTCTGCACTATCAGCATGGAGCCCAATGAGGGGCTTGAACTCACAAACTGTGAGATCACGACCTGAGCTGAAACCAAAAGCCGGATGTTCAACCAAATAAGCCACCCAGGTAGTCCTAAGGTTCTCAATTTGCAAGTAAGGAAATATACTTGGAGGTCATGTGACTTTCCCAAGACCTATTACTTGTAATAACTGAGGCCGAATGGAGATTGATCCCAACCCCATGTTCTTTCTAATGAACAAGCTCTGAAGAGAGTTCACCTGGGATGCTGGAGGAGTCCATGCTTCTGAAACATCTACCAAATGGGGAAAATGCATCCTAAGTGTCTTCAGTGTCTGGTCCACAAATGGCTTATCAAAGCAACTATGTTTCTTCATCATTGTAGCAGAGGCTGCTATTTCCCACCCAACATCCATTCTCTTGTCTTCAAGTAGGTCTACAGTTTCTATCCAGACATCAGTGTACTCCTATGGGAAATATATTTATCTCAGTCCCCTTGCACCAAGGGGAAGCTATTTCATTAAGTTCTGATAATAAGATATTAGTGTAAGTGATGTGCATGTTTTCCCGGAAGTCTGCTTAAAGAGAGCTTCTTCCCTAGGAAGAGTCCCTTTTGTCCCAACCTGCAGGCATGGTGACCAGTGCCCCAGCAGCCCTTTTGAACAATGAGGTGCCTTGAGGTTGGGAATGATGTGCTGAGCGTGATGTAACAGCACTAAAGTGACTGTTGACTAATCATCCCTGACTTTGGATCCACAGTACCAGCCTGAATGTGAACTACCTCCAGCAGGATTTCTTTTGTATGTGAGAGAAATACACATCTTAGCTCATTTAAACTTCTGTTATTATTTTTTATGCAGCCAAATATAATCTTAACTTATATGATCATTTACAAAGCTTAGAGGAAAAGTGATAGTTGCATTTACTGTTACTTTAAAAAAATGTTTTATTTATTTATTTGAGAGAGAGAAGTGTGTGCGCAAGCAGGAGAGGGGCAGAGAGAATCCCAAGCAGGCTCCATGCTATCAGTGCAGAGCCTGATACAGGGCTTGATCTCATGACCCTGGGATGACCACGTGAGCCAAAATCAAGAGTTGGACATTTAAGGGGCACCTGGGTGGCTCAGCCAGTTGAGCATCTGACTTCGTTCGGCTCAGGTCATGAACTCATGGCTCGTGAGTTAGAGCCCTGCGTCGGGTTCTGTGCTGACAGCTCAGAACCTGAAGCCTCCTTCTGATTCTGTGTCTCCCTCTCTCTCTGACCTTCCCTTCTAGTGTTCTGTTTCTCTCTCTCTCAAAAATAAATAAACGTTAAAAAAAAGAGTTGGACATTTAACTGAACCACCCAGGTGCCCCTATTGTTACTTTTTTGTTCCTCCAAGCAAGAACCTGAGAAAAATTTTATGAAATTTTTATGAATTTTCAGCTTTATTGGGGTATAACTGATAAGTGGTAATATATTTTAAGGTGTACATCATGTTGATGTACATATATATATATATATATATATATATATATATATATACATTGTGAAAGGATCTAGTTAATCCCATCTAGGTAATTATTACATCCATCACCTTACGTGTTTTTATTTCTTTTTTACTTATTTACTTTTTTGGTGAGAACATTTAAATTCTCTTTTAGCAAATTTCAATTATACAACATAGTGTTATCAGCTATAGTAATTATGCTATACATTAGATCCTAAGACTTTATTCTTATAGCTGAAAGTTTGTACACTGTTATCAACCTCACGCTGTTTACTCAACCCCAACCCTGGGCAACCACTTTTCTATTCTTTGTTTCTATGAGTTTGATGTGTGTGTGTGTGTGTGTGTGTGTGTGTGTGTATATACATATATATAGTCATGTTATGTTATTTGTTTTATTTATTTTGTTTTATTTTATTTTATTTTATTTTATTTTATTTTATTTTAGAGACAGAGTGCTCACGAATGGGGAAAAGAAGCAGAGGAAGAGAGAATATTAAGCAGGCTCCATGCTATGCTTGGGGCTCAATCCCACGACCCTGACATCATGACCTGAACTGAAAACAAAAGTCTGACACTCAACCAACTGAGCCACCCAGGCACCCCTGAAGTATATATATATATATATATATATATATATATATATATATATATATATATTTTAGAGCCCACATATTAGTGATCATGTGTTATTTTGTCTTTCTCTGTCTGGCTGGTTTCAGTTAGCATAATGCCCTTAAGATGCATGCATGTTGTCACACATAGAAGGATTTTCTTCTTTCCCATGGCTGAAAAATATTCAAGCATGTGTGTGTGTGTGTGTGTGTGTGTGTGTGTGTGTGTGTGTAAAACACCTTCTTTAACCACACATACACTGACAGATACTTAGATTGCTACCATATCTTGGTTGTGAATAATGGTGCAGTGAACATGGAAAGGCAGATATCTCTTCAATATTCTGTTTTCATTTCTTTTCAATATATGCCCAGAAGTGAGATTGCTGAACCATATGGTAGTTCTCCTTTTAATCATCTGAGGAACCTCCCTACTGTTTTCCACATGGCTGCACCAATTTGCATTCCCACCAACAGTGCACAAGTGTTCCCTTTTCTCTACATCCTTGCTAACACTTATTATTGCTTATCTTTTTGATGACAGCCTTTCTGACATTCGTGAGGTGATGTTGCATTGTGGTTTTGATTTTCATTTCCCTGATGATTCGTGATGCTGAACACCTTTTCGTGTACTTCTTGGCCATCTGTCTGGCTCAGATCCTCTACCCATTATTTTATTTTATTTTGTTTCATTATTTTTTAATGTTTTATTTATTTTGAGAGAGAGAGAGAAAGCATGAACAGGGGAGAGGCACAGAGAGAGGGAGGCAGAGAAAGAATCCCAAGCAGGCTCTGCATTGTCAGCACAGAACCACATGGGGCTCGAACCCACAAACCATAAGATCATGACCTGAGCCAAAATCAAGAGTAGGACACTTAACTGACTGAGCCACCCAGGTGCCCCTACCTATCATTTTCATCAGATCGTCTGGGTTTGTGTTGTTTTGTTTTGTCATTGAATTATATGAGTTTTTTATATATTCTGGGTATTAATCCTTTATCAGATACATGATTTATAAATATTTTATCCCACTTGATGGGTTGGGATATCCAACCAAAAGTGGGTTTATCCCACTTTTCATTTTGTTAGTAGTTTTATTCATTGTGCATGAGTATTTTAGTTTTATGCAATGCTACTTGTTCATTTTGGCTTTTGTTGCTTTGCTTTTGGTATCAAATCCAAAAAACTCATCACCAAAAAATCACTGCTGAGATGGATGCCAAGGAGCTTATCATCTTTGTTTTCCTTCTAAGAGTTTTACAGTTTCAGGCCTTACATCCAATGTGTTAATCCCTTCTGAGTTAGTTTTCGTGTATGGTATATGATAGTGGTCCAGGTTCATTCTCTTGCATATGTATGTAGCTTCTGGCTTCCCCAGCATCATTTATAAAAGAGACTATTCCCATTTTGTATTCTTGGCTCCTTTGTCACAAATCAAGCCCTATAGGCATGGGTTTTCTTCTGGGCTCTCTATTTCATTCTGTTGACCTATGTGTATCTTTTTATGCAAATGCCACTGATTGATTACTATAGTTTTATAATATATTGTGAAATCATGAATTTTAATGCCTCCAGCTTTGTTTTGTTTTCTCTCAAGATTGCTTTGGACATTCAAGGTCTTTTTTGGTTCCATACAAATATTAGGATTATCTTTTCT
Organism: Felis catus; assembly: GCF_018350175.1. Classification (NCBI taxonomy): domain Eukaryota; kingdom Metazoa; phylum Chordata; class Mammalia; order Carnivora; family Felidae; genus Felis; species Felis catus. Next base: position 6,948,795 of record NC_058384.1, on the reverse strand, counting down.
ATTTCTGTGAAAAAATGTCATTGGAATTTTGATAGAGATTACTTGTTTGAGTCCTCTCTTTTTTCTTATTAAGTATAGCTAAAGTTTTGTCTATTTTATTTATAATTTCAAAACCCAGTTCTTAGTTTCATTCATCTTTTCTATTGTCTCTTTGGTCTCTATTTCATTCATTTCTGCTCTGAGCTTTGTTATTTCACTTCTTTGCTAACTTTGGGCTTCATTTGTTCTTGCTTTTCTAGTTCCTTAGGGTGTAAATTTAGGTTGTCTATTCGATATCTTTCATTTTTCTTAATGTAGGCCCTTCTCACTATAAACTGATCTTTTTCTCCCCTTGATCTAGTCTGCTGTTAATCCCTTCTGTTGAATTTTTCAGTACAGTTATTGTATTTCTCAGCTCTGTGGTTTGTTTGGTACTTTCTGATAATTTTTTGTTGAAATTCCCACTTTGTTCATGCATTGTTCTCCTGACCTTGGTGAACGTCTTTATGATCATTATTTTGAACACTTTATTAGATATATCATTTATATCTGCTTCATTGAGATCTGTTTCTGCAGTTCTATCTTGTTCTTTTGTTTGAAACATATTCCTCTGTTTCTTCATTTTCCTTGCCTCTCCCCATTGATTTCTGTGCACTAGATAAAAACAACCACCTCTGCTAGTCTTGACTGAGTGGTAGTTTCATGTAGGGGGTACGCATGACCCATCAACCTGACCAAGCTCTTGGTTGACTCTGAAACCTTTGTGATTGTCTATAATGCCTTGTTTGTTCTTAGTGGTCCCCCATTGTTAAGGATGTGCCAAGACCTGTCAGTGTCCCAAAGGAGAGGAACACAGTCAGAACCTATGTGCAGGATGACTAGAAGCAAACCCTCAGGCAGACTCTGGGAGAGAATGTAGTTAGGATTCTTCCAAGGAGAAACTAGAGATGCGCATTGTTGCCTTCTTCTTCCATCCTGGGCCCAGGTGTATAACTATATTGGGGTGTTCCTGTGTCTGTTTAGTACTCATTCTTAGTTTGCTAAAATGCTGTGGGACTTGGAAACACAAGCTCCATTTGCTCTCAGAGCCAGGCAATCGAAGGTCCCATCCCTTCAGTGGCAGCTACAAAAGTTGAGGTGCCATATGTGCATACAAGCCCCTTCCAGAGGGATACTGGCAATTTGCAGTGGGCTAGAGGAAGAAAGCTGAGGTGGTGTCTGTTGGCTTTCCCTTTCCCTGGAGAAGATTACAGTCAACCCCTAGATGTGTGCTAAATTAGAAGCTTGATATAGGTAGTACCTGTCCAAATTTATAACTAGTTACCTTTCAAGAAAAAGCTGGGAGATTGGTGGTTTCTGCCTCCACCCCCTACATTGAGGCCTGAGGCATTGCCATACCAAGATCTCACGAGCCAGTTGAAAACTGGTTTTGTTTGTTTGTTTGCTATAGTTTTGTGGATCTTGTGAATGCAAGCTCTGTTGGCTTTCAGAGCTAGGTGTTTGGGGGTCCCACCCCTTAGGTGGGAGTCTTCGAAGTTAGGATGCTAGATGTGCAGTCCAAATCTTTGCTCCTAAGGGGGAAACTGGGAATGAGAGTTCCCTCCTGATTGTATGGCACTCTGCCTGGGATGCATTTCATGGTGAAAGTGTGTCTCAGTCTTTCCTACCTTTTTATGTGAATATTTTTTCATTTGCCTGATGTGTATGAGTCAATGTGTAGTTTCTGAATTTCTTGCAGAGGAAATCGCTCTGTGTGTAGCTGTAAACTCAGTGTGTCCATGGGAGCAGGGGAGTTAAAGAGCCTCTAATGTCACTATCTTGGACTGGAACCATAAAATGTATTTAAATCAATATCTTGATATTTTGAATTGCAAATATTTCAACATGTCAGCATCACTAAGTCTGTGTGAAGTATGCTATTTCAGAACTCATTAGAGTAAGATTTATGAGATAATTTGGGGTCATATTTGTCTGTTTCAAGCTTTTAATCAGCTCCATTTTTTGGAAAAGATTTTTTAGTGGAATAGTAAGAATGTTGCAGCAGTTTCTTCATTTGTGAAAGTTATGAATATAGAATTTGAAAACAAGTAGGTGCCTTAAAAATCACTTATTCATCTTTATTTTACAGATTAAAGAACTGAGGTGGGGTACCTGGGTGGCTCAGTTAGTTAAGTGTCTGACTCTTGATTTTAGCTCAGGTCATGATCTCACCATTGTGGGATAGAACCCTGTGTTGGACTCCACACTGATGGAGCCTGCGTGGGATTGTTTCTCTCTCTCTCTCAATCTGTTCCTCCCCACCCCACCCCCAACTCACTCTCTCTCTCTCTCTCTCTCTCAAAATAAATAAATAAACTTATAAAAAACGAAATAAAATACTGAGGAATAGTTGTTATAAAGAACTTTCTACTACTTTTTCCCAGCTTTACCTTGCCCTCTTCCCAATCTGCAAATACACAAACAAGGAAAAGCTGCTAATTTAACTGATTAAGAATCCAAGTCATTGATATAACCCCTTCACTAGTGGCTGGTATCATTGGCATTAATGGCCACTGTGAACTCTGATTCAGTGGGGCAGGTCAAGAGCCTATATATTCCATTCTCTTCTTTGAACTTCTTTTTCCAGTGAGGCTTTGTGTTAATAAACTTGGAACCTGCGTTTAACTTTTGGGTGGTATGCTCTGCATATGTGCCTGTCTGTTGGTTGTGTGATGGCCTTCTCTACCATGGGACGCTGAAGGTAGTAAGATCCCAAAGTCTCCATTCAGGCTTGGGGCAATCAGGTGGTGCCCATGTAGGCCTTAAATTTTATCCTGTAACCCACCTTTTACCATCAAAAGTTTGCGGCACTGGCTTAGCACCTTACTCTCATTTGGTTGCTGTTCCTGGGCGATATAACTCCTAGGGCAGAAGGATGGCAGTTGAGGTGGATCAGATGGGGCAGGGAGGGGGGCATGGAGTAACAATTACTAGCTGGCCAAGGTCTGGGCCATTCAGGGTCTCTAATCTCAATACCATGAAACATTTTCAATACTCTAGTGTCACCTCAAGAATTGCAGTCAACTCATCTGACTGCACGATATCAATCATTTGAACAGGTCAGTCTAAACCAATGTCACTGAAATAGAGTCATCTTTTTTTAAACATTGTGTATTTTCCTCTTCCTACTCAACCCCATTCACCAATAATGCAGAGATGAGTTAACAAACTTAGCCAGACTCAATGACTCTCTTCTATATTCACCACTTTCCTTCCTCATCTCACATTTCCTCTCTCCCATTCGTGTTTCTTTATTCTGTTCTTTGTTCTCCTTGTTCATGTCTCAAGCCTTCCATTGCACTCCAGCTAAATTCCCCTGAGCTCATCTCATTGCTGGGCCTCAGTAGACACTCATGAGGCATCAGAACCAACTACCTATGGTCCCCACCTCACCACCTTTCTGTCCCTGTCTCTGAGTCAAAACACCTAAGCCCTGACTACCATGTTGCTGCCGCCCATCACAATGACTCAGAGCACAGTTAAGCTATTACAGAGACAGGCAGGGATCAAATGGTCATCCAGGCCAACCTTTTAACCTTCTGCATGCAGGAGGTATTTCTAAATAATCTACATCAGGGGTAGGCAACCTTTTATTTATAAAGAACCAAACAATAAATATTTCAGGTTCTGCATGCCATTCAGTCTCTGTCTCACATACTCAACTCTGGCATTTGAGCAAGAAAGCAGCTGTAGACAATATGTAAATGATTGAACATGGCTGTGTTCCAATAAAACTTTGTTTATGGATGCCGAAATTTGACTTTCATATAATTTACACAAATGTCACAAAATGTTCTTCTTTTGTTTGTTTGGGTTTCTTTTTCATTTAAAACCATTATAAATTAGGGGTGCCTGGGTGGCGCAGTCGGTTAAGCGTCCGACTTCAGCCAGGTCACGATCTCGCGGTCCGTGAGTTCGAGCCCCGCGTCGGGCTCTGGGCTGATGGCTCAGAGCCTGGAGCCTGTTTCCGATTCTGTGTCTCCCTCTCTCTCTGCCCCTCCCCCGTTCATGCTCTGTCTCTCTCTGTCCCAAAAATAAATAAACGTTGAAAAAAAAAATTAAAAAAAAACCATTATAAATTATAAAAACCTTTTTTGAGAGACAAAGAGAGAGAGAGAGAGAGCCAGGAAGAGGGGCAGAGGGGGAGAGAGAAAGAGAGAGAGAGAAAGACAGAAAGAGAGAGAAAAAAAAATCTTAAGCAGGTTCCATGCTCAGTGCAGAGCCCAACACAGGGCTCGATTCCATGACCCTGGGATCATGACCTGAACTGAAATCAAGAGTCAGACACTCAACCAACCTTTGAGTGCCCCTATAAAAGACACCCCTATAAAAACCTTTCTTATCTTGCATGCTGTACATAAACAGGGCCAGATTAAGCCCATAGGCCACAGTTTGCTGACGTGATATCCTTTGCTAGTGTCTTCGAATGCATTTTTCCTTTTTTTGCTGATAAATCTACTTCTATAAAGTCACCCATCTTGTTGCTACCTTTTTACTCATGCTGTATTATCAAATAATTAAATAGCTTTATAAGCCAGTTCAAATCAATTCTAAAAGAACAGGGAGAATAAATAAAATAATATATAGATTGATTTTGGAAAGAAGAATTACTAAATTTAAAGTCTCATCATGTAAATTTTTGCACAAATATTTATCTTGAGGGTTTCCATCAACAGAATTGAGGGACACATTGGTCATAGCACACTATGGGCTTGCTCCCTACTATGCTAATCCCAGTGTTATTCCTTTAGTTTTCTTTCAAAACATTATTTAATTTTTGAAATGTCAAAATCTTTATGGGATTCAATATATATCTCTCTTTTCACCTTTTTCCTAGTAATAAAGAAATGCTAAAGCAGTGCTCAGAGTTCTTTGAAAAAAATGCCCTTGGAAACTGATTATCTGGTAGAATATTGGCATCTGCTAGGAATATTTCTCAAGGCCTTCAAATATCCCAAGTACATAAATACCACTAGAGCATATATTTTCCCATAAAATTAAATAGCTTAAAAATCTGACTGCTTTCAGTCCTTTATAAATAATAAATATAGGACCAAAGTCACTTATAAGACTATTTACTCCTTTCGTGAGAGTTACTGTGAACATAAAAAAGGAGAAAAAAAATCAAAAGTGAATGCTGACTTTCTGGATGGGTCCACTTGCCAGCTAAGTGACTCAATTCTACAGAGCAGCCTAGCAGAAGACATTACTCAAGTTAATGTCCTAACAAAATTATGAGTTAGGTCATTTCATGAATCTTTGAGGACCATGGTGAAATTGCTGATGTTAAATCTGTGAATGCTAAGGTTCTGCTTTATTTGAGTAACCAGAAAAGAACCAATTCCTATAATTGGTTAAGATGTAGAGCTGTGGATATGATGTAAAATCAATTTTAAGTGATTTTAAGAGTCATACGAAGATGAAATGGGCAGCCCGGGGGACCATGTGAGCTTCTCCCCAAGGCACTGACACCTGATGGAAGGAAGAATGGAGGATCCAGGAGCCAGAAGGGTTGGATTAGACAAAGAGCTTCTCAAATATTCTTAGGACAGCAAAGCCCCTTCATCTAAAACCTTCTTGGTGAAATACTTGGGATAGACCAGGATTTATAAAACAATAGACTAGGTGGCCTATGAAAGCCCTTCTAAATCTAAGATTTTATGACTGATATTAGTTAGCTGTAAATAGATTTTTAAAAATTTTTAATGTTCATTTGTTTATTTTGAGAAAGAGAGAGAGCAAGTGAGGGAAAGGTAGAGAGAGAGAGAAAGAGAGAATCCCAAGCAGACTCCACATTGTCAGTGCAGAGCCCAATACGGGGCTCAAACTCATGAACTGTGAGATCATGACCTGAACTGATATCAAGAGTCAATGCTTAACTGTCTGAGCCACCCAGGTGCCCCCGTAAGTAAAAAGAATTATTGTAAAGGAATTCAAATAGTCCTGGAGAGGCTTGGAATGCTCCTAACTTGCCCACTTATTTCCAGACTTTGAAATTGGATATAGGTATTAAAAATGGTCAAAGCAAGATTGGTCCTTGGCAAAACTGTGAAATAGGCTAAATCTATAAAGCTCGGAAGTCAGCTTCTGGGAATATTGTCCTTTATTTCTAAGAAAAATGCAGCTTAAAGCTAGCATCCCTTCCAGTATCTATAAGATTTGGGGAAGGTGGAAGACTAAGTGGGTGATGCTGCTCACAGATACATCTGCATACCATAGGACATTGAGGAGAAGAGTAAACATCACCAAGAATTTTGCATCCTCTTCTGGGGAAAGGGTTAGTACATTTTCAATGGAATGAAGAATAATTGTATCATGTTAACATGAAGTAGAGCCTTGTTATTGTCTTTACTTGGAGATTAAGTATGGTTTAAGGAGATGTGTATGAGTGCCAAGCTGACAAAGGGTGGATTTGTGATGGTTAATTTTATGACAACTTGACTAGGCCATGGTACTCAGTGGTCGGCCAGACCCTAATCTAGATATTTCTATTGAAGGTATTTTTTAAAGTTTATTTATTTGTTTTTGAGAGAGAGAGGCAGAGAGTGGGGGAGGGGAGAGAGAGAATTCCAAGCAGTCTCCATGCTGCCAGTACAGAGCCCAACAGTGGGCTCAAACCTACATGACCTGAGCCAAAATCAAGAGTCAGACGGTTAACCAACTGAGCGACCCAGATGCCCCTATGAAGGTATTTTTTTTAAATGAGATTATCATTTATTTTGTTTAATGTTTATTTATTTTTGAGAGACAGAGTACAAGCGGGGAAGGGACAGAGAGAGAGAGGGAGACACAGAATCTGAAGCAGGGTCCAGGCTCCGGAGCTATCAGCACAGAGTCCGACACAGGGTTCAAACTCATGAACTGTGAGATCATTAACTGAGCCGAACTGGGACACTTAACCCACTGAGCCGCCCAGGAGCCCCTAATGAGATTATCATCTAAATCTGACTTTGAGTAAAGCAGATTATCCTCCATAGTGTAGGTGGGTCTCATTCAACCAACTGAAGGTCTTAAGGGAAAAAACTCTTGAGGTTCCCTGAAGAAGAAGGAATTCTGCCTCCAGATGAACCTTGGACTTGAGCTACAATGTTAACTCTTCCCTAGGTCTCTAGCCTACCAATATGCCCTGCAGATTTCAGATTTACCAGCCCCCCACAGCCATGTAAGTAAATTCCTTGAGACAAATGATGTTCGTTTGTACAAATGATTGTTTGTTGTACACATCATATTGGTTCTGTTTCTGGGGAGAACCCTGGCTGATATACAACCCTCCTAGTCCTCATACTTGCTTCACACACCTGCTTCGTCCCAGCACCATCAAATTCTTCCCGCATGTGCAGTGTCTCTTCTGCACCTGATATACCAGACACCACCAAAGGCTACCGCCCCCATTACCTCATGGCCCAAACTGCCATCAATTCAAATCTGTGTGTGTGTGCATGAGCATGGGTGTGTGTGTATAGTTCATTTTATAGAAGTCTTGAGTTAATGGGCTGGGACAGGGCAAGCAAAATAGCACAGCCCAGCAAATCATAAATAATAAAAACAAACAACAAAAAACTTAGTTCTTGACATGATTTTCGTCAAAGTTCCTCAGAAAAATCCTATGAAAAGCAGCCAAAGAACTATTCACAGAAATAATTATGACCGTAAAATGAATTTTTTAAGTAATGTGTTAAAAATGAGTAAATGGGCATTCAACTAAAGAAGCTGGAAAGTGAGCAACAGAATAACCTTGTAAGAAAGTAGGACGGGGATCAATGAAGATAACACAAGAGATAAATGAACTCATTTAATTACAAAACACATGACAAAAGCAAAAACAGAGGTTTTTTTTGAAGTCCAATAAATTTAAAAGCTTATGACAGATCTGTTTAGAAACAAAGAGAAGAAAGGAGTAAGTGGGATTAAGAATAGGTAAAATACCTGAACCACAACAAGAAAGCATTTTTTAAGTATGAATAAATATTAAACGCAAATTTATAACAGCATATATTTGACAATCCACATGAACAATTTTCCCTGAAAGTATAATTAGTCAAAACTTGCTCAAGAGGCAAGAAAGCCTAAAAGTACCATTATTCATGAAATATATTATAAATTAACCAATGATAATAATGTATCAGACTCAGGCAAATTCTCTCAATCGAGAAAAAAATTTTTCTATTAAACTTTTTCACATATAAAAAAAGAAAACTTCAAACAGCACAAAAAACTAAAACTCATTCCACCTCAGAGATGCAAATACATATACACAATGTAGATTATTTCTAAAACCGGGAATCCAATACAGCATGTATCATGGTAACTAGTATTTTTCCTAACACATCTCTTTCTCATCACGAACCACTGACCTTCTTTGGTAATGGTGTCACTTTCTTTAAGGAGTTATCCTGTCCCCGTTCCAAAAGAGCACACACTATTCCTGCTCAAAAATGTAGTGAACATGTGCCCTGAGTCTGAGCAATCAGATCCTCTCTGCTTAAAATCTGGTCTTTGAAAAGAGTCGTCAAGCAACAAAAGCAGGCAGGGTCAATTATACAATGGCGCCATAGTAGAAAAATGGTCCACTGGTTTGTGTTACTCCGTTTTTTGGAGCAGCCCTGATTCCTGCCTGTCTTGAGCTGTAATCGCTTTTACCTTGCTTCTGCAAAATACCTCCACTATATTTCCAAGGCACCATTTTTAAATTGTTATTCAAGGATTATTTTTAATTGTTTGCCACCAGAGAAATTCAACCAGAACAATTAGAATATCTAGAAATACAATTTAATTATATAGATTTCTGAGCTATCAATAGAAGCCACTTACAAAAGCACTAACTAAAATACAGTGCTTATGGGTACTTACCCCAAAAAATACAAAAAAAAACTAATTCAAAGGGATACGTGCACCCTTATGTTTATTGCAACATTATTTACAATAGCCAAACTATGTACACAGCCCAAGTGGCCATTGATAAATGAATGGATAAAGAAGATGTGTATATATGATGGAATTACTCAGCCATAAAAGGAATGAAATTTTGCCATTTGCAACAACATGGATTGAGCTTGAGAGTATAATGCTAAGTGAAATAAGGGTCAGGGTGAGACAGATGATTTCACATGTATGTGGAATTTAAGAAACAAAACAAACGACCAAAGAAAAGAGACTCTTAACTATAGATAACAAACAGGTGTTTACCAGGGGGCAGTGGTAGGCGGATGAGTGAAATAGGTAAAGTGTATCTAAGAGCACATGTATCATGATGAGCACTGAGTAAGTATAGAACTGTGGAGTCATTATATTGTACACCTGACACTAATATAATGCTCTATGTTAATTATACAGGAATTAAAAAAATAACCTATAATGCTTATTCCTAATTTGAAAAAAAATTCTCAGTAAACTGAAAATAAAAGGGAATTTGCTCAACCTAAGCATATCTGCCAGAAAACATCATAGCCTGATGGCAAAATATTAAGAGTAACACCATGAAAGTCAGAATAAGGCAAGTCTTCTATCAATCCTATTATTCAACATTGTCCTAGGGACCCTGCTTAGTGCACTAAGAAAAATGACAAGAAATTACTTGCAATTATTATGATGATCTTATAAATAGGGCAATATTTGAAAATAATTTAGTACATGATATTTGCCCCAATTGATGAAGGGCAGGTAGGCATAGTTTCATCTTACGAAAACAAAGAATACAGTACTATTTGGCTTCTAACATGTGAATAGGATTAGTGTTCTTTGGGGCAGAAAAGATACCATATCTTCCTATGACTGCAAAGCCATGACAGGAAAAAAAAAAGGTAGTGAAGGGCAAATTTCAAAGAAATCTTTTCTTTTCCTGGGCTGGGAAAGGAAAGAGATTCAAGAGAGAAAAGCAGGCCAACATTGTTCCAGTGATCCCCTCTGGACAAGGATGGAGAGACATGTGTAAGACAGGTGAGATTGAAACTCACAGGTTGTCCCCATACCACGATGGTACTCAAACATGCCAAAGGGCCCTGGAGATACATGCAGAGGGAGGCTTTGACATGAAGCTTTCATGGGCCACACCATCTTCCCATCCAGTGGAATGCTCGGTGGAGAGCCTGGGGGCTTGTGCCCTAAGAACAGAGGCTGGGCTGGACCCTCAAGCCAGGAAGCAGGCAGAGGAAGAGGCAGGGGGTCAGGGATGCAGCCAGCATGAACTGGGGGAGGGGCATATAGTAGTGTGGGGACTCTGGGATACCTGGTCTGGGGAGGAGGGCGAGTGAGAGTGTAACCAGGAGCATCAGTGAATGAAGAGTGAACTGCAAATCCCAGGCACAAATTACAGTACTGAATGAGCCCAGCAGAGTAGACAATGAGATTGCCATGGAGAAGACAGATCAAAGATATTATGCACAGCCAAGTCCTCCTTCGCAGCACCACCATGAAGACTGGTCAGGGTTCCTCCTCTATCCAGATCCCATCTTGGGGAAATAAAGGGCAAAGGGGCAGATTGCCAAACAACTGTGCTTTTGCTGGTCTTCCTGGAGAGACTGAGAATACTCTAGAGAGTGCATTTAAATTACTGGGTTGGACTAAATTACACAGAGCCTTCGGTTAAACGTTCTTGATGCAAATAGGAAGACCAAGTCAGCTATGGGCAAAAGAAAGAAACTACATTTTCTCTTAAATGTTAAGTTGCAGGAAGATAGAAATCTTGTTACTCCATGCCAGTCCACCAAGAAACTGTAAGATAATCATCAGGAAAATTATTAGAACAATGAAGAGAGTCAAGTAAGGTGGCAGGATATAAGATCTACATAGAAAAAAATCAAAAGGTGTACCCTATGCTAATAATAACCAGCTAGAAGTATAATGTTTAAAAAGATCTCATTCATAATACAACAAAAACTCTCCTTAGCAGGTGAGCCATATTAGTATAAAGAAAACTATAAAATTTTATTTGAAAACATGAAAGAACCTAAAGAAATGAAGAGGCAGGGCATGATCTTACATAGGAAGATTCAATTTTTAATGTCGAACAAATTTCCAGAGATCCTTTTTGTTGAAATTGACAACTCCTCAGTTTCTGGGCTAAAGAGAATTCAGTTTCATCACGGAAGTTCAATGTTCAGTGAGATGTCTGGCAAAAAGCATGTCCTAAATAGACAGATACAGCAGCTACCAGTGTTATTATTATCGCTACGCTCATGGCTACCTCTCTTATTTGGTCAATATTGTTACAATCTTGCAATAGAGAAGGACGTACTAATAACGATGCCAAAAGTAGAACCCATAAAAGACAAGATTTGTAGATTTAATTATAAAAAATGAAAACTTTCTATGCAGCAGAGAGCGCCATAAACAAGATTCATACTCAAACAGATAGTTACATCTGTAACACACACAAAACATATCTTTAATATATATTTTTAAAGTCTTGCAAATCAAAAGAAAAAAAACACCTAAAGAGAAAAATAAGCAAAGAATGTTAACTGGAATTCACAATAAAACAATGAAAAAAAGCAAAAAAAGAAAAGAAGGTTTAACCTCACAAGGACTCCAAATACAAATAAAAATGATGGCCATTTTTCACATCAGTTTGGCAAACATTATACGAAAGTTGAATTGGGGATATATCAATTTGCTTTTAGTAGAATATATTTGTGTACTTTGCAGTTCACTTCCACATACAGGTAGGTTTTTTTGCTAGGCCTTATTTGATGTGGTTGGTTCCCAGGGATATTCATAAAATGCTTGGGGCAACTCACCTACATCTTGCCAAGAATAGCTTGATACCTGGTCACTGAGTGTCACCAATTTAGAGTACGTAAGAGCAGTTATCAAACCAGAGAACTGAAGGTCCCTAAAATCTCACTGCTCATATATGAAAGCAATTTCATACGATTTTTCCAAATTTGACAATAATTCTAAAAAGTTAGCAAGGCATTGCTAACAGTGAGTTGCAAAGCCCAAAGAAAGTTTTCTAAACTACAAATATGATTTAAATTTTTTTTACTGAGACATACAAAAGGAAAGACTGGCCTATCTATTCTTTGGCGAAAAATGCTATAAAACTGTCCTATAAAGAGGTGATCAGAGAGAATCATAGAGAATGTAGACCATAGGTATATCAGTCATTCATTGATCTTGTTTATTGAATATTTCAATCATCTCTGAATACTAGAACAGGAAAATGTGGCCTGCGGTGTTCAAACAATGCTGCTCTGGGCAAGGATTTCTAGTCATCTTTTCCCAAGCTTACTCATTTTTCCATCCACATTTGAGTGCTAACATAGTAAACAATTCCATGAAAAAAGGGCCAAGAATTTAGGGCCCTTGTGTTGGTTTTAAATCATAGGATTGAAAGGGAGCCCCAGACCTCATCAGTCTAGGAGACCACCATGGATGCAAAGCCAAATGCCTAACAAGGTGGACAATATATGTTTCCTTGGAGTGTCACCTTGGTGTCGGTCCCTTAGAATTCAGGAATCTGATCATACAGTGCATCCCAACATAGTTAGTAGTCTTAAAGGCAATTCGTCTAGGATAAGAAATAGAAATTCAGCTCCTAGTTCCTAGTTAGCCAAATTACTTTGGTAACCATGACAGTTTGTCAATGGGGATGTGGGAAATCAAAGACAGCTCACTTCTACACATCAGGGTGAAATGCTATTTGCTGCCTAACTGCCAGCAGGTGAGGGGCATTCAGGACCTTAACAGATCAGGACGAGAAGCTTGCCACATGCAATTTATCTTTGCCAATCGTCTTCACTGCTCTGCCCCACAGTTGAGAGAATTGTAGCTAGCCTCTTAAAACCCCTGTAGTTCAATGAATAACATATAGACCACAAAAGCAGAGAGTTTACTTAATTCCCAGATTATGAGCATTCCCGAATTGTATTTTTACATGGATGGTAGATAGCAGAGGATGTAAGTTTTAGCTTTTTCATCTGAAAAACTTACAGACTAGAGGAAGTTGTAAAAAAAAGTCCATGGATCTCTTTTTCAATGAGTTTCCTCTAATAGTGACAATGTAGATAACTGCAGTCTAACCAGGATTGCCCCATAAAATATAGGATATTCAGTTAAATTTTAATTCCGGATAAAAACGAATAGATTTTTAATGTAAGTATGTTCCAGAATAACTTGTTGTTTATCTGAAATTCAAATTCAACTCAATGTCCTATATTTTTATTTGTAAAATATGGCAACCCTCAGTGTAAATGTCAAAACCAGGAAATTGATGCTGGGACAATATTGAAAATTTGACCTCAGACCTTATTCAGTTTTTACCATTTTTACATGTATTCATTTGTATATGTGTATAGAGTTTGCTTTTTATTTTTAATTCCAAAAACAAGAGCCAGAAGAATCTCAGGACTTTGCGGTGCAGAACCTACAAGACCCACCCCTAGTCACTGCCTGGTACGCCCCAGAACTGGTGGCTCATTCAAGGGCCTGGCTGAATCCACAGACTACAGGCATCATGTCTGGTGAAAACCAGTAGGTTTGGTTCCGCTCTTACCTAGAAGACTCAGCTTTCCACCTGTCTGAGGAAGGTCTTCCACTTGAGTTTCCTTTGTTTTTTGTTTCCCCTAAACCATGACTTCCTGAGTGAATAACCAGTTTTGTGCTTTATAACAAGAGGAAAAGCCAAATCCCTTCTCTTGGGCTATAATTTATATTCTGCAACCTGAAATTCAATGTTCAGTCTTCTGGGTGATTTTCTTTATTTTCTTTGTGAACTGCTAAAAATGAGAAAGGAAAGTGGAGAAATCAAATCAAGTGTCACACTGCCTACGCCATGCTATTAGGTGGATCTCATTGAGAACCACAGGTCGCAGACACTGGGCATCAGCAGCCAAAACCACCAAAGGAAACAAGGAAACAACTTTGCTCCACTTAGGGACACCTCTTGCAGGACCCCCACCAGGCTATTTCAGCACACCCTTGCGTCTCAGGAATAGCAAACTTTAAATGCCAGGGGTGTTGCTTGCCCTTTGAAGAGTTAAAGAAAGGAGATTTGTAGGAAAGTCACCACACCAAATGGTACCCTGAACTTCAGGAAAAGAAATATGTGGAAACTTTGACTCATGCATGGCTGGGGCGACCAAGGAAACCTTCTGGGGGACCCCCAACTAGATCCTTCTCTCTGCATAAACACTCCTTATAGTTAGTCCCCAACTGCTACAAGCCAATGATAAAATTTGCACAGGTCCCATTAAAAAAATTATAAGGAAAATGAGAATTCTTTAATGTGTTCTTTATACAGTTAAATATTTCAGTTTGGAGGAATATCCTTTATTCTAAATTGTGTTTGTGTTCTTTCTGGTTTTTGGTAATCAGATGTCTGTCTAGTGTGAAATGATGGTAAATAATAATAAGAACTTCTGTCCTTTGCTGTTCTTGTTTGGCAAATAAAATAAAATATTGAGTAGATCTGTCACAATTCTATGTAACGCATTCCCAGGGCTCAATGGCATATAAAAATAAGCATTTATTTCTTGGCTACTCTTACAGATTGTTGGTATAGCTCCATTCCATGGGCCTCTTATTCTAGGCCACTGGGCTAGCTGGGACATGTTCTTCCCATGACAATGGCAGACAAGCAAGAGAGCAAACCCAAACATTCCTTTGGCCAAAGTGCATCACATAACTGAGGCCAAAGTCAAGAGTGGGGAAGTACTTTCCACCCTCCATGGTGTCAAGGTTGTATAGGTAGAACCACACCTCAGGGGAGGGGAAACTGTAACAGTGCAGTCTACCACGTGATGGCAATCACATCAACCCCCAGTTTTTCCCAGATATTTCCTAACTTTCAGAATACAACAGATCGAGAGGCTCAGCCTCAGAGGGCACCTTTGACCAGGAAAAAACCTAACACATAATAAACAGTAGTTCAGAAAAACTGGAAGTGGGAGTTCTGTGATTAGAACCAGGGCTGGGGGTCCTAGCTAAGCCTCGACGGTCTCAGCTGTAACTGCTCTTTTTCATTTTATGAAATATGATACTAATCCAGGGCAATTTACAGTCACTGTACTGTGCCTGGCGTAGTTTTGAGGCATCTTTGACAGAGCATTTAGGTGTTTTGTTTTGCTAGGACTACGGGAAAGAAATGAACTCATCAGAATTCTGTGTGAGATCGTAAGTAATTGACTGAGTCACCTCGTCCAGCTTTCCCAGAGCACGTGCAACGGACCCAATTTCTATCCTAGGAACTTAATATCATTAGTGCATTATTAATTCATCATCCCAATCCTCCCTTCATGAAAGATTACTCTCTAACTTTCAATCCTATTCAGGTTCAGCTTTGCCAATGAGATGTACGGTGCCTTTTTAACTTTTTTATTTTTTAATTAAAAAGTATCCTGGAAATCCATCACCATCGCCTCAGGTCAGGAAGTTTAATAAACAAACATTGAAAATTCCAAGAAGCAGTTAGAGCATTTTGAAAATTATCTGTGCTCTCACACAATTTTCCTAGCAAAGCTAGGGTCTCTGCGGGAGTCAGCTAAGACAAACGGCTTGAACCCTATTCCTGTACCCATCTCCGATGCAGAGTTACAGCGAGCATGTCTGATCTCTTCGTTCATCTGGTTCTGTAGCCACAAACCGGGAGTGGGGTGGGATTTAAATGCGTTTTTGTGTTTCAAAGCTCTTTGGAAGAAAAATGATACAAAGCCGGAAATCATTTTATAGTCGGAGGCAGGTCGCTGCTGATCCCTT
The DNA here is from genome assembly GCF_018350175.1 of Felis catus. NCBI lineage: Eukaryota > Metazoa > Chordata > Mammalia > Carnivora > Felidae > Felis > Felis catus. The sequence goes on along the minus strand of NC_058384.1, from coordinate 6,933,084 downwards.
AGCACGAGGTCAAGGAGGACAGCCTTCCTCTTAGCAGGGACCTGAATATCACACTTCTACCCTCTCAAAAGGAAGCACCGAACGCATGGCCACCTGTTTCCAGCCAGAATGCCGGGTGCAGTCATACACGTAGGAGACAAAGACCTTTGTTTTCTAACCAGCTGCATCTGCGCACAGGTCTGCTAGAGAGTTCTGCAAAACAGTGTGTGCCTCGCAGCTTCTTGCCGCACAGCTGGGCTCTCAATTTTAGATTCCAGGGCTTGAGTCCCCTTCCAGAAAAGCTCACAGCCATAATCATGTTCTCCACCTTCACCCAGGCTCAGTCCAGAGGGGTGTTTGCTCAGTTCGCGTCAGGTGAAATCTCTTTTGTGGGGCATTCACTGTTTTGCTCTGTTTGTCATCATAGACAGTTGAGTTGATGTCCTCTAACCTTGGTGGCGTTTCCCATAAATGCCAGGTAGCTCCGGGGCCAGCTGGGAAAGCGAGTGAAGCCTCAGCCCAGAGGGAAGCAGAGGTGGCTTTTCCACAAGAATGACTGAAAGCTGGGAACTGAAATTCTCTAGCCCCACAAGAAGACATAGAAAAGGAGAAAAAAATGAGTGCCCCAAATTTCGGAAGCCAGGAAATAAATAGGTAAATGCTGACTTAGAGGTCACAAGAAAGCTGATTTCTAGCCTGAAGAGTGACAAGCCACGGAGCCACAGAGTTATTCCATCAACTCTCCAGGGTCCCCTAGGACACCTGGGGTGTGGCAATTATGGGGCTGAAACAAGGCGACTGAGCCTAAGTCTCTGCAAAAATCTACAACCACATACATTCCCCCCAAATCTGGTTAGCCAGACCAGCACGCCCATCTGAACCCAGAAAGAAGGCTGGATGTTTACTCTCTCACAGTGGGAACTGACAGTCTCTGGGCTTATGGACATGCAGGTGTGGTATAAGTCGGGGGTACCCCCCCCCAAAAAAACCAGTAGGCTTGTGTAAAATGTTGCATATTCTAGTTTGGACCCCTCCCTCAACACTACCATTTCCCCCAGGCTCTTTTCCTCACCCTTTTCTAAAAGCAAGCAGCTCAGTGTATCCTCCAGGCAGGATAGAGAAGACCCTTCCTGGGGGAATCTGACCCCTCAGGGGAAGACACGGTGAGACACTGACGTGGACAACCACTCAGTGACACAGACCACCAGACCTTCCTACAAGGTGCCTACAGGCAGGCAGTCCTCCTGAACACCAGAGCTTCCAATCAGCTCATTTGTGAGATGGCCTTAAAAAAAAAAAATAATTATTTATTTGAGAGAGAGGGAAAGAGAAAGAGAGAGACCGTGAATAGGGGAGGGGCACAGAGAGAGACAGAGAAAGAATCCCAAGCAAACTCCTCACGGTCAGCGCAGAGCCCGAAGTGGGGCTTTATCCCATGAGCCGCAAGATCTTGACCTGAGCCTAAATCAAGAATCAGACACGTAACTGACTGAGCCACCCAGGCACCCCTCAAGTGACAGTCTTAAAGCATCTGAGCACACAGTAGAGACTCCATAGGCATTTGAGTAAAAACTTCAAATAAAAAGTACGGAAGCCAAAACATACTAAAAGCCAAAAGGCAATTTGGAGAAAATGATGTGAGGGGAAACTAGCAATTATTTTTCCATGAATGACAGGGAAAAGGTAGACTGTGGCACACTGTGTTGGAAAAATTGGTTTACCATTTGGAGAATTTAAAGTTGGGTCCCTACCTAATGCTACAAGCAAGGGTAGATGCTAGAAGACTTAAAGATCTAAAGTGATACATTTAATATTACAAGACACAAGAGACCATCTCCATGACCTGGAGGCGGGGAAGAACTTCTTTCAACAAAATTCAAAAACAATACCACAGGCAAAACGTTTTTTACATTGATAGCATCAAAAATGGGCATTTCTTTTCAACAAAGAATGCTTAGGACAGTTGACAGACCAGGAGAAGGCATTTTCGATATCTAAAACCAGTGATGGATTTGGATCTAGCGTATAAATGGAACTCCATCAATGGACAGGTGGCGGGCAGCATTCTGCACACCATCTCACCTGCTCACAGACAAGTGTGCAGCACATGCACAACCATCCTCATGCACCAACAGTGCACCCCCTCCACTTGGAGCATTCCCAGCAGCACACACAGCCCTTTCTTAGTAGTCATTTTATTTTATTTTATTTAACTCTATTCTATTCTATTCTATTCTATGCTATGCTATTTATTAGAAAGAGGGAGCCCACACGAGTGGAGGAGAAGGGAAGAGGGGAGGAGAGAGAATCTTAAGCAGGTTCCCCGTGAAGCACCATTATTTGATTTTTAATACACTCTCTCTTGGGGTGCCTGGGTGGCTCAGTCAGTTGAATGTCTGACTCTTGATTTTGGCTCAGGTCACGATCCCAGGATTGTGAGATCAATAGCCCAGCTTCATGCTTGGCATTAAGTCTGCTTGGGATTCTCTCTCTCTCTCTCTCTCTCTCTCTCTCTCTCTCTCTCTGTCTCAAATAAAAATAATAATAATTGGGGATCCTGGGTGGCTCAGTCGGTTAAGCCTCCAACTCTTGGTTTTGGCTCAGGTCATGATCTCACGGTTCATGAGTTCAAGACCCACATCAGGCTCTGCGCTAACAGTGAGATTTTCTCTCTCCCCCTCATTCTGCTCTTTCCCACCTGCTCTCTCTCTCTCTCTCTCTCTCTCAAAGTAAATAAACTTTTTAAAAAATTTAAATAATAAAAGGGTCGCCTGGGTGGCACAGTCGGTTAAGCGTCCGACTTCAGCCAGGTCACGATCTCGCGGTCCGTGAGTTCGAGCCCCGCGTCGGGCTCTGGGCTGATGGCTCAGAGCCTGGAGCCTGTTTCCGATTCTGTGTCTCCCTCTCTCTCTGCCCCTCCCCCGTTCATGCTCTGTCTCTCTCTGTCCCAAAAAATAAGTAAATGTTGAAAAAAATTAAAAAAAATTTTAAATAATAAAATTAAAAACATAAAAAATTTAAAAACACCTCTCTTTACCCCACATCAACCCAGTTTCTCTGCCCCTCTTCATAGAAGCACCCTTCAAAATAATTGTCTAGAATCCATGTTTCCAATTCCTCTTACTCGGTTTTAACATTTTTATCATATAATATCTGACTGATACAACAGAATATATGTAAGTTTTGAAGTATAATGAAATCAACACTAGCAAACATTCTCCTCCACTTAAAAACTCAGAACATCAACAGTTTCGTGGCATTGCCCTGTGGTTCCTTCTTGATGCCAACACCCTGCCTTTTTATTCCCCAAGTGGAGACGCCACTACCTTAAATTTTGTGGGTGTCATTCCTTTCTACTTTATGAACTTTTATCACACATGTCTATTTTCCTGGGCAGTACACATTAAAATCTGAAGGAGTGCATGTTTTGTTAGTTTTCCCTTCACATTCCGTTTTTTTTTTAAGTTTATTTACTTAGAGAGAGAGAAAGAGAACACGTGCATGTGTGCACAAGAGCACAAGGGGGAGGGTCAGAGAGAGAGAGGGAGAGAGACAATCCCAAGCAAGCTCTTATTGTCAGTGTAGAGCCCAATGAGGGGCTTGCACGCACAAACCATGAGATCATGGCCTGAGCCAAAATCAAGATCGGACACTTAAGTGGGCCACACAGGTGCCCCTCCCTTCACACTTTGAAGCATTCCGAATCTAACAGGTTCAGACAGAAAGTCCTAACCTGTACCCTGCACGGTCCATAGGCTCTCAATCTCCTGCATCATCCTGCTAGGTGCTCAGATGGTTATTTTCATCGTTTATGACACTTGTTCCTCTGGTACTGCATATCCAGTCTATCAGTGAGTCCTCTTCATTCCACCTTCACAATCTACTCAGATTCCAATGGCTGCTCATCTCTGCTCCTTTGTCCTGGGTTCAAGTATCGCCATTCTGCATCTTAATGACTTCAAGATCCCCATCTCTGGATCCTTGTTTTGTTTTGCCCCTGCCCCACCTGCACCCACAGTCTGGTCTCAACATAGCACCCAGAGTGATTACTTAAAATCCACATCATGGGGTGCCTAGGTGGCTCAGTTGGTTAAGCGTCTGACTTTGGCTCAGGTCATGATCTCACGGTTCATGGGTTCGAGCCCCGCGTCAGGCTCTGTGCTGACAGCTCAGGGCCTGGAGCCTGCTTTGAATTCTGTGTCTCCCTCTCTCTCTGCTTCTCGCCTGCACACACTCTGTCTCTCTCTCTCTCTCAAAAATAAATAAACATTAAAAAAAAATTTTTTTTAATCCACATCAGATCACATTACCCTCAGCTTAATGCTCTGCAGTGCCTTCTTTCTCAGGCAGAGTGAGAATCCACAAGGCACTCCATGCTCTGGACAGCTCCAACTTGCACACAGCATTGCAGACTTCTCTCCAGGGTCCACTCCCCTCCAACGGTCTGCTTCCATGAACTACTCAGAATCCTCCTGTCCCAGGGCCGTTGCGCATGCTATTTTCCCTATGTCTGAAAGGCTCTTGCCCTTGAGCATCCCCTCTTCCCAGATGACCGGACCTCTGTCCTCTCCGTCGCTCCTTAAATGTCACCTTATCAGCAAGACCTTCCCCTGCTCTATTTACAATAGCCTTTGGATCCTGATCAGCACAACTTCCTTTCCCGCTTTATTTTTCTCCATGACACTTATATTCTGATGCTAGATCTGGCCTCCTTCACTAAAATAGAAGTTCCTTGAAGGCAAGTGTTTCTGTCTTTATCATTCACTGCTCTGTCCCCAGCAGTGCCCAGAACATACTACCTCTTGACAAATATTTATTGAATAAATGGCTGGCTGGGTGAATAAATGAGTGAACGGATATAAATCATCTTCTTATTTCCTTCACTTTCTACTAACTCCCAAAGTCCCATTTCTAGCCGTATCTGCCACCGCCGTTTACCCACCCCAACCAAACTCCAGGCCAAATCAAAATGGGGTCAGCCTCTGGCTCAGTGACTTCCAGACAGCAATGACTTGTTCTCAACCTGCCTCCTCACAGAACCACAGGAGATGCTCCCCACAACTTCTCCCTCCTTCTCATTTGTCATCTGTACAGGCTGTGTCATAGCACCGAAGCTTTAAATTACGCTCTTCCACAATGGAAGGGAAGTCAGATGCTATTTCTCTGGAAGTCATTACCCATTTGTCTTCCATCACTGACATAATCCCATTGTCGATTTTAAGGATATTAAAGCACCAGCTTAGATGGCTCTGAGCGAAACATCCCATTTTTCAGTTCTAGGAGTCTTGGGTTTACTACGACGCTCAGAAAAATTAAAAGGAAAAGAGCAGATTCTTATTTACTCCACATCCTTCCTCTTTCTTGGAAAACTCTTACATCAGATCAGAAAAACCTAAATTACATGAAGTTTACAAAATTAGTTGCTTCATGAATAAATGGATTTATTATTCAAGATGCTGGGAAGCACATTTTATTATTCCATATCCTTGGAACAAAGTATTTGAAATGTGGATGAAATATTTTCAGGCTGCCTCACCAAAGTCAGGCAGACAGAAAAGAACATTTGCACATTAACATAAAACATTCATCAGGAGGTCTGCTGGCAATGCAGAGGGAAATGGCACCATTTTTTATTGCTAATCATTCCCATTAAATGTGTGGTTTGTGACCATTGTTACTGTACTGGATTCTGGAACTTCCCTCAGGTAATGGAGGTTTCATCCATTATAAGGAGGTTTCATCATCTTATAAATGATCCGCTACAAAGAACTAAAACCTTCCAGAAGTGTTCTTAATAACTTTAAAATATACGAATGACCCCAAACCCTAAAAATCAATTCGTTTCATTACGTGTTTTGCTCAAAAACTGAAGTTCAATATTTCTATAACCCGCAAGCTTATAACAAATACAGCTAGCAAGGAAAACTGTTCTCGATTTTTAATTATCTGCTCAATTCAAATTTCCTGACTTCTCTCTGAGTTTCGCTCCCTCCTCCTTCTGGATCTGTTTACGAGGCACGATTTCAAGGTCAACTTCCAAAGGCAAGTCATGTGCCTCAGCACACATCTCATCACGTTCTCAATAAATGTTGGACACCTAGGGTCTTAAAGGCTATGCACAATATATTCTTCCAAGTTTATTTTATTTTTTTTTTAATTTTTTTTCAACGTTTTTTATTTATTTTTGGGACAGAGAGAGACAGAGCATGAACAGGGGAGGGGCAGAGAGAGAGGGAGACACAGAATCGGAAACAGGCTCCAGGCTCTGAGCCATCAGCCCAGAGCCCGACGCGGGGCTCGAACTCACGGACCGCGAGATCGTGACCTGGCTGAAGTCGGACGCTTAACCGACTGCGCCACCCAGGCGCCCCTTTTCCAAGTTTATTTTAAAATGTCTTATTTATTTTTGAGAGAGAGACAGAGACAGAGCATGAGTGGGGGAGGGGCAGAGAGAGAGGGAGACCCAGAATCCAAAGCAGGCTCTAGCACAGAGCCTGATGTGGGGCTCGAACTCGGGAACAACGAGATCATGACCTAGGCTGAAGTCGGACGCTTAACTGACTGAGCCACCCAGGCACCCCTTTCCAAGTTTATCTTAGAGAAAAATCTCAGCAATTCATGTTTCACTGGTTTTAGAACTAAGTATCATGAAGGAGGAGGGGAGCTTAGACTAATGGAAGCTTCAAGCAGGAAAAAATTAGATTTTCCAGTTAACCCCTTCCTTTTAGAAGGAGACTCAGGAGGGGAAGTGCATGTCCTGGTGTCCAGCAGCCAGTTCACTGCAGCACTGAATCGGAACTGAGGTCCCAGTGCCAGCAGGTGTCTGTCACCACGGTTTAAAGTCACAGTCTGCATAACTCACCCGTCTTCCTTACCCCTGCTCCAGTCAGGCCCCCAGTCCCAGCCCTCAACCCTGGAAATGTCTATTTTCTGGCCTCTCTTCCACACCTCTGTTGTCACTCCCTTGATCCGGCCTCTCGCTGTGTCCCGCTGGGACCGCTGCAGGCTCCTTCTGTCCGGCTGTCCCGCCACGGGACTCTCCTGACACCAGATCATTCTCTGTGGGGCTGCAAAACTACCCTGTCCAAAATAACCTCTTGGGTCCTTCTGTGTCCTGCTTTACAGTTTCACTGGCATCTGCTGTGTCAAATCAAATGCAAGCTCTTTATGCACGGGCACGAAGTTCTCTGCCATGGTCTGGAGACCCAGCGGCCCCATTCTTCGTGCCAGGGAGCATTCCACTTCACTTTCCTCTGCCCAAAATGACTTTTGACATTCCTGATCCACCGGGCACTGAATCCTGCTTCCTCGATTATTGGGAGCCCCTAGCCATCCTTCAGCAGCAATTCAAATGTCCTTCCCTCGCAGCTTTAGCGACACTTTGTGCGAGTGTGGAGCCCACCTGCGTCCATTGGTCTCCTGGCTCACCACTCCACAGAGCTGCCCTATCTCGCAGATTTAAGACCCGGCCCCACCTCTCTCTTCCTGCTTCTGGCCCTTTCCAACACTCGAACCTTTCAATTTCTGGATTCTCACAGCTGTCTTTTCTTTCCGAGCAAGGTTCTTCACAGACCAATGAATTGTGTTATGACCTGCCCCTTATTTTCCACCTAAGACCCTGGCCACCTGTACCTTTCAGTGACTTCTCACCCCAGGATTGTGCCCCCCAGAGGCAGCTCACAGCAGGCATGACCCAGCCTCCTCGGGGGACCAGACAATAAAAAGATTTGTGTAGAGATTCTCACACTGCCATGACATATGGAGCTTACATCCTTCAATACCTCTTCAGAGGTATTTAGAGTTCCTATGAGGAACTGTGTCTTTTTTATCTTTCATTTCCATTGCCTGATATATAGTTGGCATTCAGTAAACGTATGAATGAGTGCAAGTGGTAATAATAGCAACAGAGCCCGATTACACTCATAGATCTGTTTCGGTCTGAAGAACAAAGGGTTTGTGGAATATTAGAAATTAAATTCAAGGCTTTATTTCTTTTATTTTATTATAATACAGTACGATATTTTCTTTTAAGAAAATATTGATTTATTTTGAGAGAGAGAGAGAGAGGCAGAGAGAGAGGGAGACAGAGGATCCCAAGGAGGCTCCACACTGTTGGTGTATAGCTCAGTACACGAACTATGAGATCGTGACCTGAGCTGAAACCAAGAGTCAGACGCTTCATCGACAGAGCCACCCAGGTGCACTATAATACAATAGTTTCAAGAAGGGACCACTGAGTCCTGCTTGGTCTGTCAGGATCAGCTAGATTATGCTGTATGACCAATTACCATGGATAACAGTGGCTTAAAGCAGCAAGGATTAGGGGCGCCTGGGTGGCTTGGTTGGTTAAGCATGGGACTTCGGCTCAGGTCATGATCTCACGATCCGTGAGTTCGAGCCCCACGTCGGGCTCTGGGCTGACAGCTCAGAGCCTGGAGCCTGTTTCAGATTCTGTGTCTCCCTCTCTCTCTGACCCTCCCCCGTTCATGCTCTGTCTCTCTCTGTCTCAAAAATAAAATAAAAACGTTAAAAAAATTAAAAAAAAAAGCAGCAAGGATTACCTGCATTTCCAATGTGGGGGTAAAAGAGCTCTGATCATCAATCAGCCTGATGGAAGCTTCCTCTCAGAAAGTGTTCTCACCATGGTTGGAAAATCCTGCCAATAACTAAAAGCACATCGTTTCCACCCGAACCTATCTGCCAGAGCCGGTCACGTGACTGTGCCTGACTTCAAAGAGACATGCAAGGACAACCCTGACATTTAGCTGGAAGGGCGGGGCCTGGGTGTCAGTGGAGGTGATGACTTCTGCCACACTCCACAACCTTGGCCACATACTCAGTTCCCCTTTGTCTCTCATGCAGGCCACACTCCTTGTTGTGGCCCTGTCCCAGCACTGTACATCAGGTCTCTGTGTGCTGGAGAAACTGGGGACCAAAGATGTATCATATTTAGATCATCAGTTTTTTTGTTTTTTGTTTTTTGTTTTAATTTTTTTTTAACGTTTATTTATTTTTGAGACAGAGAGAGACAAAGCATGAACGGGGGAGGGGCAGAGAGAGAGGGAGACACAGAATCTGAAGCAGGCTCCAGGCTCTGAGCCATCAGCCCAGAGTCCGACGCGGGGCTCGAACTCACGGACCGCGAGATCGTGACCTGAGCCAAAGTTGGACGCTCAACCGACTGAGCCACCCAGGCGCCCCTAGATCATCAGTTTTAATTCAAAAGTAATTACACTGGACCTGACTAGAGACAAATGTTGATGACCCATCTGTACTAGTTCTGCAGGGCTGCTATAACAAAACACCACATGCTGAGTGGCTCAGAACAACAGAAATTTACTGTCCCACAGTTGGATACTAGATGTCTGAAATCAAGGTGGCAGCAAAGTCATGCTGCCTCCGAAGCCCGCAAGGAAGAATCCTTCCTTGTCTCCTCCTAGCTTCTGGAGGTTTGCCAGTAATCCAGAACATTCCTCTGCTGGCAGCAGTAACACTTTGACCTCCACTTCTGAGGTCACAAGACATTCTCCTCTCTCATCTCTCCTTTTGTTACTACACTTGATGTTAGCCAGAGGCTGAGAGGCGATTCTCTCTCTTTTTGTTATAAGGACAGCAGCCACGTTGGATTCGAGTTCCCCCTTAATTCAGTATGACCTCATCTTAAATTGATTACATCGGCCAAGACACCAATTCCAAATAAGTTCACATTTACAGGCACCCAGGATTAGGGTTTCTACCTATCTTTTTAGGGTGACACAATTCAATCACCAAACCACCCACCCCACCCTCATTGAAACTCCTCATTTAAACACTACTGCCCATCATCCAGAGGCCATGAACTTTGAGCTCAATGCCATGACTGGATAGGGCTTTTGTACTGACTTCCTTGAGAAGAGCATTCATGTGCTCCTCATAGGCGAAGGAGAATGAACCAAATATTTGGTGTCCAGAATGGTGGACTATGGCAAACGTTAGAGCTCCTGACCAATATTTCCAGTTGTCTTTCATCCAAACAGGAGGATTGTACCTCCCTGCTCCTATGAAACCAGGTGTGACTATGTTACTTGCTTAAAGCCAAAGAAATAAACATTAGAAGTGATATGTATCATTTCTAGATACTAGAATTTAAGAGCCGAAGCACAATTTTCCACCTTTCTTTTATCTTCCAGGTTACCAGTAACTTCCCACGGGGTGAAAGTTCTGGAATAAAGGTCCCAGTATAAAGACAATTAGAAGAACCCCACCACACTGACTTTACTTGAAATGTAGATTAAGTAATAAATGAACCCTTGTTACATTAGGACACTGAGTTGAATGTGTACATGTCCTAGGACACAGCAATTTCATTTATATCAGAAAAATTCTTGCACATATTGATCTAGAAAACATGTACAAGTATTTTTTAGGAGAATTATTGCTGGAAAAAATAGGAATCAATCCAAATTTTCATCAGTTGTAGACTGAAATAAATAAATAAATAACTTCTATAACATCTATAAACTGAACAATACATAGCAATGAGGTGGCACCTGGGTGGCTCAGTCAGGTAAGTGTCCAACTGTTGACTTCAGCTCAAGTCATGATCTCACGGTTGTGAATTCAAGCCGCGCATCAGCCTCTGTGCTGACAGCATGGAGCCTGTTTTGACTTCTGTCTCTCTCTCTCTCTCTCTTTCCCTCCAGCTCTCCCCTGCTTGCTCTCTCCCTCTCTCAAAAATAAATAAAAATAAACTTAAAAAAATAATATATAGCAATGAAAAGGAATGATTTATAGTTACAAAAATCAGTTTGGGTACAATTTTTAAAAATAATTTTAAGCAGTCATAGAAGAATATGTAGGTATGATTCCAATTCCATAACATAGTCAGAATTAACCAGTATATTGTGTAAGGAAATAAAAATGTTTATAACAACGGTGAAGAAAAACCAGAGAACAAAATTCAGCTAAGTGACTACTTCTGGCAGAAGTAGTCCCAGGTTATGATCATTCGTTTTCTGGCATGGTTGTTGGGCATATGCTGTTCATTTTATTATTGGTCTTTAAACTGAACATATGTATTCTTCAGGTACACTCTTTACAATCTATATTTCAAAATTATTTAAAAAATAGATCTCAGGTAAAAATACATGAAGGGCATGGGTTATAAAAGTAATTCTATAAATTCCTAGCAGTGCTATTGCTGGGTCATAGGGTAGGTCTATTTTTAATTTTCTGAGGAACCTCCACACCGCTTTCCAGAGCGGCTGCACCAATTTGCATTCCCGCCAACAGTGCAAGAGGGTTCCCGTTTCTCCACATCCTCGCCAGCATCTATAGTCTCCTGATTTGTTCATTTTGGCCACTCTGACTGGCGTGAGGTGATACCTGAGTGTGGTTTTGATTTGTATTTCCCTGATAAGGAGCGACGCTGAACATCTTTTCATGTGCCTGTTGGCCATCCGGATGTCTTCTTTAGAGAAGTGTCTATTCATGTTTTCTGCCCATTTCTTCACTGGGTTATTTGTTTTTCGGGTGTGGAGTTTGGTGAGCTCTTTATAGATTTTGGATACTAGCCCTTTGTCCGATATGTCATTTGCGAATATCTTTTCCCATTCCGTTGGTTGCCTTTTAGTTTTGTTGGTTGTTTCCTTTGCTGTGCAGAAGCTTTTTATCTTCATAAGGTCCCAGTAATTCACTTTTGCTTTTAATTCCCTTGCCCTTGGGGATGTGTCGAGTAAGAGATTGCTACGGCTGAGGTCAGAGAGGTCTTTTCCTGCTTTCTCCTCTAAGGTTTTGATGGTTTCCTGTCTCACATTTAGGTCCTTTATCCATTTTGAGTTTATTTTTGTGAATGGTGTGAGAAAGTGGTCTAGTTTCAACCTTCTGCATGTTGCTGTCCAGTTCTCCCAGCACCATTTGTTAAAGAGGCTGTCTTTTTTCCATTGGATGTTCTTTCCTGCTTTGTCAAAGATGAGTTGGCCATACGTTTGTGGGTCTAGTTCTGGGGTTTCTATTCTATTCCATTGGTCTATGTGTCTGTTTTTGTGCCAATACCACGCTGTCTTGATGATGACAGCTTTGTAGTAGAGGTTAAAGTCTGGGATTGTGATGCCTCCTGCTTTGGTCTTCTTCTTCAAAATTCCTTTGGCTATTCGGGGCCTTTTGTGGTTCCATATGAATTTTAGGATTGCTTGTTCTAGTTTCGAGAAGAATGCTGGTGCAATTTTGATTGGGATTGCATTGAATGTGTAGATAGCTTTGGGTAGTATTGACATTTTGACAATATTTATTTTTCCAATCCATGAGCAGGGAATGTCTTTCCATTTCTTTAAATCTTCTTCAATTTCCTTCATAAGCTTTCTATAGTTTTCAGCATACAGATCCTTTACATCTTTGGTTAGATTTATTCCTAGGTATTTTATGCTTCTTGGTGCAATTGTGAATGGGATCAGTTTCTTTATTTGTCTTTCTGTTGCTTCATTGTTAGTGTATAAGAATGCAACTGATTTCTGTACATTGATTTTGTATCCTGCAACTTTGCTGAATTCATGTATCAGTTCTAGTAGACTTTTGGTGGAGTCTATCGGATTTTCCATGTATAATATCATGTCATCTGCAAAAAGCGAAAGCTTGACTTCGTCTTTGCCAATTTTGATGCCTTTGATTTCCTTTTGTTGTCTGATTGCTGATGCTAGAACTTCCAGCACTATGTTAAACAGCAGCGGTGAGAGTGGGCATCCTTGTCGTGTTCCTGATCTCAGGGAAAAAGCTCTCAGTTTTTCCCCGTTGAGGATGATGTTAGCTGTGGGCTTTTCATAAATGGCTTTTATGATCTTTAAGTATGTTCCTTCTATCCCGACTTTCTCAAGGGCTTTTATTAAGAAAGGGTGCTGGATTTTGTCAAAGGCCTTTTCTGCATCGATTGACAGGATCATATGGTTCTTCTCTTTTTTTTTGTTAATGTGATGTATCACGTTGATTGATTTGCGAATGTTGAACCAGCCCTGCATCCCAGGAATGAATCCCACTTGATCATGGTGAATAATTCTTTTTATATGCCGTTGAATTCGATTTGCTAGTATCTTATTGAGAATTTTTGCATCCATATTCATCAGGGATATTGGCCTGTAGTTCTCTTTTTTTACTGGGTCTCTGTCTGGTTTAGGAATCAAAGTAATGCTGGCTTCATAGAATGAGTCTGGAAGTTTTCCTTCCCTTTCTATTTCTTGGAATAGCTTGAAAAGGATAGGTATTATCTCTGCTTTAAACATCTGGTAGAACTCCCCTGGGAAGCCATCTGGTCCTGGACTCTTATTTGTTGGGAGAGTTTTGATAACTGATTCAATTTCTTTGCTGGTTATGGGTCTGTTCAAGCTTTCTATTTCCTCCTGATTGAGTTTTGGAAGAGTGTGGGTGTTCAGGAATTTGTCCATTTCTTCCAGGTTGTCCAATTTGTTGGCATATAATTTTTCATAGTATTCCCTGATAATTGTTTGTATCTCTGAGGGATTGGTTGTAATAATTCCATTTTCATTCATGATTTTATCTATTTGGGTCATCTCCCTTTTCTTTTTGAGAAGCCTGGCTAGAGGTTTGTCAATTTTGTTTATTTTTTCAAAAAACCAACTCTTGGTTTCGTTGATCTGCTCTACAGTTTTTTTAGATTCTATATTGTTTATTTCTGCTCTGATCTTTATTATTTCTCTCTTCTGCTGGGTTTAGGCTGCCTTTGCTGTTCTGCTTCTAGTTCCTTTAGGTGTGCTGTTAGATATTGTATTTGGGATTTTTCTTGTTTCTTGAGATAGGCCTGGATTGCAATGTATTTTCCTCTTAGGACTACCTTCGCTGTGTCCCAAAGCATTTGGATTGTTGTATTTTCATTTTCGTTTGTTTCCATATATTTTTTAATTTCTTCTCTAATTGCCTGATTGACCCACTCATTCGTTAGTAGGGTGTTCTTTAACCTCCATGCTTTTGGAGGTTTTCCAGACTTTTTTCTGTGGTTGATTTCAAGCTTCATAGCATGGTGGTCTGAAAGTATGCATGGTATAATTTCAATTCTTGTAAACTTATGAAGGGCTGTTTTGTGACCCAGTATATGATCTATCTTGGAGAATGTTCCATGTGCACTCGAGAAGAAAGTATATTCTGTTGCTTTGGGATGCAGAGTTCTAAATATATCTGTCAAGTCCATCTGGTCCAATGTCTCATTCAGGGCCCTTGTTTCTTTATTGACCGTGTGTCTAGATGATCTGTCCATTTCTGTAAGTGGGGTGTTAAAGTCCCCTGCAATTACCACATTCTTATCAATAAGGTTGCTTATGTTTATGAGTAATTGTTTTATATATTTGGGGGCTCCGGTATTCGGCGCGTAGACATTTATAATTGTTAGCTCTTCCTGATGGATAGACCCTGTAACTATTATATAATGTCCTTCTTCATCTCTTGTTACAGTCTTTAATTTAAAGTCTAGTTTGTCTGATATAAGTATGGCTACTCCAGCTTTCTTTTGGCTTCCAGTCGCATGATAAATAGTTCTCCATCCCCTCACTCTCAATCTAAAGGTGTCCTCAGGTCTAAAATGAGTCTCTTGTAGACAGCAAATAGATGGGTCTTGTTTTTTTATCCATTCTGATACCCTATGTCTTTTGGTTGGCGCATTTAATCCATTTACATTCAGTGTTATTATAGAAAGATACGGGTTTAGAGTCATTGTGATGTCTGTATGTTTTATGTTTGTAGTGATGTCTCTGGGACTTTGTCTCACAGGGTCCCCCTTAGGATCTCTTGTAGGGCTGGTTTAGTGGTGACAAATTCCTTTAGTTTTTGTTTGTTTGGGAAGACCTTTATCTCTCCTTCTATTCTAAATGACAGACTTGCTGGATAAAGGATTCTCGGCTGCATATTTTTTCTGTCTAGCACCCTGAAAATCTCGTGCCAATTCTTTCTGGCCTGCCAAGTTTCAAAAGAGAGATCAGTCACGAGTCTTATAGGTCTCCCTTTATATGTGAGGGCACGTTTACTCCTTGCTGCTTTCAGAATTTTCTCTTTATCCTTGTATTTTGCCAGTTTCACTATGATATGTCATGCAGAAGATCGATTCAAGTTACGTCTGAAGGGAGTTCTCTGTGCCTCTTGGATTTCAATGCCTTTTTCCTTCCCCAGTTCAGGGAAGTTCTCAGCTATTATTTCTTCAAGTACCCCTTCAGCACCTTTCCCTCTCTCTTCCTCCTCTGGGATACCAATTATGCGTATATTATTTCTTTTTAGTGTATCACTTAGTTCTCTAATTTTCCCCTCATACTCCTGGATTTTTTTATCTCTCTTTTTCTCAGCTTCCTCTTTTTCCATAACTTTATCTTCTAGTTCACCTATTCTCTCCTCTGCTTCTTCAAGCCGAGCCGTGGTGGTTTCCATTTTGTTATGCATTTCGTTCAAAGCGTTTTTCAGCTCCTCATGACTGTTCCTTAGTCCCTTGATCTCTGTAGCAAGAGATTCTCTGCTGTCCTGTATACTGTTTTCAAGCCCAGCGATTAATTTTATGACTATTATTCTAAATTCACTTTCTGTTATATCATTTAAATCCTTTTTGATCAGCTCATTAGCTGTTGTTATTTCCTGGAGATTCTTCTGAGGGGAATTCTTCCGCTTGGTCATTTTGGATAGTCCCTGGCGTGGTGAGGACCTGCAGGGCCCTTCCCCTGTGCTGTGGTGTATAACTGGAGTTGGTGGGCGGGGCCGCAGTCAGACCTGATGTCTGCCCCCAGCCCACCGCTGGGGCCACAGTCAGACTGGTGTGTGCCTTCTCTTCCCCTCTCCTAGGGGCGGGATTCACTGTGGGGTGGCGTGGCCCGTCTGGGCTACTTGCACACTGCCAGGCTTGTGATGCTGGGGATCTGGCGTATTAGCTGGGGTGGGTGGGCAAGGTGCACAGGGGCAGGAGGGGCAGGCTTAGCTCGCTTCTCCTTAGGTGATCCACTTCAGGAGGGGCCCTGTGGCAGCGGGAGGGAGTCAGATCCGCTGCCGGAGGTTTGGCTCTGCAGAAGCGCAGAGTTGGGTGTTTGCCCGGAGCGAGCAAGTTCCCTGGCAGGAACTGGTTCCCTTTGGGATTTTGGCTGGGGGATGGGCGGGGGAGATGGCGCTGGCGAGCACCTTTGTTCCCCACCAAACTGAGCTCTGTCGTCAGGGGGCTCAGCAGCTCTCCCTCCCTTTGTCCTCCAGCCTTCCCGCTTTCCGAGCAGAGCTGTTAACTTATGGCCTCCCAGACGCTAAGTCGCGCTTGTTGTGGGAACACAGTCCGCCCGGCCCCTCCGCTTTTGCCAGCCAGACTCGGGGGCTCTGCTTGGCCGGCGAGCCGCCCCTCCGCCCCGGCTCCCTCCCGCCAGTCCGTGGAGCGCGCGCCGCCTCGCCGCCCTTCCTACCCTCTTCCGTGGGCCTCTCGTCTGCGCTTGGCTCCGGCGACTCCGTTCTGCTAATCCTCTGGCGGTTTTCTGGGTTATTTAGGCAGGTGTAGGTGGAATCTAAGTGATCAGCAGGACGCGCGGTGAGCCCAGCGTCCTCCTACGCCGCCATCTTCCCTCCTCCCCCTAGTTTATTCTTTATATGTGCATTTTAAAAATTCTTTAATGAGATATTTCATAATACAAAAAAATTAAAAACTATGTTTTAAAATTATTATAAAATTACCAGGGGTAAAAATCTTTCTATGTAAACTCATCAAAACATACAGGTGAGAAAATCTTATTTGGAAATAGGCCTATTCATTTAAAAATGTGTTTGTGTAAATTGTATCTGTGTATACAGAGGAAAATGTCTGGAATTATATAAGCAAAAATTTAACTGATTCTGAGTGTCCCCTTTATTTAACAAAATATGCCATATATTATGTGGCCGACACTATTTGATAAGTATTTTTGAAATACTAACTCATAGAATCCTCATACTAACTCTCGGAGATATGAAGCATGATTCTCATTTTACAGATGAGGTTACTGAGGCACAGACAGATTAAGTCATTTGCATAAGGTTACACAGTCAGTGGTGATTGAATCCAAATGTGAACACAGGCAGTTTGATACTGGTCTGGGCTCATAGTGACTACAGTAGGCTAGGGTGTATGTGCTCTCTTTAATTTTTTCTTTCTACTTTACGAACTGTCTTTTGGGGGGGTTAGATTTTTTTTAAGTCTATTTACTTATTTTGAGAGAGGAAGAATGCATGTACACACAGGGGAGGGGCAGAGAGAGAGAATCCTAAGCAGACTCCATGCTGTCAACGCAGAGCCCAACGTGGATCTCGATCCCACGAACCATGAGATCATGACCTGAGCCAAAACCAAGAGTTGGATGCTCAAATGACTAAGCCACACAAACGCTACAAGACAATCCATTTTGGAAAGCAAAGTCATGTATTTTTGGCTTTTATGTGGGATAAGAAATTCACATAAACATAACATAAGGGTTAGAATAAAGAGTCTTTAAGAAGATAACATCCATTCATTCTGCCTCATATAATTTATGCTTTAATATTAGGTTCTTCATATTTAGATGCCTCAAATAATGCTGCTTCCTCAGGGGAAAAAACATATGCTGATGTAGCTCCTAATTCCTTTTTTTTTTTTTTTACTTCCACCCCGTTTCTTCATAAGAAAACATCTGGAACAAGGAACCTGTTTAAACTTCTCACTGTGCATAATATCCTTTTTTCCCTACTCACATTGGCAAGTTTCCCACAACACTGTCAGATTTCTTTCCAAAGTACAAGTAAATTGACTCCAACACCAAAATCTTCCATTATTCAATTCTTCTAAGATTCTCTCAAGGCCAACTGGGGGCATTGGTAATTTCAAGTCTTAACTGAACAGCTCTACACAGCAGTCTGACAGCCCCAAGAGTTTGACCTTGAGCCAATGCTTGTGTGAGAGAGAGATACCTCCAGTTTTTGCCCACTTCATGGATTTAGTATGTTTTAATGAGTATCTACCATACACCGAAGACTGTGTCAGACACCAAGATCATGGAGGTATGTGGCCACAGTCCCTGTCCTCAACCGTACGTGGAGATGACTCAATCCTCTGATTCTGACATCCTAAGCTCAGTTGCCTGGAGTCATGCAGATGGCAGGAGAAGGGCACTGGGGGAGGAGGAGAGGTTGGAGACAGAAAGTCAGCAGGCAGCTGTCATTATTCATCTCCAGCAAACTGTGTTTCTGTTAGAGGGTAATATTAGTGTTTGCATATCTCTACTTTTTCAAAAGAGGCCAAATATTCATATTTTATAAGAAATATTCCCAGCCTTAAATGGTGGCAAGCTAGTCAAAGCTTATTTTTTAACAATATCGTAGAACTCAACAAAATACATCTTAGGGGTAGCTAGAGCCTACAGGTCATGAATTTGTAAACTTTGTTCTACTTGGTTTTGTGGTGTCAACCAAAGGACTTGGTATGTCTCCCTGGGGTCAAATGTGAATAACTGCTCCCAAATAAGTTGGGCTAAACTCCCAGGCTTCTGGGCTACCAGGCAGAGATTCCAGAGGTGACAGTTTTATAGTGTTACCTCTTCCTCATATCAAAGTGCAATGTACACACACACATACACATACACACACACACATACACACACAGAATCCTTCACTTGTTGAGAAGATCCTGTGTAATCCAGCCATCCCACTATTCATGCTTTGCCTCGCACTCAAAGAAGCCCATGCTTCTTCTCCTCTCAGAGCCTTTGCATAAAACAATTTTCTCTCTGGACTATTTTCCTTCCCCTGAACCTGGTTAGTTTCTCCCCATAACTCAGACCTCAGCTTAAATGTCCAATTTTTTTCAAAGTTTATTTATTTTTGAGAGACAGAGCCTGACGCGGGGCTTGAACCCACAAACCGTGAGATCATGACCCAGGCTGAAGTCAGACACTTAACTGACTGAGCCACCCAGGCACCACTTAAATGTCCATTTTTTTCATTTTATTTTTTTTAATTTTTTTATGTTTTTTTTCAATATATGAAATTTATTGTCAGATTGGTTTCCATACAACACCCAGTGCTCATCCCAAAAGGTACCCTCCTCAATACCCATCACCCATCCTCCCCTCCCTCCCACCCCCCATCCACCCTCAGTTTGTTCTCAGTTTTTAAATGTCTATTTTTTGAAAACACCTTTCCTGCTTCCCAGCTCCCTCAGCAGGACAGCATGCAGTCTCTGGGTCAGAGGGCAATAGCAGCTTGGGGCTCTATCTTACTAATGGCCCACAGATGCTGGATGAGGTTTCATGGGGGTATGCAAAGCAGGAAGCCTCTAAATGGCTAAAAATCTACTCATTAGGGTTATTTTTAAACTGGATGTGTAAAAATTTAACTTTGGCACCAGCAAGCTTTTGAGGTAACTGGTCCCTGCCTGGTGAATAAATAACAGCCTAAAGACCAATACACAGAGGCATCAATGGCTCATTTATTTCACACAGGGCAGGGGCTTGTGGCTAAAGAGTTGCACATGATACCCAAAGGCAGTCACATGGATATGGTCACAAAAACAAACAAACAAACAAACAAACAAACAAAAAACATTAGACACCAAAGCCAAAGGCCATTTGGAAATTCAGCCACAGTGACTACTTCATGAAATAGTTTCACCTCATCTAATCCAGACTCTTCCTTTTATAGCTATTCCAGACAAATATTTCTAGAAGATTCTACTAACCTCACAAAGTGGCTGCAAAGGCAAGGGACACACTTCTGTCTGATCCAGATGGTTGTTCCAAGTAGACACGGGAAGAGAGTGGTGCTTTTCTTAGATCTGACAATGAAACAGACTAGAAAAATTCTGTCTAAAGACTAGAGAGTGGAAGTGAAGAGAATCACGGAACACGGAGCCTCAGGCTGCCTGAAAAACCAAACCTAGCCTGAACAGTTGAGTTTTCATACTGATAAGGAAAATAGTTTAGGTAGAAATACATGATAGATTAATCATAAGATGATGGATGGATGGATGGATGGATGGATAGATAGACAGACAGATAGATACACACTCATACATACCAAAGACTTTTGTTTTCCTTTTGCTTTGGCCCAATTTTGTTGTTTACCATCTCTGCCAGCTCAGGCTGCTATAACAAAACACCTCTGAGTGGGGGGCGTGAACAACAGCAATGTATTTCTCACAGTTCTGGAGGCTGTGATGTCTGAGATCAGGGTACCAGCATGGTTGGGTTCTGGGAGAGCTCTCTTCCTGTTTCTAGACGACCATCTTCTCACTGCATCCTCACATGATGGAGAGAGAGATTGTTTTCTCCTATTTCTTATTATAAAAGCACTAATCTCATCATGAGGGCTCCACTCTCATGACCTAATTACCTCCAAAGGTCCTACCTCCAAATACCATCACATTGAGCATTAGGGCTTCAACATACACATTTTGGCAGAAAGGAAATATTCAGTGTATATCATTTGCCAAATCTTAGCTTCAGAAACGCACCTCTTGCAATCCCTGAAAGAACAACAGGGACTCACCAGGAGGCAGTGACTACAACTCAGAGCCCATAGGAGAAGTAGCTAATACCCACACGTTTCAAACATGCTCAGGGTGGGTGGCCATCTCTCGTGGACCATTGGTAATCTCTAACTATTCTTTTTTTTTCCCTGAAGCTGTGGTTCTCAAAACCTAATGTGTGCCAGTATCATGCAGGGAGCTTGTTAGATTTGTCACTTGCAAGGCTCATGGACTCTGAGGCAGGATGTTTGAGAACCCAGGTTGAGAAGCACTGTCAAATCATAACTTGGTCAACACTTCACTGGCCAGACTCAGGAAGTTGTTGTGGGGTCATCTCTAAAGGAAAAGCCTGTGGAACAGAAAAGCAAGGTAGGTCACAACTCAAGTATAGCTGTGAGAGCAAAATGTTGCACCAAACATAAAAGCTGTATGGTAGCAGTTGCAAAGATCTGGTCTTTTACTCTGTGTCACCAGAGTACTAGTGGCTGAGCTCCACTCAGTAATAATCTGGGCTGCCACGGGATGCTCATGAATCACTGCTGACCTAAAGGAGTCTAAAAGATCTCTTCCATGATGTGATAATAAGGGTTCGGCCCAAGGAGGAATTTTACTCGTTCCCTCTTAAGCCTTCACTTCAAATTCTTTAAAGTGAAGATTGAGGAATAATCTAGTAAAGGATAAGTCAAAAGATCATGGCCACACTTTGCCCATATAGCTTACATATTACATAAGTATTGATTGTTTCCTATTCTATTACACTCTCTATGAGGGGATATGGAGTGAGATCATTTTGATGGCAGTAATAATAATAATATATGATTAATCACCAAATGATGTATTTCACTCATCAAACTAAGTCATGCATTCACTCACTTCATTTCTTATAGACATCTATATAAACAATGAGGAGGAAGGCACTTTTTATGCAGGCAAGGCATGTCTCAATTCATAGCAATAGTTCTTAACTTCTTTTACTCTTCTGCCCTGAGCTAAGGCTTTAGATGCCTATACTCAAAATGCTGAAACCTTCATTTTAAAGCTGTAAATAAGACATTCCTCTAGTTCATCAAAAACAATGAGGAGATACAAACATTAAAAATGGTAATACCAAATGCTCGCTTTTTTTGTCTAACATTACTTTTTATTCAAACTGGAGGAAAAAATCAAATGGCGGCAAGGCACAAGAGAAACTAGGCAAACAGTAAATGTGCCAAGAGACACATCAGGTATGGGGAAAACAAGCCTGTATTTGGAGTTGGCTAACAAAGTCATAAGAGGAAAAATAAAAAGGAAGCAGTTCTCAAATCACCTAATGTTCATTTTTAGATCCCAGTGTAAGTTTTCATTCAGTAGCTCTGTTCTAAGGTGCAGTTCACTACATAATGTGATACGAATTAGGCACAAGTGACAGCCGAGAGTGGATTCCATTCTCTCATTATCAAACAAGTGCTATCTCCTGTGGGCAGTAAGTTATCAACTACAACATGTCATTAGCTTCATCATCTTAGCAAATCAGTTCTGGCTGATAGCTGAAAATTGGTTAAATGGGATGTTCTTTGACATGCAGCCCTGGGAGTGACAAGAAAATAATGGGTCTCTCTTTAGGCAAAAGAATAATTAGCAATAAGGAGTTGGCCAAGTTCAATTATTTAATGACTTGGCAACACAGCAAGTGACACATTAGAACAGAGAGGGTCTAGTTCAAGATTGATCTGAATCAAAATGAATAAACAAACCCAAACAAAAGGACACCCACTGTCTCTTCTTCCTCTTTAGTCCAACCCCAAGGCATTCATTAATCAAAACACTGACCTTTAGAGAGCAATCATGAAACATTTCTTATGTTTAAAGAGGTGGATCTTTAGGCAACATTTCAGGACTTGATACAGTTTGCAGGTTTTATAGATTCATTCCTAATCCCCAAAATACTGCATCAATAAATTCCACCGTATACATATACTAGATCAAGAGGCATCCTAACTAATCTGGAACAGTTAAAGAATTTTAGATGTGGAGATATATATCCAGTTGGGAGTATTCATTCCACCAAGACATGAGAACTAACTTATTGGAATATAAGACCAGACACCTGATCACACGCCAACTAACTTTGAGCATCTAATGTTAACTTTGAGCATCTAACTTTGCGTGCATGTAGATATGGTGACTTGATTTTCTACAGGAGAGAGAGTTGGCAAAAGAAACTGCTTTGAAGATTAAGATTGATGGAATGTATGGCAACTATTTGGGTTTTTAACATTTTTAGTATTTTAATTTTTTAATGTTTTACTTATTTTTGAAGGAGAGAGAGTACAAGTGGGGGAGGGGCAGAGAGAGAGGGGGGACAGAGGATCCAAAGCAGGTTATGGGCTGACAGCAGAGAGCCTGATGTGGGGCTCAAACTCGTGAACCACAAGATCATGATCTGAGCTGAAGTTGGATGCGTAAGTGACTGAGTTGCCCAAGCTTCCAGGTTTTTAACATTTTTAAAATTCGAGTATAGTTAGTTTGTGACCACTAAACCAGCCCTGCAAGAAATATTAAAGGGGACTCTCTGAGGGAACAAAAGATATATATATATATATATATATATATATATATATATCAATAAAAGATTAGAAAGGACCAGAGAATACCACCAGAAACTCCAACTCTACAAGCATCATAATGGCAAAAAATTCATATCTTTCAGTACTCACTCTAAACTTCAATGGACTCAATGCTCCAATCAAAAGACATAGGGTAACAGAATGGATAAGAAAACAAGACCCATCTATATGCTGTTTACAAGAGACCCACTTTAGACCTAAAGACACCTACAGATTGAAAATAAGGGGATGGAGAACCATCTATCATGCTAATGGTCAACAAAAGAAAGGCAGAGTAGCCATACTTATATCAGACAATCTACACTCTAAAATAAAGACTGTATCAAGAGATGCAGAAGGGCATTATATCGTAATCAAGGGGTCTATAGACCAAGAAGACCTAATAATTGTAAACATTTATAGGCCAAATGTGGCAGCACCCAAATATATAAATCAATTGATCACAAACATCAAGAAACTCATTGATAGTAATACCATAATAGTAGGAGACTTCAACACCCCACTCACAGCAATGGACAGATCATCTAATCAAAAAATCAACAAGGAAACAATAGCTTTGAATGACACATTGGACCAGATGGACTTAACAGATATATTCAGAACATTTCATCCTAAAGCAGCAGATTATACATTCTTCTCCAGTGCACATGGAACGTTCTCCAGAATAGACCACATACTGGGACACAAATCAGCCCTCAACAAGTACAAAAAGATCGAGATCATACCGTGCATATTTTCAGGCCACAATGCTATGAAACTCGAAATCAACCACAAGAAAAAATTTGGAAAGGTAACCAATACTTAGAGACTGAAGAACATCCTACTAAAGAATGAATAGGCTAACCAAGCAGTTAAAGAAGAAATTAAAAAATATATGGAAGTCAGTGAAAATGATAGCACCACAACCCAAAATCTCTGGGACGCAGCAAAGGCAGTCATAAGAGGAAAGTATATAGCAATCCAGGCCTTCCTAAAGAAGGAAGAAAGATCTCAGATATACAACCTAACCTTATGCCTTAAGGAGCTGGAAAAAGAACAGCAAATAAAACCCAAAACCAGCAGAAGACAGGAAATAATAAAGATTAAAGCAGAAATTAATGCTATCGAAACCAAAAAACAGTAGAACAGATCAATGAAACCAGAAGCTGGTTCTTTGAAAGAATTAACAAAATTGATAAATCACTAGCCAGTTTGATCAAGAAGAAAAAGGAAAGGACCCAAATAAGTAAAGTCAAGAATGAAAGAGGAGAAATCACAACCAACACAACAGAAATAAAAACAATAATAGGAGAATATTATGAGCAATTATATGCCAACAAAATGGGCAATCTGGAAGAAATGGACAAATTCATAGAAACATATACACTACCAAAACTGAAACAGGAAGAAATAGAAAATTTGAACAGACCCATAACCAGTAAGGAAATAGAATTAGTAGTCAAAAATCTGCCAAAAAACAAGAGTCCAGGGCCAGATGGCTTTCCAGGGGAATTCTACCAAACATTTAAGGAAGAGTTAACACCTATTCTCTTGAAGCTGTTTTAGAAAATAGAAATGGAAGGAAAACTTCCAAACTCTTTCTATGAAGCCAGCATTACCCTGATTCCAAAACCAGACAGAGACCCCACTAAAAAGGAGAACTATAGACCAATTTCCATGATGAAATCCTCAACAAGATATTAGCCAACCGGCTCCAACAATACATTTAAAAAATTATTCACCACGACCAAGTGGGATTTATACCTGGGATGCAGGGCTGGTTCAATATCTGCAAAACAACGTGATTCATCACATCAATAAAAGAAAGGACAAGAACCATATGATCCTCTCAATAGATGCAGAAAAAGCATTTGACAAAATACAGCATCCTTTCTTGATAAAAACCCTCAAGAAAGTAGGGATAGAAGTATCATACCTCGAGATGATAAAAAAACATATAAAAGTGACCCAACACTAGTATCATCCTCAATGGGGAAAAACTGACAGCTTTACCCCTAAGGTCAGGAACAAGACAGGGATGTCCACTCTCACCACTGTTATTCAACATAGTATTGGAAGTCTTAGCCTCAGCAATCAGACAACACAAAGAAATAAAAGACATCCAAATCACCCAGGAGGAGGTCAACCTTTCACTCTTCGCAGATGACATGATACTCTATATGAAAAACCCTAAAGATTCCACCAAAAACCTGCTAGAACTGATCCATGAATTCAGCAAAGTTGAAGGATATAAAATCAATGCACAGAAATCAGTTGCATTCCTATACACCAACAATGAAGCGACAGAAAGAGAAATCAAGGAATCAATCCCACTTACAGTTGCACCAAAACCCATAAAATACATAGGAATAAATCTAACCAAAGAGGTGAAAAATCTATACACTAAAAACTATAGAAAGCTGATGAAAGAAATTGAAGAAGACACAAAGAAATGGAAAAAGATTCCATGCTCCTGGATAGGAAGAACAAATATTGTTAAAATGTCGATACTACCCAAAGCAATCTACATATTCAATGCAATACTATCAAAGTATCATCATCATTCTTCACAGAGCTAGAACAAATAATCCTAAAATTTGTATGGAACCAGAAAAGATCCCGAATAGTCAAAGCAATCTTGAAAAAGAAAACCAAAGCAGGAGGCATCACAATCCCAGACTTCAAGCTATACTACAAAGCTGTAATCATCAAGACAGTATGGTACCGGCAGAAGAACAGACACTCAGATCAACGGAATAGAATAGAGAACCCAGAAATGGACCCACAAACGCATGGCCAACTAATCTTTGACAACGCAGGGAAGAATATCCAATGGAATAAAGACAGTCTCTTCAGCAAGTGGTACTGGGAAAACTGGACAGCGACATGCAGAAGAATGAACCTGGACCACTTTCTTACACCATACACAAAAATAAACTCAAAGTGGATGAAAGACCTCAATGTAAGACAGGAAGCCATCAAAATCCTCAAGGATAAAGCAGGCAAAAACCTCTTTGATCTTGCCCACAGCAATTTCTTACTCAACATGTCTACGGAGGCAAGGGAAACAAAAGCAAAAATGACCTACTAGGACCTCATCAAAATAAAGAGCTTCTGCACAGCAAAGGAAACAATCAGCAAAACTAAAAGGCAACCAACAGAATGGGAGAAGATATTTGCAAATGACATATCAGATAAAGGTTTAGTATCCAAAATCTACAAAGAACTTATCAAATTCAACACCCAAAAAACAAATAATCCAGTGAAGAAATGGTCAAAAGACACTTCTCCAAAGAAGACATCCAGATGGCCAACTGACACATGAAAAATTGCTCAACATCACTCATCATCAGGGAAATAAAAATCAGAAGCACAATGAGATACCACCTTACACCTGTCAGAATGGCTAACATTAACAACTCAGGCAACAGCAGATGTTGGCGAGGATGCGGAGAAAGAGGAGCTCTTTTGCATTGTTGGTGGCAATGCAAGCTGGTGCAGCCACTCTGGAAAACAGTATGGAGGTTCCTCAAAAAACTAAAAATAGAACTACCCTATGACCCAGCAATTGCACTACTAGGTATTTATCCACGGGATACAGGTGTGCTGTTTCAAAGGGACACATGCACCCCCATGTTTATAGCAGCACTATCAACAATAGCCAAGGTATGGAAAGAGCCCAAATGTCCATCGATGGATGAATGGATAAAGAAAATGTGGTATATATATATATATATATATATATATATATATATATATAATGGAGTATTACTCAGCAATCAAAAAGAATGAAATCTTGCCATTTGCAACTACGTGGATGGAACTGGAGTGTATTATGCTAAGTGAAATTAGTCAGTCAGAGAAAGACAAAAATCCTATGACTTCACTCATATGAGGACTTGAAGAGACAAAACAGATGAACATAAGGGAAGGGAAACAAAAATAATATAAAAACAGGGAGGGGAATAAAACAGAAGAGACTCATAAATATGGAGAACAAACTGAGGGTTGCTGGAGGAGTTGTGGGAGGGGGGATGGGCTAAATGGGTAAGGGACATTAAGGAATCTACTGAAATCATTGCTTCACTATATGCTAACTAATTTGGAGGTAAATTTTAAAAAATAAAAAAATAAAGTTAAATTTTTTTTTAATAATTCAAGTATAGTTGACACACAACATTACATTAGTTTCTGGTGTACAACATAGTGGTTCAACAAGTCTACAGGTTATGCTGTGCTCACCACAGTGTAGCTGCCATCTGTCACCATACACTATTACAATGCCATTGACTACATTCCATCTACTGTGCCTTTTATTCCCATGACTTATTCACTCCGTAACTGGAAGCCTGTATCCCACTCTTCCCTTCACCCATTTTGCCCATGGTCCTACCTCCTCCTCTCTGACAACCAATAGTTTGTTCTCTATATTTATAGGTCTGCTTCTTATGCCAACTATTTGAACTTTCTGGAAGAAAACACTGTAGGCCATTTGTCCCGAAGTCAGATTCATTGTTAGAAGCACCTGGGTAGATTCTTAAAAATAAATCCCCCAGCCCAGTGCTTCTCAAACTTCAATGTGCATAATGATTCCCAGGGTTTGGGTTGAAGCCTACACTTGGCACTTCTGACAAGCTCCCAGGTGACGATGATGATGCTGGTCTGAGGTTTGGAAATCACTACTGTAAGCACAGTTTTCAAATGCAGTAATTTTCTTATAACATGCTTTGTAAATGGCAAAGCATTACTAAATTGAAGTATTATGATGAACAGGGATTGTTATTATTTTAACATTAAATATTAAAATATTAAAATAACCACATCACAGTCCATTTTAGACATATTGAATATGGGCCTCAAAATGGTTTTTTTTTATCTCATAATT
This sequence comes from Felis catus, assembly GCF_018350175.1. Classification (NCBI taxonomy): domain Eukaryota; kingdom Metazoa; phylum Chordata; class Mammalia; order Carnivora; family Felidae; genus Felis; species Felis catus. Next base: position 6,905,168 of record NC_058384.1, on the reverse strand, counting down.
GTTTAATACTTCTAAATCTGGTCTACTAGCACATTCTGTCAGGACTGCTGGGACTTGCTCCTTTCGCTCAACAGGTAGAGGTACATTCATGTCATGCATAGCTACAGTCCATTCAGGGAAAAACTGTATTTCAACATAAAAACATGAAATTAGGTCTCCAGATATTACACCCTACTCAAAAATAAACTCTAGACTGATTTTTAAAAACTAAATGTGAGGGAAAAAAACTATTAGTAGAAAATACAGCAGAATATATTTGTTACTCCAGAATAAGGAAGAGATTCTTAGATAAGGAAAACCACAAATCCCAAAGACAAATACTTGGTTAAACTGATCATATACAATTTTCGTTGTCAACTATAATTTTAAAAATGGACTAGTGACAATAGATACAGCATAGATGGCAAAAGATTACTATCTGGAATTCATAAAGAACTCTTTCAGAATTCATAAGAAAATGACAAGTGATACAACAGAAAAATGGTTTAAGAATAGGTAAGTCACACAGGAAAAAAACCTAAATGGCTAATAAACAGCCAAAGAAGTTCAACCACACTTGGGTAATCAAGGAACATAAATTAACACATTAAGCTACCATTTCATTGTCATCAGACTAGCAAAAGTTTAAAGACTGATGATAAAATTGTTGGTGAGAACAACACTATTAATGCTGTGGCTATAAATTATTAATACCATTTTGGAGAACAATCTGGCAATTTCTGATAAAGGTATGTTCTTTCTGTCTTGTATCTAGATAAGAAGACATGGAAATGATTGTTCATTGAAGTACTGTTTGTATAAGGAAAGATAATGACCAGTATAGTGACTAATAAAGAGTTTGTTTACTTTCCTAATAAGAGAAGACATGCAAGTGAAGTAATTCACTGAGTAGTTCTATAATGGGAAAGAAGGGAGGACAGGGCTCATGGAATCCATGTGAATTATACACTGGAGCTTGCACTAGAGATAGAGTTAAATATTTTAATATACTTCATAGCCATACACAGTTGATTAAAACATGCTAGCAGTAAATGTTGAAGAAGAAAAATATCACCCAATATCTGAAACCAGAAAGCTCAACTTATTGCTTACTTAAGAGAGGGACAGGTATGCTGGTCAGATATACAGTCATTAAGCAAAGCAAACTGCTCATCTTGTGTACAAGGTCCTTTGGGAAGCTTACTTTGGGCAGTGATGGTTACAGATGCAGAAGTAGGTTGGCTCTAGTCTCAGAAGCATGGGTTGATTGTGTTGCCTACAGAGCATGTTTAGATTAGTTGTGGAGGTGGGAATGGGGTGACATCAGTCTTAGAAGCATAGTAACTGGAGTCTGATGCTGATCGGCTGCCTTTCAAAGCATGAAGCTGTCACTGACAGAGGTGTTTTCACTGAAGTGAGTTGCCTCTGATTTAATGGAGGGATTTTAAAAGCCAATTCTGATGCTTACTTGTTATTGTGGCTATAAGTCTATCATTGATTAAATAAATACATTTTAAAACCAGTTCTGATATTTATCTTTTACTTCTAAGAATAAGGGTACTTTAGGGGCGCCTGGGTGGCGCAGTCGGTTAAGCATCCGACTTCAGCCAGGTCACAATCTCGCCGCCCGTGAGTTCGGGCCCCGCGTCAGGCTCTGGGCTGATGGCTCAGAGCCTGGAGCCTGTTTCCGATTCTGTGTCTCCCTCTCTCTCTGCCCCTCCCCCGTTCATGCTCTGTCTCTCTCAGTCCCAACAATAAATAAATGTTGAAAAAAAAATTAAAAAAAAAAAGAATAAGGGTACTTTAATTTTTCTTAGTATCAAGAAAGAGAATTAATTAGTTCACTGATATACCAAAGTCACTCCAAGCATCTAGTCACCATATTTAAATAGTAAGAAACAATCACAGAGAAATATATTACTTGGTTTGATTAGCTCTTAAGCAAGGGCTGCTGTGAGTGTGAAATTTTTGTCTTACATTTGCATGAGGGAAAAATTGGAGATCAAAAAATACCATTAATAGAATAGGTAAGTTATGGTATATCGGTGTCAGGAATATTGTTAAAATGAGATAGATGCACATTTATCAACAGAATCAGATTCTAAGACAATGTTTGGTACAGAAAAAAAAACCTTGCAGAATATTAGATGTAATATACTACATGTGTAACTTTAAAAATAATAATAAATTTTGTGTATGTATGTGTATTAAAATTTAAAATACATGGACTGTATAACACCAAATTCATAACTATACCTAACTCTGGGAAGGGTGGGAAATATATGAAATTGGGGAAGGAAACCCAAAGAAGTTTGAAGCAAATATTTGTTTACCTGGGGTAACTCATTTTGTATGTTTCTATATGTTACACATGTTTTTGAAATAAAATAAAACATGAGGTTAGAATAATCATTCTACTTTTTTTCTTGAAACATTGTGCAAACAATAATCTAAAGAGACTTTTTCTAAAACCACAGTTTGTTCTGTTTGGATTATAAACACATAAATACTGGGATTAAATTTGTATCACCAATCTAAAACCATAAATAATAGAAGATCTACATAAAAGGACAGTCTCCTTTTCTAGTACTACACTCTAGCTCAAATTCTGACTGGTGGCATTCTCCTCAGTTTCTGTGATTTTTAATTTAGGGGAGAGAAATACAGTCATCTCTGAAAGTTTCTCCACCATTTTCTCTAAGAAAAGATAGAAATTGCTAGAGAGAAAATATAAAGGGTAGGAATAAGCCCTCCCTTTTTTGTTGAAATTTTTATTGAGATAATTAGAATACAGAATAGGTTTACATGCAATATTACAAAATAATGCATAGAGATCCTTTTACCAGTTTCCCCCACTGGTAGTATTTTGTAAAACTGTAGTATAACATCACAACTATGGTAGTGACATTGACACAATCCACAGATTTTATTCAGATTTCCCGTTTTACTTATGCTCATGTGTCATATAGACACACGTGTGTGTGTGTGTGTGTGTGTGTGTGTGTGTGTGCGTGCGTATTGGTACTATCCACTTAAATTTTTTTTAATGTTTTTATTTTATTTTTGAGAGAGAGAGAGGGAGAGAGACAGAGCATGAGCAGGAGAGGGGCAGAGACAGAGGAAGACACAGAATCTGAAGCAGCTCCAGCTCCCAGCTGTCAGCATTGAGCCCGATGCGGGGCTTGAATCCACAAAACGTGAACTCATGACCTGAGCTGAACCGACTGACCACCCAGGCATCCTGGTACTATCCACTTTTATCACATGTGTAGGTACATGTGTCACCACCAAAGTCAAAATACCAAGCAGTTCCCACCCCACCTGAATCTCTCGTATTAACCCTTTGTAACGAAACCCAACCCCCTCCGAACGCCCATCCCATCTTTAACCTCTGGAAACTACTGATCTGGAAACACCCATTTCTAATGTTTTGTCCTTTCTTAAAATGTTATGTAAATGGAATCATGTAGTACGTAACCTTGGCAAGATTGGCTTTTTTCTCTCAGCATAATTGGAGACTCATTCAAGTTGGTAGTGTGTTTCAATAGTGTGTTCCTTTCTATTGCTGAGTAATTCCAAGGATGTAACACAGTTTATATAACCATTTTTCCCATTGAAAGACCTCCAGGCTATTTCCAGTTTGGGGCTATTATGCATAAAGCTGTGAACATTTGCGTAAAGGTTTTTGTGTGAACAGAAATATTTATTTCTTTGGGATAGATGCCCACGTGTTCAATGACTGGGTCATATGGTAAAGCATCTTTAGTTGTGTAAGAAGCTGCCAAACCATTTTCCAGAGAGGTGGTACCATTAGACATTCCCACCAGAAGTGGAAGAGTTCCTCCCTCTGCATCCTTGCCAGGTTTCTTGTTGTTGTCATTATTCTTATGTTAGCCATCCTGATCAGTGTAGATAAACATAGCTCATTGTGGTTTTAATTTGCATTTTTATGATGACTAACGATGTTAAACTTTTCACGTGTGAATTATTTTTAAAGTAAGCTCTACACCCAACGTGGAGCTTGAACTCAGAACCCTGAGATCTAGACAAGAATGCTCTCCTGACTGAACCAGCCAGGAGCCCCTTCATGTGCTATTTTCTGTCTGTATATTTTCTTTGGTCAGTTTATATTTTTTGCCCATTTTCTAACTGAATTCTTTGGATTTTTAATGTTGAGTTTTGATGGTTTGGAAATGCAGGAATACCTTAGGGACATTGCAGGGTCAGTTCCAAACCACTGCAGTAAAAAGAATATTGCAATAAAGCAAGTCAAATGATGTTTTTTTTTTAGTTTCCAGTGCAAATAAAAGTTATGTTTATACTACACGGTAACCTATTAAGTGTGCAATAAAACAACAATGCACATACCTTAATTTAAAAAGACTTTATTGCTAAAAATGCTAACTATCATCTGAGTTTTCAGCAGGTCATAAGCACTGATCACGAATCACCATAATAAATACAATAGTAATGAAAAAAGTTTGAGATAATGTGAGAATTACTGAAACGTGACCCAGAGACACAAAATTAGCAAATGCTGTTGGGCAAATGGTGCCAACAGTCCTGCTCCAGACAGGTTTACCGCAGACCTTCAATTTGTAAAAAATGGTACCCATGAAGTGCCATAAAAGGCAAGCAGCAATCACATGAGGTGCACCTGTATTCTCTTGTAGTTGGTAGCCTGTCCTTTCTGCCTCCTCACATGGGCTTTTGTAGATAACAAGTTTTCATTTTAATGAGTCCAAATTTGTCTATTTGTTCCTTTTCGGGATCCTGCTTTTGGCTAGAACTCACTCAAAGGAGCAAAGAGTCCAACAACTGTTCATTATTTACACAAAATTACCAAACAATGACTGCTATTTTTCTTTTCCTCTAGTTTGGGCATCTTGTAAACACTGCCACAGGGGAAACAGGATATCTAATAGCAGCATCCTTGCCTTCCATTTTCATTCCAAACTGAATCAGGCATCATACCCCTACCCAAGTGACCACAGGGTTTCCAGGGGCCATGTATTCCTTCCAGAGGCGCATTCTGGACAGTCCCTCTGCCTGGCAGTGGGCTGTTGTATGGGACTGTGACAATGAGGGTTCAGCTTCTGGCCACCAGGAGCTTGTAGCCCAGGCCAGAGGACAGACAGGGTGCGCACATGATCAGAATCCGGTGGGATGAAGGAAGTAAGGGTAAATGTTGAGAGATCTCCAAGAAGGACGTGCCCAGCTCTGCAGTGGACAAGAGTGACCTTTCAGCTGAGACTTAAAAGACGAGCACAGACCTGTATGTCAAGAAGAGAAATAAAACAACAAAAATTTTGAAAAAAGATGTCATAGTGGTTAGAAAGACTGAAAGATGGTGAGCAAATGGCATGTGAGAGGAGGTGGGTGGGAAGGGATATCAGCAGAGGTAGATTGGGACAGATGTTTCTGGACAGCTCTTCCTGTCACTCCATCTCTGTCTCTCTCTCATTAACAAAAAGCTGGTCTCACTTTTTAAAAGTCACCTTATTTATCCTGGTTATATCAAAGAAGTTGTTTGGGTTAAGAGAGAAACACACACAGGGGGAAGTCCAATTTTAGACTGTAGTTGTATTCTTCAGGAGCGCCATATTGGGAGGTGGGACACTAGAGCTGTCCTTGCCACCTCACTACTAAGCTGAGGGATATACCATGACCTCACAATCTCAGGACAGACAGGCAGTTGTTGCTTTTTACAGCTGGGGTTAAAATGCCTCTGAGGTGTGAGTCTTCATTCATCATTAAACAGGGAATGAATGAGGGGAACCCTTCTGGTTGCTCAGTTACCAAAAATAAATATAGTCAACATCAACAATATGATAATTAAGTGGGTATTGATTTCCCAACAATATGATAATTAAGTGGTTATTGATTTCCCCCTGAAATGGACATCCTGAACATCCCAAAGTGGTATTTCACTTACTTTTTTTTTTTTAATTTTTTTTTCAACGTTTTTTATTTATTTTTGGGACAGAGAGAGACAGAGCATGAACGGGGGAGGGGCAGAGAGAGAGGGAGACACAGAATCGGAAACAGGCTCCAGGCTCTGAGCCATCAGCCCAGAGCCTGACGCGGGCTCGAACTCACGGACCGGGAGATCGTGACCTGGCTGAAGTCGGACGCTCAACCGACTGCGCCACCCAGGCGCCCCTCACTTACTTTTTTAATCCCAATGAACAGATGTGAGCCCAAGCTCAGCCCATGAAACGGTGGAGCCCAAGCTTTTATTGGTGATCAGCAGATACTGCTTTACTGCAGGGTACATCTCTTCTGATGATTGGTCTTTTAATTGTCACTAAATAATATAGAAGTTTGTTTACCTTGAACTTATTATATTGGAGCCCTTATGAGCTGATTAGTTGATTCTATATGAAGCAAACAAAGCTGCTTTTGTTCTACAGGAGTCACATAGAATTGTGATTTGAGGCTCTCTAGAAGGTTTTGTCATTGACAGATCTGTCCCCAGACCTTTCTTATACCCAGTACACCCTCTGTCTCCTACTTGCCCCCGCATGAGAGCACTGGATCCCAGGGCAATGTGCTTCCAAAGTCCCCTAAATCAATGAACACCTGATTTATGCCAGAAAGTGTGAGCACATTAAAATACACTGGTCATCACCAAATCTGAATTAGTCTCATATGTATTGAGAAGGCTGAGACATTGTAGGGAAAATTGGAGTCCCTAAAAAGGAGGCTGAAGAACCCCCAAATATATTTTTTTTTGCCTTAGACTGGGCCAGGACAAAGTGTCAGTGTCAATTCAACCTATAAATATTTATTAAACAATACCACCTACCAGATGTAGGGAAACACTAATACTTTACAGGTGGCTCAGACATAGGCTCTGCCCTCCACAGGGATCTGGATTCATATCTCTACTCTGTCACTGAATTGTGTATGCAAATAACTTTACCTCTTGGTGTATGTTCCTTATCAGTGAAATAAGAATGGTAGGACCTGTCTCATGGGGCTTTGGTGAAAATCAAATATGATATTTTAAATAAAGCTTCTGACACACAGTAGGAGATCAGTATGTGGTCAGACACCAAACAGAAGAATCAAGGAAGACATCCCAAAGAAAATGAGGCCTGGGTTTAGCTTTGAGCTCTGCCACAGATCGAGCACATGATGGTAGAGAGGGTGGCATCAGTCACAGAGAATAGCATAAGCCAAGCCTCAGAAGAGAGGGACACATGGGAAATGTGTTGTGGGAAGGACACAGGGAGGGGAACCTGAAGTTGTGGATGTTCAGCATGCTCAAGGTGGAGAAGCTGAGGGGCAAGTGACAGGAGAGGACACAACACTGGAAGCTAATCTCTGGTGGGACCAATAAATTTGGAGTTGGTCCTTAAGGCTTTGTGGGGACTCACTCAAAGATTTTAAGTAAGGGAGGCAAATACTCAAGCTTGCATTTAGAATGATTACCTAGGCAGTGGTGAATGAATGAGAAAGAGGTATTAATTAGGGGACTGATGGAGTGCTCCGGGTGATGGTCCTGTCCCCAGCTAAGGCACTGAATCAATAAGACCAGGATTGATCCACCACGGCGAGTGAGGCAGATGAAGGCATTTAAGAAGAATCTGGAATGTTGGTTTGGATAACTGACAGGGTGGTAGAAACTAGGAACACAAGACGAGCTTGGGGGAGGGAAAAGGAAAAAACAGGTCAAACTCAGCTGTCTGCCCCAACCCTGGTATGCACAATACACTTGGCATCTGACATCTCAGTACCTCAAGGTTTCAGATTTATAGATGTTCATGTTCCTGTCCCAAGAACACCTTGCTTTATTCATCAAAATCTGGCAGATTAACTGAGCTATGAACTAGAAGCAAAAGCAGAGAATAAATTGCTAAATTGTGAAAAGCATTCAGATGATCTAATATGTGATTCGGTGCAGTTCTGTTGAGAAAAATGTCTCAGTGCTGGCTCGTCTCTCTCCCTGTTTTTGAGACAGAATATCATGCCCATTGCATATATGTGACGACCACAGGTCAATATAGTCCAGCAGAATTTTTAGATAAAGCAACAATTTTACGTGTTTCCTCCTGACTTCTATAGTGGTTTTGATCTACCTTTCTATACACAAACATATCAGAGTCCATCATATCCCCCCAAAAAGCCACACATTTTTTCCACACTATTTCAGATGGCCTTTCCCAAGTGGTCATGAGAATTAGAATTAATTCAGTTCAACTCAACAAGTAATTAAAAGTCTGCTACATGACAGCAATGTGCTAGATAATCCTGAGGCAGAGAAAAAGAACAACACTGTTTTTTATGATAATCACAGTCAAAGATATGAAGTCATAGATATGAGACGACAAGCTCGTGTGAGAATCACCAGACATAAACCAGAGTCCACCTTTCTGAATGAGGGATGTAAAGACTGGACAGCTGGGGCTGCATGAATTTGGGAATGAGAGCAATGCTGAGGAAGAGAAGTCCTGCCAGTGTGCACTGACCTTAGTCAGATGTGCTGTTGTCTGACTTGGAAAGCTCCCTTTCCCCAGTTATAAGGGAAGGCAACTCTGTGCCTGGAAAGACTGGATTCTGGGACTAATTTTGACTCCCGGAACAGGCACCCCCATAAACCTTCTCTGTAACCTTGTATGGGGATAAGGCTGACAGGTCTTCAGACATTGTGAACCTATATTCATATTCCCATCTGTAATGTTTAGTGAATCATGGTACACGTTCCATGAACTGTGACTTTAGATGTTCAGTTTGCAGGACAATAACTTAAGAAGGCCAATCACTGGAAGAGAATAATAAAATCAGTTTTGAACTTGGCACACATGGGCAGGTAACTGTGGGACACCAGATGGAGGTGTCCACTAAGCAGTAGGAAGTCTGTGTCAGAAGCAAAGTCTCAACTGGAATTACTCACTGGGAATTACCAACTTAGTTGGAGGCTTGGACACAGATGAGAAGAGAAGACAACTGAGGTAGAATCCTGGGGGTCACGCACTTTCAGGGGGCAGAGGAAATAAGAGGAGCCCCATGGAAAAGAGTAGAAAGTAGAAAGTGGCAATTAAAATGTGGGAGAATCAAATCTTACGGCACCTGGGTGGCTCAGTCAGTCGGTTAAGCATCTGACTTCGACTCAGGTCATGATCTCACACTTCGTGACTTCAAGCCCTTCGTCGGGCTCTCTGCTGTCAGCACAAAGCCCACTTCAGATCCTCCGTCCCCCTCTCTGTCTGCCCCTCCCCTCCACTCTCTCTTTCTCTCTCAAAAATAAACTTTAAAAAATGCGGGAAAGTCACAAGACACTTCCATTCTGAAGATGTGGTGGAGTAAATCACCAGAAACACTTTCTGCTACAAAACACTTGGATAAACTGTATAATACATAACAAGACTATTTCTAATGCGCAGTTGAGTTTCTAATAAATTGAGAAAGCTCCAAATATGCAAATGAAGAGGAAGTTGAAACCAGGAGGGGTGAGCGTATTTTGTGAAGATATTTTGTTGATCTCAGAGACAAGCAGGGTGGATAGCAGCTACTCTATGGAGACTGGGAAGAAGGTTTTCGGCCTCTGCAAGGCCATAGGGTTGAAACCGAGACTTTTGCATGAAGCTATAATATTTCATATTTTTTCTGCACGTTTAAAACTTTCCAGATAAAAAAGGGTCACCAAGAGTGAACCCTAATGTGAACTATGGACTTTGAGCGATCATGTATCCTATGTACTGCTCTGGTGGGGATGTTGATAGTAGTGAAGGCAGTTGGGCAGGGCGGAGGTGGGGGAAGGGTATACAGGAACTCTGTACTTTCTGCCTAATTTTTCTGTGAACCTGAAACTGCTCCAAAAATTAAGGTCTGTTAAAAGAAGAGAAATTGGGTTCTGGGTTTCCTGGCAGAAGTAGGTTTAAGATCTCTCTGGAGGAAAAATAGAGGCAGTACCAAATTCTCACAGTTATGTGCTCACAATCGCATAGTGACAGATATGAAAAGACAAGCCCACATGAGAATCACCAGACATAACAACGACTGAGATCAGAGCCTTAGAACCTCAAATAATACAATGACTTACTATAGTATAGAAAATAAATAAGCTTTATATTATTAAAAATTAAAATAAGAAATTAGAGCATAAGAAAGAAACTATTTGCTTTTTAAGGGAAAAAATATATTTTAAAAGGAACGAAACTTCAAGAAAAAATTAAAACCCCAATAATGTAAAAAGTAGATTAGACACACAGCCAAAGAGATAGTTTTTATACCTGAGGACAGATCTGTAGGAACTATCCAGAAATAGCACAAGGAAAAAAATATACAGAAAATTAAAAAGAATACAGAGAATAACAATAAGAATTCTTATATACTGTGGATAGGAGCAGAACTTGGTACGACCACTTGGAAATACAATTTGGTAAGGGGGCCTGGGTGGCTCAGTCGTTACCCGTCCAACTTTGGCTCAGGTCATGATCTCATAGCTCATGAGTTCAAGCCCCACATTGGGCTAGTGCAGAGCCTGCTTGGGGTATTCTCTCTCTCTCTCTCTCTCTCTCTCTCTCTCTCTCTTTCTCTCTCTCTCCCCCCTGCTCTCACTCTAAATAAATATATAGACTTAAAAAATGCAATTTGGCAAAATCTAGTTAAATTGAAGAAGTGCACATTCTCTACCTAAAATTTTCCTCTTAAAATATGCCTGTGGGTGCTGAGGTTCACGGCTTGGATCCTGCCCCTTAGGACTCAGGCACTAATTTCGTCTCAGGAAATTGCTCTTCTTGAAGGGAGCTGCCTCACCCAACAATAATGACCTGCTGGGGACAGCCAATATCCAACTTGGGGATCTAGAGTCCAAGACTTGCCTTGGGACAATTTGAATGTCCACATCAGCTGCAGAGCTGAGGCTTCTTTTGTAAGTACATCTCAGTGTAATATTTTTCTCTACTCAGTCCTGTTTCATTCGATTCCTTGCAGGTATTGTTCCAAAGAGCACTGCATAGTAGCATCCTCTATATGTAAATGTCAGTCTCCTTCCTAAAGAACCAAATTGAGACAATACCCTAGAGTGAAATCCATCCAAACTGCACCAAGATTCATAGACAAGTTCATTGCAGCAATGGTGGAAACATGGGAACAACAAAAAAGGTCATCTACAAAAAAATGGATAAATGAACTTTATATATTTGTGCAATGTTATAATGTAAAATGTCATTAAGCACCTACTAGGTGTTAGCTGGCAGGTATGCATCGTGAGCAAAACAAAAGTCTTTGCCTTAATGGAACTTACTTCTAGTCTGGGAGAGGAAAAACTATAGATAGAAGATGATAGATAGATAGATAGATAGATAGATAGATAGATAGATTGATAGATTGATAGATGGTAGATAGATAGATAATAGATGGATGGATGGATAGATAGATGATAGAAAGATAGGTAGATAGATGATAGATAGAATGTTAAAAGGTTCTAAGTGCTTATGAGAAAAAAAGCTAAGAGTGGGGGCTATATTTTTTGTAAATGTGATCAGGGTAAGCCTCACTAAGAAGGTGGCATTTGAGCAAAATTTGACAGGAGTAAGACATTGGTTAAAAGCCTATCCAAGGGAAGAGCATCCTGGGCAGAGTTCCAGAATATCAGGTGTCAAGGTCCTGAGGAAAGATCCTCACTGGTTTGTTAGAGTAAGTAAGGAAGCCAGAGCAGCTAGAGAGGAGTAAGGGAGAGGACTGGAAGACAGGGTATGATTAGATCATGTGAAGATTTCTTTGACTTTGTGTGTGGTGGGAAGCTGTGTGAGGGCTTTGAACACATAAGTGGAGTGATGCATTTTAGGTTTTGAGAAGGATGATGCTGCTGAAAATGGACAGCGGGGGCAATGGGAATCAGGGGCATCAATTGGAGGCTATTGCAATAATGCAGGCAGCAGATGGTGGTGGCTTAGACAAGGCTGGTAGCAATAAAATGGTAAGAAGTGGCTGGATTCTGGAGGTTCGCTGAAGATGCAACCATGGGATTCACTAGTTACCTGGTGTGAGAAGTGATGAAAAACAGTTCAGGAAGGACACCAAGGTGGTCATCCTGATCAATCAAAGGTATGGACTGCCGTGAACTGAAATGGCAACGGCTGTGGGAGACATACACTTGTAAGAAAAGGAATCAGAAGGTTGGCTTTGAACATGGTACACCTGAGATACCCATTATACACCCAAGGAGATGTGTCTAACATGCAAATGGATTTAGGAGTCTGCAGCTCAGGGACGAGTCTGGGTGAGAGACACAAATGGAGGCTTCATCAGTAAGTGGATGGCATTTAACGTCGTGAGATTGGATGAGCTCATGCAGGTAATTAGTTTATATAGAGAACAGCAAGGAAGTACAAGGGGTGAGCCCTAGACACAAATCTATATATTTGTAACTATCAATAAGTAACTCTCCATAATGATACTCTCAGTGCCTAAAATATTGAGGCTTCATAAGTAGTAGGTACTCAGTAAGTATTTAGCAAATGAATAAGTGGAATGAATGAACAAAGGAACAAATATTGGGTTTCTGCATACATTTATGTTTGAAGAAAATGCTTTTATTTCTTTCTTTTAGAGTTGAAAAAACCACTGTACTTAAGAACTGTATATCAAGGGACACTGGTTTTATTTGAAGCATTCCAATTTAATAAAAATTTACTTATGTATTAATTAGAACTAGTTAGAACTGCAAATATGTTGCAAAGAAAAATAATAGCCATGAGACCAGAGGACCAGATCAAAATAAGGAATGAGTAACATTACCAAATATCACCGAGTTCAAAAGGACTGGAAAATGTTCCCTTGCTTAGATAACGGGGAGGTCATTGATAATGTCAGCAAGAAATGTTTCCAGTTAAGTAAATGAGAACCCCCAGGATTTAACTAAAATTGGGAGAATCATGGCTGTAAGTGGAAAGAGAAAGATCAATTGATGGCTAGATCTGGAAGATAAAGATCATGTCTCGGTGCTGATGGAAATGAATTCAGAGAGAAGAGGCTAATGCCAGAAGAAAAGGAGTCATTGATAAAATTACTAGTTGTTGATGAGGGAGGGGTAAAGCCTGGTGAAGTTTGCTTTATCTCAGAAGAGGAAAGAGTAACTTACACGAAGAAGTTCAGGAACATTTCTTTAGAGAGGATCAGGAACTTAGAGAATATTTTCTCTAGGAAGAAGGAGGAGTGTGACACAAGTGAGAAGGAGGGAGTAGAAGAGGAGATTTGAAAAGAAGAGTGAATTTTTTTAAAGATGTTTTATTTTTAAGTAATCTCCATACCAGATGTGGGGCTTGATTGAACTCACAACCTTGAGATCAAGTCGCATGCTCCACCAACTGAGCTAGCCAGGCGTCCCAAGAATGGTGAATATTTTGAACAGATTGCAGAAGGAACTGTCTAGGAACTCTCCTGAGGGCTGCTAGGCATTGCCGAGGGTGTACCTGTGATCAGAGACAATGACATCATAATAGCAGCAATTCACATAAATTTTGATGTTCTTCAGAAATCTTTAGCAACATGGATGGAGGAGCAGAGATGACAAGTGTTTGGATTGGAGGTTAGACCAAGGGTAGCTGAATCTCACAGGATTAACAGAGTAGTTCAAATGACAAACCACTGGATTGAGGCAAATGTGAAGATTTGAAAGTGTTTACTAACTTGGAGGAAAAAAATGAGGCGACAAGGACTAAAATTTGTGTGAGATTGATTAGCAGATAAGATGGGAAATGAGATTGGGAGAACCAGAAATGTGAGAGATTGTCCTCTTATAGATGATATTGCAGATCAGATCTTCAATGAGGGCAAAGTTCTGCACGATGATGGAATATGGGAGTCCTCAGATGGGCTGGTGCATTCAAGATGGAAGATAATGATGTCAAAGAGGTCAAATTTCTGCAGGGATTTTGGATGAACCATTTAGTTCCAACACCCACATCCACATGGGCAGTGGCAGGGCTAGTAGCATGGAGGGCATTGTTGCTAGGGAGGACAATGGTCTTGGAAGGATGAGTCAGGGACCAGGAATCTTCAAGCTCTTTGGGAATGCCTACACAGAAAGAGAAGTTTGCATAGTCTAATGGAGTTGGGGACATAAGGCTATCGGGTTAATTGGCCTCAAAGATCCGAATGGAATCTGATGTCAAGTTGCTTGGTACAAGCACATGCTGAAGTCCAAATTTCTGTCAGAGGCCTAATGTATCTTCCCAAGCTTCCAAGAGGAAGTTTGCCAAATGGTCTCTTGTGGCCTTGGCAAAGATCCAACAGCTGGAAGGGACACATGGGAGAAAGGAAGTCAGAGCACTCACTGCACACCAAACACTGTGCACAGCACTTAACAGTGATTATCTCATGTAATCCTAACAGTCTGTCTATAAAAATAACTATTATTCTTATCCCCAAGAAACCCTAAAGGGAGTTGAAGTTAGAAGACCGGAAACAATTCAGAAAGATCATGCAGCTATTAAGAGATGGGACTGAACTTTGAACCAAAGTCTTTATACTCCAAAGCCGAACACTTCTTTCACCATACACATAAGAGTCATGCGATTCAGGAGTTATTGAATGGGCGCACATCCCTGAATGAGCCCTGACTGACTTAAGGCAAATCTTAGAGTCCCTTCACTTCAACCAAGGTGATTGGCTCAGGAGTTGGCACAAGCTCCAGGAAGGCCAATCAAGACCATTTACATTCATGGCCACGACTCAGCTTGTGTCCTGCTAGACCCAATAGATTACAGCCCCAGAAGCTTCTGGAAGGACCACAGAAGAGCAGACTGTCTCAGTTCAGAGACTGGGCTAAGAAACCCAGAGAGAACACCAGCAGGGTGGAATTGAGAAATAGAAGGAGAGAAAGGCGTCTGGCATGTATGTTTTGAGTCCTATATTAAGCCTTGTTTTTGAAATCTACATCTTTTCAGTTATGTGAGACAGTAAATTACCTTTTTTCTTTTCCTAAGCCAGTTTTGTTTTGTCTGTTTTGTTTTTTTTTTTACTTTTTTTTCCTAAGCCAGTTTTGATAAGAGTTCTTAACTGATTCAATACCAAAATATAAAATATAAGCATTCAGAAGCAAACCACAATCTTTTTTTTTTTAACGTTTATTTATTTTTGAGACAGAGAGAGACAGAGCATGAACAGGGGAGGGGCAGAGAGAGAGGGAGACACAGAATCGGAAGCAGGCTCCAGGCTCTGAGCCGTCAGCCCAGAGCCCGATGCGGGGCTCGAACTCAGGGACCGTGAGATCGTGACCCGGGTGGAGATCGTGACCCGGGTGGAGATCGTGACCCAGGTTGAAGTCGGACGCTTAACCGACTGAGCCACCCAGGCGCCCCAGCAAACCACAATCTTAAGAGTAAACTTAACTGTGAGAACAGACCTGTTTCCCTGTCAACATCTCATTCTTTGTTTCCCACCCCTCTACTCTGAGAATATCTAAAGAGTCTATGGACAGCACCATTGTTTTCTTTTAGGAATAGGAAAATCCAAAACCTAGCAGCCCCTTGTCTTCCTTTTCATCCAGGCCCTCCTCCTCAGACACTTGAAGGTCTCAAAGTCAAACACGACATGAAATCACAAGGAGTTTCTCCTTGGCACTTTGCTGACTTCTTGGCAACAGACTCATATCTCTCTGAAAATGTGAATTTATCACACAGACTTGGAGAGGGCTTATTTAGAGGAGGATGAAGCAATAATAAAGCTAATATGTGGGATGGAGTGAGGTGCAAATGTTAGCTTCATTTGGTGCAATGTGTCCTTAAATGTACTTTGTTAGTCTTAAATTTAAAAGGGGGAGGGGGAGGAAGGAGAAGAAACGGGAATCTCTCCAGGAGAAACGTTCTTAATCTTGGATGATATTTCTCTTTTAAATAGATAAAAGTTTCAGATATTCTAAACATATTCTCAATTTTGAAACTGTCTATGTAGAAATATACTTATCCAAAATTTGGATTTTCAGGGGAAGAAGATCACAAAGCTTGGTCAGTATTTGTTAATGGTTCTTGTATTACTTTTCAGGCAATCAGGACGTGTGAGTTGCGCCCTGGCTCTTTAGTTCATAGGTTGAGAGAAAGCCCTTCTCTTGTGTTATAATGGAGTAATTACCTTAAGTTACATACAGCCTCTAGAAACACAAGAACTGTGACAACAGAATTTTTCGGTGGGTCAACAGTAGCTTGGCAGATGGGAAGCAGAGATAATTTAATTTTAAAGAGGTAAAACTTGAGCTAATACTTGGAGGGAGATGCAATAAGACAAACAAGGCATACTTGAGCCATCTGTCACCTTAAGGGGTCAATCCAGGGAGATCCTGGAGCCGGAGGTGGAACTAGGGTTCTTTACCCATCTTTGGCAATGTCTCTCCTGCTTCTGCTTCCTGCTCCCACCACTCTGGCCTAGAGCATTGTTGTTTATGGAGCAGGTGAGCATCCTGTACTCTGCCACTGCCCCTGGCCGTGTAGTCCCTTCCAGGAAGCTCACAGGGCACAGTACCACCACAGAGGTTACAAACTGACAGGATGTATGGATGACATCCTGAGGATGTCAGGATCTCTGATGCTTAGTAATATAAATATTTAAGCAGCTAATAAGGACAGAGAGGTACTGATTTGGATAACGAGGTGCCAGGAGGGAATCTGAGGACCAGCATTCAGAAACATGGTTCCCCGGAGTCCCTCAAAGCCAGAGATGCACTCAAGCTGATGACAGCTTGCAGGACGCGGCCTCTGGGTCTGGAGAGCCTGCTGTTGCAAATGTCCTCATCGTTTCCAGGGGACGATTGCTGGAAATCGGTGAGTGTCCTCGCAGAATCAGGTCGACTATTACCCCTACTCATACTTGTGACATGGGTCTTCTGCTGAACATTTGTGTGGGACACGTTTCATCAGGGGTGTATCCTCGGGTGTGTGATTTGGCTTTTCGTTCCTTCCAGGCTTGGATCTGGAGTGAGAAGCGTGAATTCTGGTTCCTGCCTTTTCTCCCCTAAAAGCTTATAAAAGAGGGGCATCTGGGTGGATCAGTCAGTTAAGCATCCAATTCTTGGTTTCAGCTCAGGTCATGAGCTCACAGTTTGTGGGTTCAAGCCCTACATCGGGCTCTGTGTTGACAGTGTGGATCCTGCTTGGGATTCTCTCTCTCCCTCTCTCTCTGCCCCTCCCTCCCCCTCTGTCTCAAAAATAAATGAATAAACATAATTTTTTTAATAAAAAATAAAAGCTTATAAAACAGCTGCACCTAGTTCCATCTCTCCCTCAGCACCAACAGTGTGTGTCCACTCAAAACAGCATCCACAGATCTGCAGAAGAGAAGCACATTTCTCTCTTATTATATATATATATTTTTTTGCTGACTCAAATATTTATAAATAGACACTACAAATAGATCTAAGTCCAGTAAAACATTATTAAAACCCTGGCTTTGCCCTTCCACATTCTTGCCTAGAACATGTTGTATGTTTTGAATTATAATTGAAATTTGGTTAAATTCACAAAGTATTTTTTAAGCATCCTGATATTTCTTTGTTTTAAGGCTGATTACATGTTTATTGAGATGGCTGTGACCCCCAGAAGATGAGTAAAAATACATTAAATCACTTCTTTTATTTATATATTTCTTGGGGCACCTGGGTGGCTCAGTTGGCTGGGCGTCTGACTCTTGATTTCAGCTCAGGTCATGATCTCATGGTTCTGGGATCAAGTCCCTCAGCAGGCTTGGTGCTGAACGTAGAGTGTGCTTAAGATTCTCTCTCTTTCTCTCTGTCTCTGTCCCTGCCCTAGTTGCACTCGCACACACTCTCTCTCTTAAAATTTAAAGCTATATATATTTCTTGAACACTTACCATCTTCATAAAATACATTCAAAGCATTCCAAGAGCATGTCAAATACAAGGATTTTATCCTGTTTTTACAGAGAGGATGCCTGCATACTGCATACATAGTTGAGGTAGACTGACTCAGCTCCTATGCCAATTCCTTGACCAAAATCTTTGGGCGGGAAGGCGGGGGCAGGGGGCAGATGAAGTCCCAGACTTTGTCTATAGAAATTGGTCCTAGCATCATAGGTGAAGTCTCAGCCTTTAAAAATGCCAAGATACCACTTTTGCTTTCTGTGTTTTGGTGCAACTAACATACTTAACATTCAGAAAAGTACAAGATGGATACAGATAGACAGAGATGGGAGTGCAGATTAGTTTCAGATATAGATGCGTATGCACAGAAAATGAAGAGAGCATCTACAGCAAAATATCAGTCTCTGCGTTCTCTCCAGGGTATCTCTGGGTGTTGTGATCAACTTGTGTTTCCTACCTTTGCTTTTTTGGCTTTTATACATTTTCAGTGAATACTTTCAGAATCAGCTTTTTAAACTTGCTCCTCTTTTCCTTCCCTCCCCTTTCTTTTCCAAACAACCCAGTCCCCGAGCTGTTTGTGAAGGCAGAACAGGATAGGCTGGTAGGGGTGGATGGGCCATAGTGCCTCAAAGCAAGGTATCAAAGCCCACGTGGGCTGAGGAGGGCATCACATAGGAAAAGCTGGAGCCCAAGCAAGGAAAAGGGATTGTCCATGAGGTGGGCAGTGTGACGTGAAGAGTCAGAGTCCCAACAAGGACAGAAGGGCACCTCTGCAGAGGACAGTCTCATATTGGGCATCAGAGCTTGAGTGGGGTGAGGGAGTGTCCATACTAGGGGGCCAGACCCGTGTGGGTCAGGAGACTAAGCAGCATCAGGAAGGCATCCTCACAAAGGGGCAGGCTGGCAGGGACTGTTGGATTCTGGGCAGATTGAGAAGGGTGTTCATGCATGGGTGTAGCCTGACACCATATACGAAAGACCAAGGAGGTAGCAAAGGTATCCATGTGGATGGGAAAGAGGGTGGGGGAGTTGGGAGCCTAGAACTGAAACCAAGTGGGGTGAGGAGGGCTCAACATAAGTTGTCCTATTTGTCCCTGAATCATGTAATGCCTTGACAGCACTAATATCTCAGCATCTAGATTTTCTCTCTCCCCAAAGAAGGAAAGGACACCTGGGCTAATGTTAATATGACATTGATGCCATTGGAAAAGAAAATTTGCCAAAAAAGTTATGTTATGTCATAAAATTTTTGAAGTTTGAAAAAAAAAAAGGCTGTCACTTTTCATCTGGTTTTATTGGTCACAGGCTCTCCCTTATCTCCCTGGGCTTCTCAGCTGTGTCTATGTGAAGAGGCTGTGAGCTCACTTTTGTTGCTCTTGGCATTCACACTCAGGCAGAACAAAGGCAACTTTGATGCCCGATTCACCCCCACAGGGCTCTGATATGGGAGTCGGACCTCAGCAAATGTAAAATTCAGCAAACACAAGACAAGCATGCTGCCGTCCTTGATTCTCACGTCCATCACAGATAGTAGTAATTGGGCACATACTCTCCCACACCAGGAACCAACGCCTCAGAATATTTTTCCGCACGAGACCAATCTTCCATTACCAATCAATAGAAGTTGATACAAGGGGTAAAATTTATTTGCTAACCTTGATATAAAAATAATTGAAGTTCTTGCTTAACATGACATGTGTCTTATATTTAGGAAAAGAAAGTGTAGCAAGAAATCAAAATTCACTCAATATGTGTGGGGAAGAGCAACGTGGGGACCAACCAGTGTGAAAATATTTAGAAACCCTCGGATTTTGGCATATGGCTCTTTCTAAAGTAAGTATTCACCCTACCCAGCCCCGAGAAATTTTTAAGTGACCACTTGGCTTACCCTGGAGGAATACAATAATTAAGGGAACCAGAACCACCTGAAAGTTTCACATTATGTCAAGGGCAAAGCCCACACAATTTCCCTAGGAGCACATTGGCCTTTTCTAACACCAATGATTTGATAGCCTCACAGCACGCAAGGAAGGGGCTCTTTCTGGCACAACCATTTGTTTCAAAGCCCTAGGGGGCATAGCAACATGCAGGGGCTTAGGAGAAAGAAAACATGCAAAATCACATGACCGATTCTCTTTGTGAAATGCAAGAGAATGCATGTAAATAGCATTAAAGGTTTGAGTAATAATGGCCATTGCTAACATTTATGGAGATCTTCTAAGGGTCTGGGCACTCTGCAAAGTATTTTACGAGCACTATCTCATTTAATACACAAACAACACTTTGCGGTAGGTAGTTTTTATCTTGGAAGCCCTTATCCTTATATAAAACTGTCCCTATACCCCATGCAAAAATGCAGCGAAGACAAGGGATATTTCAGAGGATGCAAACGCAGATGACATTTGAGATATTAAACCTCAATTGCTCACAAAATTAGGCATTTCTTTGGAAAGCTTTAATTTGTCATTGAAAATTAAATAGTAACTCATGTAGGTCTGTCCGTTGGCAAAAGAAAATGATAAACACTGTCTCCAAGAAGGAAAATACTCTCACGGGGCAAATGGAAAACTGTGGTAGCTAACTTGACCATCAGCTGAAAGGAAGGGAAATGAAGTGAGCTTCAGGATTTACAGCAATGCTCTATTAAATCTTGGTCAGTTGAAGGCACACTGCAGAAGCAGAACTCCCTAGAGCCGGGGGAGAAGGAGCCAGCTCTCACCCTTCAACTGGCTTATAACTTAGTCTGGGAATCAAACAGGTGGAACAATATGAGGATAAAACTGTGTGTTGAGCGGAGCAAAGGAATAAATACCAAAACAAGTCAAATTCAAGTTCTGAAGGATGCAAGCCCAAAGCGTGCTCAGTCATTCTGTGTGATCCATGGTTCCAACAGAAGTGGAGTTTGAGCCAGATTATGTTCCAGGACAGACGCGAATGAGGATCAGAGCAGAAAAGACAAGTATCGGGAAAGGAGCGATCAAAGGCATGAGGAGGGAACTGAGTGGTTTAGTCATTTGAGCTCTGGACTCTTGATTTCAGCTCAGGTCATGATCCCAGGGTTGTGGGATTGAGCCCCACTTTGGGCTCTGTGATGAGCATGGAGCCAACTTAAGATTCTCTCTCTCCCTCTGCCCCTCTCCCCTGCTCGCACTCTCTCCCTCTCTCTGAAATAAGAAAATAAATTTTGAAAACTAAAGAAAAAAAGAATTCCAAGATACTGTAAATTCTGCACTTCTTTCAAGGAGTGCTGGAAGTACTCTGCAAATATTAACTCCTCTAATCCTCACAATAATTCAATGTCATCAGCCAGGAAGTATCATTCATCCCATTTTAAGTGAGGAAATTGAAACACAGAGTTGAATGAACTTGATGTCACCTAGGTGGAGTGGGAGGAATAAGTTTAGGAATTCCCTGAGCTTGCATCAATGGGTTAACAAGGCTTAGGATGAAAGCATCCAAGATTAGGTAATCAGGGCAGAAACACCCCCAATATAGAACAAAGGCATAAAGGAATAGGAAGTCACAGGATGAAAGCATCCAAGATTATTAGATATTCAGGGCAGAAGTGCCCCAACTTAGTACAATAGCAGAAAGTTGATTTCACAGAAGAGAAGGACCAGAATAGGTAAACAGGTAAACAGGGCTATAGACCACAGCAGGGTGAGGTGGCCTGGAGGAAGGGAGCTAATCGGCAAAAGAAAAGTGCCTTGTTGACCCTGAGGTAGTATGCTCTATCTGTCTTATCCCCTAGGCAAGCTAAGATAAACAGACATGGTGCCTGGTGCTTGTCCTAAACAACCATCTGCCCTGCACTGGGATTTTGTTTTGTATTGACCTAAACCCCTAACACTGCATATCTTTGAACCCCCCTTTTTTTCACACACATAAATTAATATTCACAATTTCGTTGTCTGTTTGTGCACGTCCATCACATTTGTAAGCCTTCTGATCCTAATAAAAACAAAGCAAGGACCCCTTATTTGGAGTTCTTGTCTCCTCCCGGACATTAGCCTCTCTGGCATTTTAATTCTGTGCCCGCTCTCTTGCTGGATAAGAGAGAACTCCAGACCAGGTATAGGCAGAATGCAGTGGTCTTAACCACTCTCTTTGGTTG
The DNA here is from genome assembly GCF_018350175.1 of Felis catus. Classification (NCBI taxonomy): domain Eukaryota; kingdom Metazoa; phylum Chordata; class Mammalia; order Carnivora; family Felidae; genus Felis; species Felis catus. Next base: position 6,883,251 of record NC_058384.1, on the reverse strand, counting down.
CCATTCTGCTTGGTTACACATCAGAAACAGGACATCATCATTTGGTCCCAGGGGGTTGCATTTCTGGTACCACATTATGGGAGGGTTTTTGTTATTTTTTTTAAGTTTATTTTTTTATTTTGAGAGAGACAGAGAGTGAGCAGGGGAGGAGTAGAGAGAGAGGGAGAGAATCCCAGGCAGACTCTGAGCTGTCAGCACAGAGCCTCACATGGGGCTTGATCCCACAAACTGTGAGATCAAGACCTGAGCCGAAATCAGGAGTTGCACACTTAACTGACTGAGCTACCCAGGGGTGCTAGGTTTTTGTTATTATTTAAAGCCCATCCATCAAAATCAAAGAGAACCTGTTATGGGCTAAATTGTGTCCTGAAATTCTTACGTTGACATTTTTATCCCCAGTTCCTCAGAATGTGACTGTATTTTGAGATAAGGTCTTTAAAGACCTAATCCCTGGAACTTGAAAATGTTACTATATTTGGGAAAAAGTTCTTTGCAGATGTAATTAAGGATCCTGAAGATCATCCTGGATTGTCCAGGTGGGTCCTGCATGCCTTTACCAGTGTCTTATAAGACAGAAAGGAAGATGAGGACACCTCAGTAGGCCGGGCATCCAACTTCAGCTCAGGTCATGATCTCGCAGCTCATCAGCTTAAGCTCGTGAGTTCAAACCCCCGCACCAGCTGTGCTGGTCAGCTGTGCTGACAGCTCAGAGCCTGGAGCCTGCTTCAGATTCTATGTCTCCCTTCCTCTCTGCCCCTCCCCTGCTCATGCTCTGTCTCTCTCAAAAATAAATAAACATTTTAAAAAGTGATAAAAATTGACAGAGGGAAAGAGAATGCAGACACACAGAAGAAAGAGATGTGAAGACAGAGGTAGAGAATGGAGGGATGTGACCACAAGCCAAGGAATGCCAACAGCCACAAAAAATTGAAGGGTCAAGAAACGGATTCTCCTTACGAACCTCCAGAGAAGGTGAGAACCTGCCAACACCTTGATTTCAGACTGCAAGCCTCCAGAACTATGACTGAATAAATGTCTAGTTTTAAGCCACACTGTTTGTGGTAAGTTGTTATAATAGCTATAGGAAATTGGTAGAAAAGTAAGCAATAAACTGTTTTCCGTGCAAAATGACATTATTTTATATGTAAAAGTCCAAAGAATCTACATAAAAACCTACTAGAATCAATAAGTGAACTTAGCAAAGTTTCTGGAAGCAAAGTTAACAGATAGATATCATTTGGATTTTTATTATTATACACTAGCAAAAACTAATTAGAAAAATGGAATTTTAAGATAATACTGTTTATAATAGTATTAAAAATCATCAAAGTTCTAGAAATAAATCTAAGAAAATATGTGCAGGACTAAGACAAATTATGGTTAAGAGAAATTGAAGAAAATCAAGAGATATATCATGTTTATAGATTGGAAGTTTCATTATCATTATGATATTAATCTCCCCAAAATTGATCTATACATTCAATGAAGTCTCAGTCAAACTTCCAACAGGTTTGTTTCTCATTAAAATTGACAAGCTGATTATAAAATTCACATAGAAATGCAAAAATATCCAGAAAAGCTAAGACTAGAAAAGGGAGACCAAAATTAGAAGATTTAAACTGCCAGACTTTAGAACTGACTATAGAGCTATAGTAAATAAAGCAATAGAATATTGGTTCAAGATATAAAAACATAAAAGTGGAACAGAATAAGAAAGACCAAAAATAAATCCACATTACAAGGTAATTTGTTACAACAAAGTTGCCAATTCAGTTTAGTAAGAAAGGATAGTCAATAAAAAAAAATAAATGATGCAAGAACAATGGTATATCTATATGGAAAAGTTATTTTTGACTCCATCTCACCCTATACAAAAAATTAAATTGAGAATTCTCACAGACTTAAATGTGAAAGCTAGATGAGTAAAACTTCTAGAACAAAACAAAGGAGCATATTTTCATGACCTTGGGGATAAACAAAGATTTCTTAAGACACAAAAAGCCCTAAACATCCAGGGAAAATTTTTGACAAATAGAACTTCAATGAAATAAATCAAATCTACATATTAAAGACATCATTAAGAAAGTAAATAGGCAAGCTAAAGGCTGAGAAATATAAAATGCATATAAAATGAGGAGATATATATATATACACACACACACACCTTCATATATGTCATATTATCTATACCCTTACAGATTATCTATATTCTCATACATCTATATTTTTATACACACACACATGCACACACACACTAAAGAGCTTATATCCAGAATTCCTACAACTTAATAAGAAAAAGCCCAGTTTTTAAAAATAGGTGAAAGGCTTAGGCACTTCACAAAAGAGGATATCTAAATGGCAAACAGGCATAGAAAAAGCTCCCAAAAATCAATCCATATTAGGGAAACGCAAATCAAAATCACAATGGCATACTACTGCCTTCCCATCAGCATAGCTAAATTGAAAAAGAAAATATCTAATTTGGGAAGAACGTGAACAACTGGCAGTCTCTCAAATATTTCTGTGGTCCATGGAAATTGGTTCAACCACTCTGGAAAATTCTTTGCATTATCTACTAACGCCAAACATATGAGTCAGCAGTTTCATTTCTAGATATATACCTGAGAAGAGAGTGGATGTTTCCATCAGGAGCCTAATTCACGAGAGCAAAAGATTGGAAACAACTGAAGTGTCCATCAGCAGGAGAATGGAGAAATGTGATATTCCAAAACTGTCCCAAATTGAGATGAGGACTAGGTATGTGTATTTAACATCCACTAGTCATTGGATGGGTGTTGACCTTAGAAGGGCTGTGACTGGCAAGGTGGCTCTCTTCAGCCAAGGGCAAGTCCCTGAGAGAGACAGCCTAGAGCAACCAACTGGCAAACATCCTGTCACCTGCGGAAATAGAGCTTCTAGCCTGGAAGGGGTGTCTGGGCAGGGGACCACAGCTGTCACTATTCCCAACCACATCAGAGCTTATCCACCTGTGGTTCTATAACTTCAGGCTATTCCCAGAAACCCCCGGAAATCTGTCAAGTTGTTTGCAGGCTGTGTAGCCATTGGGGAGCAAAAAATTGTGAAATAAGTTTATTTACATCCATATTTCGCATTTGAAATGTCAAAATTAATAAATTCTTTAACAAAAATAGTTTCTCATTTTGATAATGATTATATTCTTAAACCATCTGTTTCCACTAAAGGAGCTGAATGAATTAGATTATCTTGGTTATCATTCCAAGGCCCGGGGCACCCTGGCTAACATATTTTCATGTTAACGGCATATAATATTTTATGTTGTTTAATTTACACTTTTTCTCATTATTAGGTTGATGTATTATAGCCCCAAAGTGGCAAAAAGGGATGGCTGGCTCAAAACCGGTGCATTGATGCATGAAAGTAGCAATGAAAATAGAACCCAAACACAAGGACTCAGAATAGCACAATAAACATGAAGAGGAATAAGAATTCCAGTGCAGTGCACGCTCTGAGACAGGCGAGGGTTTTGTAGCAGCTGATAAGGAAACAGGTGAACAGAGAGTATAATAAGGAAAACACAAACAAGCTTGTATTGACTACTTGCTTCTAGTGCTTCTGCTGTTCTGTTATGATACATTGTCAAATGTTGGTAGGAAGCCACTGAAGAATTTTTCATCACTTACAAGGACAGTGCCCTGACTTGGGAGTCCATCAAGTTGTCCAGGAATAACTTCAAAATGCTTTTTAGTACAAAATTAATGATTTTAGTCACAGAAAGCAGAGAAAAAACCAAAACCACAAAGTCCTCATTCAACGTTGCATTCCTTATAGCAAAAATGGGGCCAGCTTCAGGATATTGCCAAAAGTCTTACAAAACGGGAGAAAGGTTTATGAAATGATGCTCAGAGAGAATGCAGAACGTGTTGTTGGCACAAATCCTTTTGGAAATGGAACTCTGAGCAAAGCACTGGCATTCAGTGTGGAGAAATAGTCACCATCATATATGTGCAAGAAATATAGTTTGCTTTGGGGACAAACAATCCCACTGTTGTACAAAGCATGAACCAGCACTTGGAAAATGTATAAAACATATAATAGAGGGGTTTTTATCTGCTTAGCATTGAAAATCAATGCCATTAAAAGTAGAAATAATCATTTATCAGTCTGATTTTTATATTAAAAAAAAAAAACGTGTACTGTCACCTTTCCTACCAGAGCATCAGTCCTTAGCCTCCTGAATAGAAGTTGTCTCTAAGTCTGTAAGTCTCTCTAAGTAAATTTGCTGCTTTATTAACAGACAACGGTTGGGGGTCAGTAATGTTCCTCTTGATCCAGTGTTGAAGAAAATTGTGAAAACTACTTGAAACAATGTTTCCCTTAGAGTACATCTTTGTAGGTGCTGGGCAAAGAAAGGGCAATAAGGATAAGACCTTGCCAACTACTAGGGGCAAAATGACCATGAGAGTTTCTGAAATGAGAGGAGAAATAAGAAAACATTTTTGCATGACATGGCAATTGTAGTAAAGGCAATTTCTGCTATCTCGAGTGGCTCAATTGAAGAAATTAACTCAGCAATATATGTGGTGTCATAAATAACCTGCACATAGCACTCTCAACAATAGCCAAATTATGGAAAGAGCCTAAATGCCCATCAACTGATGAATGGATAAAGAAATTGTGGTTTATATACACAATGGAGTACTACGTGGCAATGAGAAAGAATGAAATATGGCTCTTTGTAGCAATGTGGACGGAACTGGAGAGTGTTATGCTAAGTGAAATAAGCCACACAGAGAAAGACAGATACCATATGCTTTCACTCTTATGTGGATCCTGAGAAACTTAACAGGAACCCATGGGGCTGGGGCACCTGGGTGGCGCAGTCGGTTAAGCGTCCGACTTCAGCCAGGTCACGATCTCACGGTCCGTGAGTTCGAGCCCTGTGTCAGGCTCTGTGCTGACAGCTCAGAGCCTGGAGCCTGTTTCAGATTCTGTGTCTCCCTCTCTCTCTGCCCCTCCCCTGTTCATGCTCTGTCTCTCTCTGTCTCAAAAATAAATAAACGTTAAAAAAAAAAAAATTTAAAAAAAAAAATTAAAAAAAAAAAAAAAAAGGAACCCATGGGGGAGGGGAAGGAAAAAAAAAAAAAAGAGGTTAGAGTGGGAGGGAGCCAAAGCATAAGAGACTCTTAAAAAATGAGAACAAGCTGAGGGCTGATGGGGGGTGGGAGGGAGGAGAGGGTGGGTGATGGGTATTGAGGAGGGCACCTTTTGGGATGAGCACTGGGTGTTGTATGGAAACCAATTTGACAATAAATGTCATATATTTAAAAATAATAATAAATAAAAAAATAAATAACCTGCACATATTACATCATGATTTTGATTTATAAGAAGTCCAACTAATGAATTAAATAAGTCAATTGCTAAGAATTCAACTCTATCCCACTATTTTTATATTTTATTTCACTTATTAGAGGAAGAAATTAATCATGGACCATGAAAAAACGTAAGACCACATCTAAATATCTGAGCAAAATATCATTTTAACTTCCAGAGCAGTGTGCAATCAGTGAGTTCATTCGTAATCTATGTTCTCCTCTCTCCCTAATTATACTTTTGAATTTTCTAGTGTTTCACTGTGACCAGTTCTCAGCACTGACAGCCACCAAGTACTTGCAACCCTTCTGGAGGACATATTGTGAATTTGGCATTTCTAATTTAGAAGAAATAAAAGGTCTAAATAAGAAGTGGACGTGGAATTCGATCTATGGCTCACATTCCTTGCCCTAAAACTCAATAGACTTACCTGGGTTAGAGTTGAAAACATCGTCTCACTAATGTGAAATCATATTTTATCTTTATTTTAAATAATATAATTTACACATATTTCAAATTTATGATGAATCTTTTAAAAAAATATAGGTATACCTAAACTTGTGGTCTGTGTTTAAGTCGGTTTATGGACATCATAAGCTAATGAGAGCCACGAACTGAGGGTAATTCTGAAATTATGCCACAAAGGCAGCTGTCTTCAAAAAGACCAGCCCTGGACAAGAATAAGAGCCAGCACAATGAATTCCTTCCCTCCTGCATGAGTTCAGCCATGTAAAGTCTTTGGGGGTTGTGCCTGGCACATAGTAGGCGTTAAGAAGAAAATCTGTGTCTACTTCCTCTCACCCCCGGCCCCAACTATTTATCTGATTTCATTAGAAGTGAGATGGAGAACCCTTTGTTCCTTCTTCTGAGCAGATACTTTGCACGGATCTATCAAAGTCGTGAGCCATGCCACCTCAATGAGATTAGAGATGCCGTAATTGCCAAAATACCCAGTTTTCATTTCCTTTCTAGTTATATGGAGGCTGTGCTTCCCAGGCCCCAGTGAAGTTGGACAGAGCTGGGTACTGAGATGTGAGCACAGGTGTTGTGTGTCAAAGGCCCTGCCTGCATCAATCTCTAGTCCTCTTTGTTTTTGTTTTTGTTTTTTGTGCTTTCTCTTCTCATGGTTATAAGGGTTGTTTGTTTGAGGTATCAATGTACCCATCAGCCTGGGTCACGGAGTCACAAGAAATTACCTTTTGCTCTATTAAAAAAACTGAGATTTCTACAACAACATGGATAGACCTTGAGGGTATTATGCTAAGTGAAATGAGTCAGACGAAGAAAGACAAACACAGTTGATCTTATGGAATCTGAAGGTTAGGGGTGCCAACTCCCACCCTCCCCACGCTGTCAAAACAACTCATGTAACTTTGACTCTCCAAAAACTTAGCTATTCATAGCCTACAGTTGGCTGGATGCCTTAACACATATTTTGTATGCTATATGTATTATGTAATACATTCTTAACAATTCAGTAAATTAGATTAAAGAAAATGTTATTAAGAAAATCATAAGGAAAAGAAAATACATTTATAGTACCATAGGGTATTTATCAAAAAATAATCCATATTTTTAAAAAATCCACGTATAAGTGGACCTGTACAGTTCAAACCATTGTTGTTCAAGGGTCATCTGTACTGTGTGATCTCACTTATGTGTGGAGTCTTAAAAAAATAATAAACTCATAGATACAGAGAACAGGCTGGTAGTTACCAGAGGTGGGGGAAGGAGGTTGGCAAATGGGTGAAGGGGGTCAAGAAGTACAGACTTCTGGGGTGCCTGGGTGGCTCAGTCGGTTGAGTGTCCGACTTTGGCTCAGGTCATGATCTCACAGCTCATGAGTTCAAGCCCTGCGTCAGGCTCTGTGCTGACAGCTCAGAGCCTGGAAGCTGCTTCGGATTCTGTGTCTCCCTCTCTCTCTCTGCCCCTCTACCCCGTTCATGCTCTGTCTCTGACTCAAAAATAAACATTAAAAAAAATTTTAAGAGGTACAGACTTCCAGTTATAAGATAAGCGAGCCCTGGGGGTATCATGTGGGCATGGTGAAGCTAGTTAACAATGCTGCACTGTATATTTGAAAGTGACTAAGAGTGTGGATCTTAAAAGTTCTCATCACAAGAAAGAAATGCATACATGTGGTGGTCGACGTTAATTAAACCTACCGTGATAATCGTTTTGCAATATATACATGCACCAAACCATTATGTTGTACCCCCGAAAGTAATTGTCCTATATCAATTACATCTCAATCTCTTTAAGAAAGAAAGAAAATCAATAAGATAAATAATTAAATAGTTTCTTGTTTTAAAAAGAGAAACTGAAATTTGAAGTTTATTTTGTTACCATATTATAATCTTGTGTATTCTAACTCACATACAGGCAGTTGCTCTCATTTAGGGAGAATATTTATAAGCATACTGGACCCCTTCCCCCTAAAAAAAAACCCCAAATTCCTAATAACAGTCCTCCAACCTCCTCTTGATCCCAACACTAAACTCAGACCCTAGGGCTCTGGTGTATAAGGTAGAGACAAACTTTTGTTCTTCTGGGGGGGAAAAAAAGTATTGATTTTTACTAACTTACTTTATAGATCTGCAGGTGTGATGAAAGCCTGTCTTTTTCAAATCACCTCCATTTTAATCGGCCATGAAGTCAGTCTTTTCTCCTACTTAAGCTTGAAATTCTATGAGTTTTAGTTTCCTCATCTATTCTATAATAAAGACATAGAAATATTATATGGACACTGACTGAAGCAACCTGGCGGAGAGAAAAGAGCTTGGGTCTTGGCATCGAGCCGACTGGTTTTCAATACCAGTTGCTAAGTTCATTCGTGTTTATCCAACCACCGTTTCCTTTCAGAATGTGCCGGGTTCAAGGCTAGATGCAAAAAGGCACGGTCGTGGCTTCCCTCTAGACGTTCATAGATAGGTTTCTGAGACTTTATACCTCCTATACTCTTACCCTAATACTGTCTCCCATCCCTATTTGTGTCTCAGGTCTCAGCCCAGACTTATTTCCAGAAAAAAAAAAAGCTTTACGTGATCTCACAAGACACACCAGATGGTCGTCCCATGTGCAGTGGGAAGTCCCATTAATTTGCCCCCTATGTCTGGCCACTTACCCCACTTCTATTGCCAGCACGCTCTGGTCCACAACTGTCGTCTCTGGCCCTGCCTTCTGCAGAAGTCTCCTACTTCCTCTCCTCAAATCTATTACCCCCCTACAGCAAGAGAGATCTTTTCAAAAGTCAGATCTGATCAGACGCCTGTTAATTGATATCTCACAACACACACTCGCTTTGCTGTGTTCCCACCGCTCTTAGACTAGATAGAGACCCGAAGCCCTCACCTTGTCCCACTGGGTCTGCACCAGCCACACTGACTTTTCTTTCCTCAATAAGCCCTGCTACCTCATGCAAGGGGCTTACACACCTTCTGCCCTTTTCCTGGGTTAATCCTCATCTTTCAACCTTCACTTTCTGGAGGAAACCTTCCCTGATAGGATCCGTTGCTCTGATGTAAGTTTTTATAGCCCATGTACCTCTCCTCTACATGTATCACTCTTATAATTCTACCTTTACAAAAAATTATGTCGTTTGTTTGATTAATGGTTTTCCTCCCCCACCCTACACCCTTTCCAGGCTAAGCTGGATGAGGGCTAGAACTATGTCTTTGTTCACATCAGAACAAGAAGAGATGAAAGGGGACCAGTCAGGAGGTTACTACCGTCTTTCAAGTGAGAAGTCATGACAGTTTGCTGGAGAAGGGTGGCAGTCAGGAGGTAGGCATGGATTTGGTAGTTATTTAGGAATCAAAAATGACAGCATTTGGAAAGGGCTTGGGTGTGAGAGGGCAAGGGAGGGAGGCATCAGGATGGTTCTTAGGACTTGGAACAGTTCAGTGGATGAGGTGTCAATGGTTAAGGCAGAAAAGCTTGGAAGAGGTTCAGTGCGGAGATATTTGGTTTTTAGGAAGAGGGCCTAGAGGAGGCTACTTGGGTCCGTGCTGGGGGACTCTGAGAGCCAGGTTCAACTTCGCGCTGGCCTCAGCTTTTGAGCCCCAGCATGAGGAAGCCTATAGGTAACTAGCTATTGCTTTTAAACTCCTGACGACCTGCAAAACTGCCAAGGGTCTTAGAAAACAATGCAAATAAGCTGCCAGCAGGGTGCCGGCACTTATTGCCTTAACTACATTTGCATGGAAATTGGCAATTAGAAACCTATTAATCTTGCACCAACTTCTGTGAATTGTTGCTGTCAGCTCTGTTTTGCCAACTCATTCCCCAATTTAAGACTAGGTATACTAGATAATTAAGAACTTTCTGAACCTCCTGTTCCCTTGACTTTTTGGTAAAAAAAAAAAAATAATAATAAAATATCTACTTCTGAAAAGAATAAGGTAAGATGACCTTGCTTGTAGTCCAAGCCCACTGTGACCCAGCTCTTTTTTTTTTTTTTTTTTTACTAATAAGCCTTGATTGCTTCTCACTTGATTTTTCTCACTGGTTCTCTCACTTCTGCATTGTACAGACCAAAAGGAAGCCCTGATATATGATGTTTTCTTGGTACAAGAAAGAATTTATGAGGGGCACCTGGGTGGCCCAGCCAGTTAAGTCTGACTTTGACTCAAGTCATTATCTTGAGGTTTGTGAGTTCAAGTCCTGCGTTGGGCTGCATTGACAGCTCAGAACCTGGAGCCTGCTTCAGAGTCTGTGTCTCCCTCTCTCTCTGCCCCTCCCCCATTCATTCTCTCTCCCTCTCTCTCTCTCTCTGTCTCTCTTTCTTTCAAAAATAAATAAATACTTATTTTATTTTTTTTAAACGTTTATTTATTTTTGAGACAGAGAGAGACAGAACATGAACGGCGGAGGGTCAGAGGAGACACAGAATCTGAAACAGGCTCCAGGCTCTGAGCTGTCAGCACAGAGCCTGACGCGGGGCTCGAACTCACGGACCACGAGATCATGACCTCAGCCGAAGTCGGCCACTTAACCGACTGAGCCACCCAGGCCCCCCAATAAATATTTAAAAAAAGAAAGAAAGAAAGAAAGAATTTATGAGGCATGTGCCCCACCCCTTCAGGAGTTTGGAAATAAGGCTGCCAACTTAAAGTGGAGCTAATGAAAAATCACCCCCGGTTGAATGAGATTAGCTAGAGGCGAAAACAGTCCCGGAAATGATTGTCCGTGTGCAACTGACAAGGTCTGGGAACACTGAAAACTCCAATCTCAAGTGGCCTGGGAGTAAACTCAGGGCTGGACTGTGGGCTTCCATAGATTTCTATGGCTGCCCAAAAAAAGTGCCACCAACTGGGTTGTTTAACAGCAGAAACTTACAGTGTCATTGATGAGGGAGCCAAAGCAAACTGAGAACAAAGCACAAGCTAACAAAGCCTCCCCACCCAACCGCCCTACCCCACCAGCAGTGATATTCCTCAGGCACTCTTGGCTGCCCAGGAGCAAAGGAAAGGGAAAAACCAATAGTTAACTGATGTCATGCAGGACATGAGTCTCCATCTTTTACATGTGTCTTAGTAAATTACAAGGAAAAGGCAGTCTTATCAGTAGCCTAATCTCCAGAAATCCATAAACTCAGTTTCCAGGAGCCCCAACATCACTCTCCCCTCCACAGTAATGTGGGGAACGAAGGCAGGAAGGAAATGGCAGGTAAAATTAAATTTCTTTATAACCTGCAGTCCATTGACAAATACTTGAGAAAGGCAGAATATGACATTTCTCCAGGAACTCCCTACTGTCTTAATGTTAATGCCTTACTAGAGGAAACAACCACCTGAGCTTGACAATAGCTAGGCCTCCAGTATCTATGAGCCTTCTTTAGCATATGAAAGTCCTTTTAGAAACCTCCCTTTTGCCTTTACCTCCCCCAACTCCATAGTATATAATCAGTCACTCCTCACAACCCCACTGCAGCTCTTTCTGTCCCTGTGCTTTAATTAAATCACCGTTTTGCACCAAAGACGTCTCAAGAATTCATTCTTGAACATCAGCGCCAGACCCCCATCACCACTCCAAAACTGCATTATCACGTTCTAGAGGTCAGAAGTCTGAGATCAGATCAGTGTTGGTAGGAGATCTGTTCCAGGCCTCTTGCCTGACATGGGGTGGTTTGCAGGTGATCTCTGGTATCCTTTGGCTTACAGACGCATCCCTTTGATCTCTGCCTTCATCTTCACATAGTGTTCTCTCTGTGTGCATGTCTGTCCCTGTGTCCAAATGTCTCCCCCTTTTATAAGGACACAGTCATACTGCACTAAGGGGATCATCTTACCTTCAATCTGCCAAGACCCTATTTTTCTAAGTAAGGTCACATGCACAGGCACCAGGAGTTTAGACTTCTGTGGAGATACAATTCAATCCATAATAAGAAGTAAAGTTTAATAAGCCAAAATGTAATTGATGTATCCTCAGTGACCTGTCTGGAAAAGAGCTCTGTAAACACAACAGGATTCAGCCTAGAGCATCTGTGAAAGACCAGCCAGAGAGTACACATGTTAGTATGTCAAGGAGGAGGGATGGACCAGGGGATGGCAAAGGGGATTTTCTAACTTTATAAGCAGTAGAATCATTTTTTTTCCCCTAACGAAATTTCAAACAAAACCCAATGAATAAAATAACTAAAAATAGAGCTATTCTAGTGGCATCTTGGGTGGTGGTCTTGAGATTCCGTCCAATGAGCCTTCCCCTTATCCATCAAGAGTATGTTGTCCCTAAGACATATTCCATGAAAATGGTACCAAATTTAAGCAGTAGTGGCTATACTTAAGTCAACAACTAACTCTAGAGAGAGAGTCATTGTATAATGCTCAAAGAGTCAATTCAACAGGAAGATATAAAAATTATAAATCTATATACACCTAACATCAAAACACCTAAACATATAAAGCAAATATTGGCAGGTCTGAAGGGAGAAATTCACAGCAACACAATAATAGTACAAAACTTTAATACTCCACTTTCAATAATGCAAAGAACATCCAGACAGGAAATCAATAAAGAAAGAGCTATCTAGACCAAATAAACCACATAGACATATTTAGAATTTTCCACAAAACACAGCAGAATACACATTCTCCTCCAGGATATATCACATTTTAGGTCATAAAACAAGTCTTAAAATGCTAATAAGATTGAAATTATTACAGGTATATTTTTAGACCACAATGGAATGAAACTAGAAATCAACACCAAAAAAATAGGAAAATTCACATATCACATGGAAACCAACAACACACTTCTTGTATAGCCATTGACTCAAATGGGAAATCAAAAAAGAATTTTCAGAATATTTTGAGGCAAATGAAAATAAAAATACAACATACCAAAACTTATGAGGTACAGCAAAAGCAGTATTAGGAAGGAAGTTTATAGCAATAAATTCTTTCACTGAAAAAAAAATATCTCAAGTAAACAACCTAAGTTTACACCTCAAGGAACTAGAAAAAGAAGACACTAAGCCTAAAGTTAGCAGAAGAAAATAAACAATGAATATTAAAGCAGGAATAAATCAGAGAATAGAAAAATGAAACCCATAGCCAGACTAATAAAAAGGAGAGAAGACTCAGATAAATAAAATCAGAGATGAAAAGGAAATGCTACAAGGAATGCCTCAGAAATAAAAAGGATAACAAGGGACTTTTATGAACAATTATACACCAACAAATTGTATACCTTAAAAGATATGGGAAAATTCCTGGAAACATACAATGCACAAAACTAAATCAAGAAGGATTAGAAATCTTGAACAGACCAATAAAATAAATAAAAAGATTGAAGTAGTAAGTATAAACCTTCCAAGAAAGAAAAGCCCAAGGCTAGATGGCTTTACAGGGAAATTCTAGCAAATACTCAAAGAAGAATTAATGCCAATCTTTATTAAACTTTACCAGAAACAAGAGGAGATGCTTCTGAACTCATCTTATGAGGCCAGTATGACCCTGATACCAAAGACAGAAATGCTACAAAGAAAGAAAGCTATAAACCACTAAATCTGATGAAGATAGATGCAAAAATCATCAGTAAAATACTAGCAAAGTGAATTCAACAACACGTTAGAAAGATTATGTACCATGACCAAGTGAGGTTCATCACTGGGATGCAATATTGATTCAATATATTCCAATCAATCAATGTGTCCCAGTATATTAACATAATGAAAAAGAAAAACCACATGATCATCTCAATAAATGCAGAAAACGTATTTGACAAAGTTCAGCATTCATTCATGATAAAAATTCTCAACAACATCAGTATAAAAGGAACTTACCATAATCAGGGCCATTTATAAAAATCCCACAGCTAATATCATAATGGGGGGAGTGGGGAGACAGAGGTTTTCCTGTAAGGTTCAGTACAAGGCAAGGGACACCCACTCTTGACACTTCTCTTCAACATAGTATTGGAAGTCCTAGCCAGAGCGATTAGACAAGAAAAAAAAAAAGACATCAAAATCAGAAAGAAAGAAATAAAATTATTTCTGTTCTCAGATGACATGATTCTATATGCAAAGACTATTAAAAAAAACCTGTTAGAACAGCTAATAAATGAATTCAGTAAAGTTTCAGGTTACAAAATCAACATACAAAACCCAGCAGTATTTTTTTATACCAACAAGGAACCATCCAAAAGGAAATCAAGAGAAAAGGTCCCATTTACAATAATCTCACAAAGAAGGAAATACTTGGGAGTAAATTTAACCAAGGAGATAAAAGATATGTACTCTGAACACTATAAAACCTTGATGAAAGAATTTGAAAATGACACAACTACTCTTCAACAGAGTGCCGAGAGCACGGAACAGGGAAAGGATAGTCTCTTGAATAATGATTCTGGGAAAACTGGATAATCACATACAAAAAAATTAAATCAGACCCTTATCTTACACAGTACACAAAATCAACTCAAAATGGGTTAAAGACTTAAACAGGAGACCCAAGACCATAAAACTCCTGTAACAAATTATAGGGGAAATTATACATATTATACAAATTATACAGAAAAATCATGCATATATGGGAAGGTGTGCAACATTGCTAATCAGAGATAGGCAAATCATCAGAGATAGGCAATCATCAGAGATAGGCAAATCAAAACCACAATGCGATGTCACCTCACCTGTTAGAATGACTACAGTCGAGAAGGCAAGAGCTGTGGGTAACAAGTGCTGGTGAGGATGCAGAGAAAAGGGAACAATGGAAAGTATTCAGCCTTAAAAAAATTATAAAAAGAAAGGGACACCTGGATAGCTCAGTCGGTGGGACATGTGACTCTTGACCTTGGGTTTATGAGTTCAAGTCACACATTGGAGGTAGAGATTACTTAAAAATAAAATCTTTGGGGAGCGTGGGTGGCTCAGTCGGTTGAGCGGCCAACTTCGGCTCAGGTCATGATCTCACGGTCTGTGAGTTCGAGCCCCGCGTCGGGCTCTGTGCTGACAGCTCAGAGCCTGGAACCTGCTTCAGATTCTGTGTCTCCCTCATTCTCTGACCCTCTCCCGTTCATGCTCTGTCTCTCTTTGTCTCAAAAATAAATAAATATTGAAGAAAATTTTTAAAAATAAAATAAAATCTTTAAAAAAAGAAAAGTAAGAAGGAATTCCTGCCATTTGTGATAACATGGATGAGCCTGGAAGACGTGATACCAAGTGAAATAAGCCAAACACAGAAAGAAAAATACTGCATGATGTCACTTATATGTGGAATCTAAAAAACTCAAATCCACAGGTGCAGAAAGTAGAAATGGGGCTACCAGGGACAGGGAGGTACTGGTGGAAGGGTGTGAAGTTTCAGCTATGTATGATGACTGAATTCAGGAGATCTAATGCACTGCTTAGTGACTGTAGTCACTACTACTAGAGAGTAGTAGTAATTTACCAAGAGAGTAGATCTTAAGTTCTCTCTCTCTCTCTCTCTCTCTCTCTCACACACACACACACACACACACACACACACACGCGCGCGGCAACCATGATGGATATGCTAATTAGCTTGACTGTGGTAATCCGTTCACAGTTTGTATGTATGAATAAAAAAGTATCTTGTCCCTTTGACAGGTGGGACAGAGGACTCAGAGACAGAAAACTCACATAGGATATGCCAACCCCCTTTCTGAGTGTATGTTTACCAAGACATCTTCTGATTACATGTCAGTGTCTCTGCAGGGAGAGATTATCCTGATAAGATGATTCAAGTGTCTATTCGCAAATTATATTTACAATCATAAGGTATACTGACCTGACTTATCCATTGATTTCACATGAGTTTGTCTATCTTGGCAGTCAGTGTCCCACAGCCCATTCAACTGCTGGTGCCTGGTCATAGATGGAATCAGACCCTGCAAACAGAGAGACAAACTGAAGCCCTCGTGAGAAGGCTCCTGCACATTCCCTCTCTTCATTCTTTCCCACCAGCTTACTCCAATTATTAAAACATGTATGATTAAGGCCACCCAATATCTGTTCCTGAATGCTTTCATTTGAAGCCCTCACTGTTGTTCTAAATACTGTTTCTCAGTACCATTGACATTTTGAGTCAGACAATTCTTTGGGGAGGAGACTGTCTATGCATTATTGGGTGTTTAGCAATATCCTTGACTTCTCCGTCCTAGATACCAGTAGCACCTCCTAAGTTGTGATAACCAAAAATGTCTCCAGATATTGCTGGAGGGGGTAATCACCTCTGGTTGAAAACCAGTATTCTAAGTTAGGACTCTAGAACCAAGGCAATTCTTCCTTGTACACTATCCAAGGGAGGTGGTAGGCTTGAAGGAGAATTGACTGTTTCTGCCACAGATTGTTATATATATGATATATATATATATATATATATATATATATAAATATATAACGTATATATATAACGTGTATATATATATATGTAACATATATATATATATATATATATATATATATATATATATAATTATAGAGCTGGACATTTTTCCCATGTAGCTTTAATCCTGTGGGAAGTTTCATCACATGTACCAAAGGGTAAATAATCCCTGAGAAGTGTTATAACATTTATGAGAACTAATCCTTACCGGAATAAGAAATAGACTATTCTGGGGTTGGGTTTTTTTTTAAATATAATTTACATATAACTTTATATTAATAGTTCAGGTGCACAACATAATGATTTGATATTTGTATACATTGCAAAATGTTCACCAAAAAAACTCTAGGTACCATCTGTCACCAAACATAGTTACAGAAATTTTTTTCTTCTTTTTTCTTGTGATTACAACTTTTAGGATTTACTCTCTTAGCAGTTTTCAAACATGCAGTACAGTATGATTAACTATAGTCGCTATGTTGTACATTATGTCCCCATGACTTAGTTTTTTTATAACTGGAAGTTTGTTTCTTTGGACCCCTTTGAACCATTGTACCCTCACCTCCACCACCCACCCCTCTGGCAACCACCAACCTGTTCTCTGTATCTATGGGTTTGGTATTTTGTGTTTTGTTTTGTTTGTTTCATTTTTTAGACTCCACAATAAAAATGACATCATATGGTAGTTGTCTTTTTCTGTCTGACTTATTTCACTTTGTATAATGCCCTCAAGTTCTACCATGTCACCACAAATGGCAAGATTCCATTCCCTTTAGCTGAATACTATTCCACTGTATCGATACATATACGACATCTTCATCCATTCATCCATTGGTAGACACTTCCATGTGGAAACATCCATTGTTTCCACATGTTAGCTATTGTAAATAATGCTGCACTAAACATGGGGTTGCATATATCTTTTTGAATTAGTGTTTTTGTTTTCTTCAGATAAATGTCTAGAAGTGACATTGCTAGATCATATGATTACTATCATTTCTTAAGGAGCCTCCATACTGTTTTCCATGGTGGCTGCTCCAATGGTGCACAGGGTTCCCTTTCTCCACTGCCTCCCTAGAATTTGCTACTTCCTGTCTTTTTGATAATAGCCATTCTAACAGATGTGAGGGGATATCTCATTGTAGTTTTTGTTTTACTTCCAATATAGTTAACATACAGTGTCATATCAGTTCCAGGTGTACCACATAGTGATTCAACAATTCCATACATTACCCTGTACTCATCACAAGTGTACTCCTTAATCCCCATCTTATATTTCACCCACCCCTCCCACCAACTCCCCTCTGGTAACCATCAGTGTGTTCTCTATACTTAAGAGTCTTTTTTTGGTTTCTCTCTCTCTCTTTTTGTTTTTTTTTCCTTTGCTCATTTGTTTTGTTTCTTAAATTTCACATATGAATGAAATCATATAGTATTTGTCTTTCTCTAACTTATTTCACTTAGCATTATACTGTCTAACTCTATCCCTGTCATTGCAAATGGCAAGATTTCATTTTTTATGGCTGAATAATATTCCAGTGTGTATATGTGTATATGTATGTATGTATGGGTGTGTATAAACATATATATATATATATATATATATATATATATATATATATATCTCACATCTTCTTTATCCATTCATCTTTTGATGAATACTTGGGCTTCTTTCATAATTTGGCTATTATAAATAAATGCTGCTATAAACATTGGGGTGCATATATCCCTTTGAATTTGTGTTTTTGTATTTTTGTATTGAATTTTGCTTTTGTTTTTTTATTTTAAGGTAAATACCCAGTAGTGTGATCACTGGATCATATGATATTTCCATTTTTAACTTTTTGAGGAACTTCCATACTGTTTTCCACAGTGGCTGCACCAGTTTGCATTCCCACCAACAGTGCACGAGTGTTCCTTTTTCTCAGCATCCTCACCAACCTTGTTGTTTCTTGTATTTTTTATTTTAGCCATTCTGACATGTGTGAGGTGATATCTCCTTGTGGTTTGGATTTGCATTTGCATGTCCTTGATGATGACTGACACTGAACTTCTTTTCATGGGTCTGCTGACCATCTGGATGTCTTTGGAGAAATATCTGTTCGTGTCTTCTGCCCATTTTTCAATCAGATTGTTTGGGGTTTTTTGCTGTTGAGTTGTATGAGTACTTTATATATTTTAGATATTAACCCCTTAACTGATATTTGACTTGCAAGTATTTTGTCTAGGTTGTCTTTTCATTTTGTTTGTTTGTTTGTTTGCTGTGCAGAAGCATATTTGAGGTAGTCCCACTTGTTTTGTTGTCTTTCCTTTTGGAGTCAGATCCAAAAAGTCATTACCAAACAAATGTCAAGGAGATTACTGCCTATGTTTTCTTCTAGGAGTTTTATGGCATCAGGTTTTACATTCAAGACTTTGATCCCTTTTTAGTAAATTTTTGTGTATAGTGTAAGTAGTCCAGTTTCATTCTTTTGCATGCATCTGTCTACTTTTCCCAACAACATCTGTTCACTGTCGTTTCCCCCAGTGTATATTCTTGCCTCCTTTGACATAGATTAATTTGCCATATATGCATAGGTTTACTTTCAACCCCATATCACTTCTTTTGGGGGAAGGATGTTACAAATGAGAAGCTGGTACTCAAGCCATGACTGTAAATACCAACCCATCTCCACAGATGAGATTTGGTCCACTCTCATTATTGCTGCTATTCCTTGGTAATTGGAAGGAAGCATGTTTAATAGCTGTCTTAATGCTGAATAAGCTTTCTTTCCTATTCCAATGGGGCTTGCTGCTTATTAAAAGTACTCAAAAGTATTTATTGTGATCCTGGTATGGTATCAAGGAATCTCATTACCTTTTTGCAATAAAAATCTTTGGGAAAAATGAGTTTTCCCCTGCAGTTCTAATAAAATAGAAGAAAAATAGCTGGTTTCTGCAATAATATTTG
Organism: Felis catus; assembly: GCF_018350175.1. Classification (NCBI taxonomy): domain Eukaryota; kingdom Metazoa; phylum Chordata; class Mammalia; order Carnivora; family Felidae; genus Felis; species Felis catus. The sequence goes on along the minus strand of NC_058384.1, from coordinate 6,864,099 downwards.
CTTGGGGAGCTGGCAATGAAACTGGCACTTAAGATACCGGCTACAGTAGGGACTGTGTGTCTTGTCATAAACTCCTTGTTCAGAGCTGGAAACAACGAGGGCTCTTCCCCCAGACTCTAGCTCAGAGCAAACATCAGAAACAGTAAGGTAATGATCCCAGAGGCTGGTGTGGTGACCCAGTGCTCACTATTCCCTCCATGCTGGTGGCCCTGTGCTGCCTGACATTCACAAAGGAGGATTTCACTCCGTGGACATGGTACCGGTTCAGAAAGTGGAGCTTACACGCCATCCTTGAAGTGGTCCACTGTGAGTCTATAGAAGAGGGACCCTATGTAGCTTTCAGGATGGAGAAGCATAGGCAGGGCAGATGTCACAGTTGTGAAATTTATTTTTGTTGCCCCGTTGTACATCAGTAAGAAGGGTGGGAGATCGAAGGACAAGTTTATTCCAACAACCAGGGCTTTTGAGCACATCAGGACTTGTGAACTTTATAGACACACTTGATTTTTCTGGCCCAGCACATTGCTAGGCGCAGAAAGAGCCCAAATTCTATTGTTCTATGCCCAAAAGTAATTACTCTCTTCAACTTCATCCCCAAGCTTAATAACAAACTTGCTAAACTCTATATCTTTCATAAAATAACTAATGTTTTTTTTGGTTGAAATTTTTTAATAAACATTAAACTCAAGATTTGGTATTATTTAATGAAAACATTGAAAGATCTTTTGATAACACAGCAAGGAAGCAATCATGACTTTTTTTCATACAGGCTAAGGGATAAGGTTAGGGAGTTCTTCCCACGGAGAGAGAAGTCCAGTCACAACTGTAAGACGTGGAGCTCTGTCCATGTCACGGCATAAAGCTACGTTGTACATGCCCAGCACTGACACACTGATCAATTTACACAAAACAAGGAATGTCCAGTAGACTGTTTTCTTCCTTGCAGACAAAGTGACTATAGCTCGCCAAATTTTTCACGTTAGCCAGTGGCACGTGCGGTGTTCCGAGCTTGGCTTCTCCATGGATTTGCTAATGATCATGATGTCACCTTGCTTTCCTTCTTTAATGCCCTTCAACATCTTCTTCAATGATAAAGACTTTCCTGAAATTCAGCACCTGACAGATCGTTTTCCAGTTCCAAATTCAGTACACAGCACATCCTGCTTTGAATCCCACCGTGCATCCAAATGTAAATCCAATTCAGTGTAAATCCAATTCACCATCTTTCCGCCACTAAAAACTGAACTAATCCAGATGCTCAGAGTATTTTGGCTAATTAAATGTTCTGATTCGCTTCAGATTGAGCAGAGAATTCCTTTTTGTTTCAATCTGTGTTGCTAAAAACATTGTTAAATTGTGTTAGTTCACTTCTTGCATAAATACCAAGACTTGTAAGAACCCAGCCCTGGAAAGAGCCCTTCTTTTCAGTATGCCAGAAAAATACAGTTCCCATTCAGATTTCAACAAGAGTCATTCCTTTTCTGAAGTCCTATTTTTGAGTTAGAGTGCTGTGTGGTGCTAAAGTTTTGAGAACTGCCACCCAAGACTAAATCCAGATTTAAATATAAACCTTAAGTTTATTAATTCAACCTCCCCACCCTCATGCTAAAATTACACTGTGGTCACCTTTTTGTTCTTGACTTTTCGGGATGTATTTTTGCAGGGAACTTGCCTGAAATAATGTCTATAAGGAAAGATCAGGTTAGAGAAATTTGGCCTTTTGAGTTTTTTGCCTTTGTATCCTGTCCATAAACCTAGGCTTAGATTTATCAAGCCATGTGTAAATGAGGGAGTGGATTTTGCTGATGCTCATATGGAGCCAGATTATCCAATATTAAGTGAAGAATAAGTAACTTGGGGAAGATAATCAGTCTGGAAGGTAGGAGAGTTTATTTCCTATTCCAGCTACTTATTAGTTTTGAGTTTCAGGACAAGTTATTTAACCTTGATCTCCAAGGTTCCTGATTTATAAAAAGGAAAAGGTTTATGATTATTTTTAAGCTCTTTTCTTGCTCTCCTCTTTTACAAACCCATGAACTTCTTCAGCAACATTCAGTCAAATGGAAAAATTTTTACTGCTGATTAAGACAATTTTCCAGGATTGGTTCCATCATTTCAAACCAGCCTCTTAACTGACATACAGAACACATTGTGATTTTTATTCTTCTCTTATAATCTTACATCAGCCAGTGGCATCCTGCCCACAAACCTTTATGGGGAGCAATTCCACAAACCCTGGTGATCAGAGAGATAATTTTTCTATAAAGTAAAAGAAACACCCTATAACTTTGACAAAAGTATAGTTGCATTTGAGAGGACCCTGTTTGGCAGATTTCATTGAGTGTTGAACTAAGAATCTGAAATCATTTATACACCCCCAATTTGCCATCAGAACGTGGAAGAATCCATAGACTACTGGAATCTCCATTTTTAAGCTATTGATAAGTGAAGATTATTAGAAATTATTCTGGAGCAAAGGTATGAAGTTGTTATATTTTAGTCAATCCCACAGGTTTAGAAGAAGCATAAATCAGAAGAAAATAAGAAATAAGATTCTTGTAGGGGTGCTTGGGGGGGCTCAGTTGGTTGAGCATCCAACTTTTGATTCCAGCTCGGGTCATGATCTCAGGGTTGTGGCATCGAGCCCTGCATCTGGCTCAGTGCTGAGGTGGGAGCCTGCTTGGGCTTCTCTCTCTCTTCCTCTCTGCCCCTCTTCCCTGATCATGCTGTTGTCCTGTAAAATAAAACAAAAGAAAGAAAGAAAGAAAGAAGAAAGAAGAAAGAAAGAAAGAAAGAAAGAAAGAAAGAAAGAAAGAAAGAAAATTATTGTACACTTGGTACATATAATGATTCAGTGCCATAATCGTTTCATTGCTTGGAAGCATAATTTGTAGTTATTTTCATCTCCTATATTCTTGGATCTGAATCTAAGTTGGTGATTTTTTATTGGTTAACTATAATAATAAAGATACCAAGAGAATATGTTAGAAAAGTTAGAAAGCCTACATCTTTGCAATCATCATGATTTTCTGGTTAGTATCTTGGGTCTTTTTGGTTTCGATCCCACAGTTTAATAATGCTTTTGGGTGCGGTTATGATCACAGTGGTATACAGTGGTTTGTAGGCCAGAATTCAACATCATACTCTTCTGAAGGTTATTAACACTTTTTTCAAATAAGATTCCTAAAAATAAAATCTCACTCCTATCCTCAGTCACTCTTTCTTTCTGTCTTTCTATCTCTCTCTCACTCAATCACTCTTGCATCTACCCTTTCACATCTGAATAAAGATAACATTTATTTCATTGAAAATATTACTGGACCATGGTTTGAAGTCACTCTACCAAAGAGAAGCAAGGACAAAAAAAAATCATGAAATGTCTTTCAGCTGACTTTCATTTATATTCCACTTTCTTCTTTGTAGCACTACACATCCTCTCATTGTGTTTTGCAATTCCCTTAATATATTTTAGAAAGAAGAAGCTCAGACCTCCTTTTTTCCATTAATAGGTATTTCTTCATTTAGATATCTGTCTGTTTCTTTCTTCACCCTCAAACATGATCTTTTATATAAAAGTGGGTCACAGAAAATTGTTAATGTCAAGCCATGCAAGATCTATCAATCTACCTTCCGGGGCTTAAGAAGCAATAGCTGACATTACCAGGAAGCAATTTCAGGTGAACTCCACTAGCGTTTCTAGTATTCTTCCCTAAGGAAATGTCTTGATCAGAAGAAAATGGCTAATTTCAAATATTGCACTCGGTTTCAAAGGCTTAACAATCCCAAAGCCTTGTGCTCAGAAGATTAAACAGAAATAAACCTGCATTATATTACATGTTATCTGATTAACAATTTTTCAAACTACTTTTTAAAAATTCTTCAGTCCCAGAGCAACATGAAGAGCACGGAACTTGGAGCCAGAAAGTCTAGGTGTGAGACTAGATCTGCCACCGACAAACTGTAACAGATTTGCACACTCATCATTGGCTGCACTGTTTTCTCTGCAAAATATGGATTTAAACTAGAAGACCTTTGAGGTCCCCTATGACTCTATGACATTTCTACCACTTGCTGCAATTCATGCCATCTGTATATATTTGCCAAATCTGAACTTGTGCCAGGCCCCGTCCTAGAGCCCGAAGAAAGGATAGATGACAAGGTACAGCCCTGACCGCTCAAGATCCCGCTGGGCTGACCAGCAAGTGAATCAAAATGGGCACACATTCAAGCATGGTGGCACCTGCCGATATTTTCATCACTTCCATCAGGTTCTTGCTACTCATACATGCATCTCTATCCGCATGCACAGATGCCTACTCACTCTACTCACACACACCTACCTACCTTACCACAAAAAGATAGCTATTCATCCAATTTGGTGAATCGATATCCACTATATTCACATGGCCAAATGTATCGTTTTGAATGGCTGAATTCTTCAGGGCGACCTGGTTCTCCAAAATGTGAATGGGAAGCTGAAAACCCTCCATCATGACTACAGAAAAGAAAGCGTTTTCAAAATGAATTATGTTAAGCCACATGTTAACAAGGAAAGACATTTTAGTTGTGAGCCACTCTAGAAGAATGTGATCATCTTGCACTAAAGTATAGCCTCCATTAGTTTCTCATATTGTCTGAAACATAACTATCGTATTCTTTTGCTTTGGTTTAAAGTATCAGCTGCTGTTAGAAGTTAAAACTTCATGATATAGATATTAGATGCTGTATCTTTTCCAATCGTGAACTGCTTGGAGTAAATTAATTATCAGCTTCTATTTTATAGTGAGTGTAGAGTGAAGAGTGTATAGTAGAAGCTGAAATTGTCCGGACCCCTCTGCTGTAGGTGGGGGCTAGGGAGCCGACTGTGCAGAGGTTCTCAGAGAGGTTGGGCTTAGAATTGGCTGAGGCTAGGGCTGTGGACAATGCAGCTGGGAGAGACAGCCACAGGTGATATCTAGAGGCAGAGTCACAGCAAGACTCCAGAATAGAGTCCTAGTGAAACATTAATCCAGAAGGACTGGGCAGGGGAACAGAAATGATGTGACCAAGAGAAGGGTCAGTAACACAGATCCCTAATATAGAGTAAACATGTGCAGAATGGAGTTGAAATATGGCGTTCAAGATATTTCTGAAGATACTGATATGTAAAACCACAGGAAATTTTTATAGAAATCTATAAAGATGGCCAAATCCAGAAAGAAAGACAGCAAGGAGAGACAAAATCAGGGAGGGAGGACAACTTGGCCCCAAACTTATGAAAACATCTTGAATGTGTGTTAGAAAAACATTTAATGGCCTTGAGCACTTTTAAAGGAGTTGAATAATGCCAGCAAAGTCTTGCTTTTAGCTATCAGTCAGTTTAGTGCCCAAATCGTATTACCTTCCAACAGAAAGTGCAAAGGGAACATTTGCTTTGGTCTTATTTCTTAGTAATGCTAGATCTCATGTTCCACACATGTCCCTAGAGGACATAGCTGCCAGGATAGTGACATAGACTTTAGAGATTAACAGAACAACTGAATTAGTAAAATGACATTTTCTTATCGCTAGTTTACCCCCAATATCTAAGCAGCAACTGGTCCAACCTTTCCCAGTGCTGGACCCTGGTTCTGTTCTCCCAGATTGTCCCTGTCGACCCTGACACCACACTCATCAGATGTCATTACATCTGATCTAGTGAGTCCCTTGTGCCTACTAGAATTGGGAACATCGTAGGTTCCTTAATATATATTCATTGAATAAATTAATGAAAGGATCTATTGATCAATTCAGCTCATTTTATAGGTCAACCACCCAAATTTGAAAATATTCCTTTTAGGGGCGCCTGGGTGGCGCAGTCGGTTAAGCGTCCGACTTCAGCCAGGTCACGATCTCACGGTCCGTGAGTTCGAGCCCCGCGTCAGGCTCTGGGCTGATGGCTCGGAGCCTGGAGCCTGTTTCCGATTCTGTGTCTCCCTCTCTCTCTGCCCCTCCCCCGTTCATGCTCTGTCTCTCTCTGACCCAAAAATAAATAAAAACGTTGAAAAAAAAATTTAAAAAAAAGAAAATATTCCTTTTCTTGGATATATAACTAATAACCACCCAAATCTCTCCAAAAGCAGGCCTTGTCCTAAAGCTGCTTTACTTCTATTAAGTAGAAGTCCAAGGCAAAAGCATTTACTTATTTTAAAAAAGCTCTTTGGGGCTAGAAACACATGTCCAATTTGGGGGCCTTTCAGTGTGAACCAGATACTTTCTTTGCTAGACAATAATTTCTTTTTTCCCCCCTACACTTCATAAGCACACTGCTTCTCAAATCACCTCCTGTTCACATCCCTTTCTATGTTAGAATGCAGATTTATAAAGGTGGAAAAGATAAGGAAACAGAGGTCTAGAACGATTATGACAAAGAGGTTTTGCCCTGGATTTTAACTGCTCAGATAGAAATACACACTTTGGATTAAGCTCTGCTTGGAAATTTCAGCTCATTAGTGCCCCTTCAAGCCAAAGAGACCCCAAAGGACATGTTGAAAAACAGGGCTGGTAGAAATGGGTTATAGAGGAGATAGAATGCAACCCCTTTATTTTTTCTGACAGGACAGGTCCTGTTGGATACAGCATCTTTTCTGACCCTCAACAGGGAATCCAAAGTTATCAAGGTCCCATGTGAGAGTGGAGTCATGTAGAGGACAGATGATGAATGGGGTCCTGGCTCTGGGGCATCCACAGGGGTCCTTTCCCAGGTCCCAAGTGCATAACAATGTGAAGGGTGGACACACTTTGCATACAGTAGAATCTTCACACTAGCCCCTTGATTTGTGAGGTAAGAGCCATCATTAAGAAAAGCCAAGAAGAAGCCCTTAAAACTGTTCCTCCCTCTCTCCCACCAAGATTGCCAGTAAAAAAGAACACTATCTCTTATGTGGATGGACTAGCAGAGATTCATGCCACTCTCAAAGACTTCAAGCTTGCAGTAGTAGAGAACCTCATCATACCCCCCTCTTAATCCCAGTCTGACCACTGAAGTAGACAGATGGGTCATAGTGCTTGATAGAGACAACTGCAAACCAAATCAAGAAACGGCCTAATTGTAGTTGCTGGGCAATTTTATCCTTAGTAGAGTATATCAACACAGCATCTTACACAGGATGTGTCTGTGGATCTGATAATTTCATCCTTGTCAATAAGCCACCAGGAAAGAGGACCAGAAGCAGTTCACATTCAACTGGGAAGGACAATAAAAATTCAATCTTATCCCAGGGCTGTTAACACTCCTGTTCTCTTTATAGTATTCCCTAAAGAGAACTTTATTGTTTAGACATTCTACAGAGTAGCACACTGGCCCAATTAACAATTGGATCTGATAGGCAGGAAGTGGCAGTCCCTCTGGATGTCCTGATGAGACACATGCAGTCCAGAGAGGGTAGAAAAACCCAACAAAGATTCAGAGATGTAGCACACTGGTGAAGTTTTGGGGGTCTAGTGGTCTAGGGCATGCCAGGATATCTCCCTTCCAAGTTAAAAAATAAGTACTACTGGGGCACCTGGGTGGCTCAGTCAGTTGAGCATCTGACTCTTGACTTCAGCTCAGGTCATGATCCCAGGGTCGTGGGATAGAGCCCCACATCTGGGTCTACGCTGAGCATGGAGCCTGCTTAAGACTCTTCCTCTCTCTCTCTCTCTACCTCTGTCCCTCTCACTTGCTTGTGCTCTCTCCCTCTTTCTCAAATTAAAAAAGTAAAAATAAAAGAATAAGTACTACATCTTGCAGCTTCTACCACTAAGTAAGAAATACTGCTCTGAGTAGCCTCCTCAGAGTGCAATGTAGCATGCACCAAACTTAAGAACACTGCTCAACTCATTGATCAGTAAACTCAGAAGTCTTACAGCTTTGAATGGAGCCCAGAACAAAAGAAAGCTCTACAGTGGGCCAGCAGATCCCATGGTGTTAGTGTTATTTGTAGTAGACAGACGCTGAACTGTGTATCTGGCCAACTCCAATAGGAAAGTTTCAGTGCAAGCTCCTAGGATTCTGGAGTAAGACCATTTGAAAGCATCTTCTGGCAGACTGGGTCCTTCTGGAGACTGAGCTCTGACCATAGATCAAGTGACCACGTAACTGGAGCTTCCCATCATGAGCTGGGTGCTATCAGACCAACCAAGTCATAAAGCCACTTGAGTAAAGCCACAATCTGTTGTACAATGGAGGCAGTACATTGTGGATTGGGCACAAGCAGGACCATTGAGCACAAGTGAGCTGCATGAACAGGTGGCCAGGCTCTAGCATTACCCACCCTATTGCACCCATGTGTCTCCCTCAACTCACATCTATGGCCTCCTACTGCAGTTCTCTACAACCAGTTGTCAGACATGGAAAAATCCTGGGGCTGGCTTACAGAAGGGTCAGCTTGATATGCTGGTGTGAGCTGGAACAAATATTGCTGCTGTACTATGGTTTCATTCAAGCATGAGCCTGAACCCCCGCGATGAGAGCAAGCCCTCCCAGTGGGTGGGGCTTCAGAAGGCATCTGGTTGTCCATTTTGTTGAGAGAAAGAAGGGATATGCACACATTCCCGCCTTTGGGGTAGTGTTTAGCTGGTTTGTCATAGGGTTGTAGTGAACAACCTGGAGAAGAGGCATATGGAGAAGCATGTGGGAGTGGGCTCAACGTGAGCAATTCTTTGCGCTCCATATTATTGCTCACCAGACAGTATCCACGGCATAAGGGGTGCTAAACAACCAGGTAGACAGAATGACTCATCCAGTAAGTATTAGCAATCCCAGTGCTTGCAAAATGGGCCAGGGCAGAGTTCAGCCATAGTCTAACAGATGGAGGCCATGCCTGGGCCCCAAACCAAAAGCTCCCTCTCATCAAAGCTTATCTAGCCACTGCCACTGCTGCATATCCAACCTGTAACAGCACTAGTCAACATTAATAGGGTACTACGATGTCCAATTATGTACAGAGTGGGATCTCATGTAATATCACCCTGGACCAAGAGACCGGCTTATTACCAAAGGACATGCAACCATGAACATGGTCTATGGTATTCCATGATCATACACCATACTGTGCTGCACCACACAGATGCCATCAGCCTGGATGATGATGAAGCAGTCATTTGAAGGTGCAGCTGAGGCACTAACATGGAGATGACATTCTGCAATGTTGATGCACTGTCCTTCAGAATGAAGTACGTATCCTAAACCAGTGGTCTTTATATGGTTCTGTGTTCTACATATGTAGAATACAACAGTCTAACAACCAAGGGGTGGAAAGACTCTTATCATCACTGCTAATGTCCCCCTGGAGGCAAACAGGTTCTGAAGGTCTAGAGTACCTTGTTCCCAGAAGAGGAACTCCTCCACCTGGGGACTATAAGGGTCCTCTATACTTAAATTCATAGCTTGTCAGGTGATTTTAGGTTACACTGGTAGACCAGCAGGCAAAGAAATTGTATCAGCAAGGGTAATCTACCATTGGTAGGGTTATTGCTACATAATGGGGGCAAAGAGGAATATATTTATGACACAGATATTCACTAGGAAATATCTTGATATCTTCATGTCCAGTTTAATCTGTGAAGAGACAATTAAAGCAACCATGGATTGACAAAGGTATGATAAATAAGGACTCTGATCCCTTATGGATGAAAATCTGGATCAGCTAACCAGACAAGCTGTCTAGACCAGCACAAGTATTAGCCATGCTGAGGAGAATCTGGAATGGTGGTGGATCAGTCATAGCACTTTGAAGGATCCGCCGCACCAGGAGATGAAATGAAATAGCTCGTCCCCCACTGTGTCTTCATGTGCCCCCTCCTGCTCTGGTTTTCAAAATCCATACCTTCAGCAGACTTTGGAGGACTGCCCTCATTGCTCTCTTCAATCACAGAGAACTTTCTTCCCCAGCCCCATACCTTGTAGCTTACAGGAGGTTACTCAGGACTACAGGTGAACTCTATGCCTATGGAATGGAACAGGGAGACACTGGGACAGCATCTTCTGTCCACAGATGGAAACTGCCAGAATTGATGGCCCCCTTAACACTGGTCATCCACCTAAACATGTTAACTGTCCGAGGAAGGGAAGTGCAAGTTATATCCTTTGAAAATTATGCGCCCAAAACACAGAAGCTTTCACCACAGAAATCACACATATCAATACAACTCCAATTTCTGCCAAGAGGGATAATTAGCCCAAAAGGATCCCTTTTTTGGATGCTTTCTCAGATAAAGTGAATGCAGAGTATACAGACGACAGGTCTTTTGTTCAACTGCTTTAAAAAAAAAAGAAGACAAGACATGGGTACCCATTATGTCAGATGGACATGGTGGCTCTTTGTCACAGTGGCAGTTCCGACAAAGGCTGTGTGTTTTGAAGTTTCCTTCTTGGCGCCAAGAACCTGTGTGCTCTCTATAAATGTCCATCTCACTCTGTGGAAGGCCCAGCAGTTATCTACAATTTGGTCACTTCCCTTTCATCAAAACCTTTCCATTTTCTTATCTCTAAAATAAACCACTATGGCTATTTTCTATTTTGGAGGAAGGAAGAGAAAAGATGGCTTATCTTTATTTATTTAAAGACATATATACTGTGTGCTTCCAGAAGGACCTGGGGCTAGCTCACAGTTTTGGCATGTAGCGCAAAGGCACAATGGGACATTTAAGCATAGAGCAAAAGGGAGCCCACATAAAGGGAAAGGAAAGAGCTGGTGCTAGTAGATACCACAGCTGAACAAATTTTTCCATTTGGAAAATTATTATGGACCTCACTTTTCTATGACTGAAAGTGAAAAGAGAAACATGTTGTGGTTATCTGGCTTTGGCTTCATAACATTACACGGCTCATAAATTTATCTTCAGGAATGCAATTACTCCTGAAACAATAGAATGGATTAGAAGCAATGATTCCCTCTATCAAAGTTACCAAAATACAGAAGGCCCAAGATTTTTAGAATCATTTCTTCAGAGCTAAGAAGGAGATGACAGCAGTTGGAGCTATGCTCTGTTTACTGACCTGAAAGAGTCTGGTCACCCTGGGACAGAGGAAGAAAAACCAAGATCTCCACAATATGTGCTGCCAGGCCACTGGGAAAGACACTGTCTCTAGGTACAAAAGAGCCAGAGGACCGTCTCACCAAAGACCAAGCAAAGAAGAGAGAGACTGGCAGAACTACAATAGAAAAAGAAACACCAAAATCAAGCTTTTAACCTTCCTATATTTTTTCAACGCTGTTAACACAGTTTCTGGCAACCAAGCATGTCTTTGAAACTCACCCCATCATTGATTTATTACCAAAATTAATAAATGCTTCTTGGAATAGCTGTCATCATGCGGTCCCCTTCTGTGGGAGCAGCCCTTTCTCAGCTACGGGACTCCAACAGCTCCTTCTGTGATCCCCAGTTTGAAACAGACACAAGCTGGTGGGTCACATTTCCTTTCTTATGCACGAAAAGCTTGGAGTGGAACATTGCAATGGTGGAAGTTGAGCTGATAACAGTACTCTGCCAGAAAAGAGACCTCGGAACTCTTGCTCCTAAATACCTTAGAACTCCCACAGGATCGTTTCTTCCCTGGATCCAGATGAATCATCTTTTTCCTGGATTCTGTGGGCTGTGCCATTGTCTTGCAAATTTTCATCTCCTTTTTTTCCCCCTTTAGTTGCCCAGAATTGATTTCTATTTCTTAACTTATAGCACAAATGAATCCTTGCATAAGTCTTGCAAATGACACTAAGCGACATTGGTGGAAAATAGTCAATGATTGTTATGAATAAGAAATACAATCATACCCAATAAAATTAGAAAGAACAGAACAAAAACAGGGGGCAGGTGGTGTATGGAATTAGCCAGTGCCTTGGTTCCAAATGGAAACAGGTGCTGTCACAGGTGGAGTTTTCTAGAAGCAAATGCTGAGAAAGTTTGGATGCAAGATATATACAAAGGATGAACACCTGTGAATAGAAAGGATAGGATCTGTGCAAAGAGCAAAGTCAAATTGTGATGTCCATCCAGAAAATCCTCTTGGCCAGGAGCCCTGTAGTACCAATGCCGAGGCAGACCCTGAAAAGCAGGTAACTGGAGGTTGCCTTCTGGTCACTCCCACAGTTGGGTGGCAAGTCTTCCCTTGAAGGTATAGACTCGGTGTCTATCAGAGGCCACCCTTCGTGCCATTTGGATTCGCTTCTCTGTATACATTCAGGAAACGTCTTGTCCCATATCCAGTGGCAGAAACTTAGAAAAAGAAGGCTAGTTAGGAGGAAGAATTGCCCTCCTTCTACTCTGGTTGACCTTGGGGCTGCAAGGATACCCATCATCTCCCTCCTCCACTATCATCCTCAGTTGCCCTCATCATTAGCTGCATCCCTGCTGATCTCATCAGCTTACCCGGGCCATGAACCAGACCATCACTTCTGAAACATGTCCTGCTCAGGCCAAGGTTACGACCTCTGTCCATTTGCAGTCATAGTTGTGAAAGACAGTCCCAAGAAGCACCCAAGTGGATCATCTTGGTTTCCTACAGATCCCTCCCTACCCCTGCACAACAGCAACCCTGTCCCCTCCGGAAGCTCAAGGCCAATGACCCTTACCAAAACAATGACACCTCTTCTTGTCTGTCATCCACACAAGTTGTCTACAGGGCTCAGGAGGCAGCCATACCTCAAAATTCAATGGGAACCTTAGCAATAGTATGCCCCCTCTGGGTACCAGCATCTCTCACCCTATAGAATCCAGAGTTGCAGAGACGGAAAGCACAGAGTCATTCTGTGGATTTCTGGGAGTCTTGTAAATTGTAAATGTCATTCCAAACAATGGCTGAAACCATGCAATCAGCACAGAAACAGCAGTACCCACGCAGGGGGCACCTGTTAGGAAGCAGGCACTGTGCATGAGTTATTTCATTTGACACTCTCAGCACCCGATGACATGAGTCCCTTCATTATCTCCACGCTGCACTTGAGGACAGCGAGGTTTCCCAAAAGGAAATTACTTGCTCTGGGTTGCGAAACTAATAAAGGTAGAGCTGGGACACCTTTGCTTCTGCTATTTTGTGACATCATAGAAAATAATTAAAGTTTAGTTACAAAGCCAAAAATAAATGAGCAAATGCATGTTGATGTAAGAAATAACTTTATGGTGCTCTGTACACGCTTGCTACTTGAATAAATGAAGAACTAGCTTGGCTTTATCCTTTCTGTTATCAGTTAATTATTCTTCATACTTTCATGTCTCAGAATGGCCCTGCATCTCTTCTTGTTATCATTATTCAATTAGAACCATGCCCCAGTTTCTATCCTGCAGTAAATCCTGGAGTGGTGTCTGTTGAGTGTAAGTGTAAGAGAATGATAAGACAGTCTCTTATTCTAAAAATACAGCGAAGCGGGAGAAATAGGCTGTACATTAATTTTTTTTTTTACTAAAGAAGCTCAAAATGGCATCTCTCTCAGCTCATTAATTCTAGAAGCTTCCCTGTGAAGATGGCTACCGAAGGAGCTTTCTTATGTCTCAGAATGAAGGGGAAGTAGTAAGTGGATAGAAAGAAGAGATCTCAAAACTCCAGAAAGAGCCATCTTATTAGAAACTCAGCGTCTGCCAGTGAAGGAGCTAACATCAGATCTTAATTCAAAGCCTTAGTCGGAAGACAATTTCTCTCTTTTGGGAGCAGGCATGAAAGGGCACGGGTAAAGTATTTTTAGAGATAACTTGTTTTTAATCTAGGAAGGAGAATTTGTAGATAATGGGTATTCATTATATTATTATTCCTACTTTCCTATATTTTTTCAAACTTTTTAGTACAAAAAACTTTTTAGAGAAATCAGAAAGAAAGGTAACAAAGACCAGATTTATTTTTCCACACACAGATCTCTCTTCTTCCCGCAAGGAGAAAATACCTCTCAGAATCCATTTAGAAAAGTAACCACCCCAGCTTTTCTTCCTCTCTTACCTTCCAAATTAAAAAAGCAAACACGAAAAGCAATATCCCCCAAAAGAGAGTAATAAACTGGAAGAAAACCTGGAACTGATCGTGTTCCGTAAGAAGTTCCTTCTTAATAAGAAACACGAACTGATTGACAAACAGCAGCGGGGAACAGCAGTGGCCCCTAGGCACGGCTGACCTCTGGTGAATGTGTGGCTCTGTCATTTGCTGGGGTGCAGCCTGGGCAGGCTGTTTAATCTCTTAGTGCCCTACTTATCTGTGGTGTGAAGATAAGAAAACCCACCTCCGCAGAGTTTTCGTAAGAGACTACATGAGATGGGGGCGCCTGGGTGGCGCAGTCGATTAAGCAACTGTCAATTTTGGCTCAGGTCATGATCGCACGGTCCATGAGTTTGAGCCCTGCGTTGGGCTCTATGTTGACAGCATGGAGCCTGCTTGGGATTCTTTCTCTCCCTCTCTCTCTGCCCCTCCCCTGCTCGCTCTTGCTCACTCTCTCTAAAAAAAAAAAAGAAGAAAAGGGAGAGAAAGAGGGACTACATGAGGCGATTTAATACAGTGTCGGGCATTAAGTAACAGCCTTTTGTAAACCCTCTTCCCCACCCACTGTTTTTTTGTTTTTTTATTTATTTTTGAGAGAAAGTGACAGAGTGTGAGTGGGGGAGGGGCAGAGAGAGAAGGAGACACAGAATCAGAAGCAGGTTCCAGGCTCCCAACTGTCAACACAGAGCCTGATGTGTGGGCTTGAACCCATGAATGCAAGATCATGAACTGAGCCAAAGTCAGACGCTCAATTGAGCCACCCAGGTACTCCTCCACCTACTTCTTTACAAGTAGATTGGCTTAGAAAGGAAGCTGTGTTGACCCAAGAGGCTGAGCTCTTTGGTGCTTTTAGGTGCAGCCCTCTGCATAGGAGCCCTTCTCTGCACATGAGCCAGGATGGGTTTACTCCCTGAGTCTTATGACAGGGCACAACCAGGGCATCACCCCTCTTAAGGGCAGCATTGGGAGCAGCAGGTGCACACCATGACCTGATTCCTAATAAGCCTCTAATTTACTTGGCTCTAGACCTGTGTCTTTGCTCTGCTCTGATGCTGAAGTGGCTCTAAGGCTTCCATGCCCTCCAGACTCCTGTGGCTGGGGAAGCTACTGCAGGGGAAAAGATGGCAGGGGTGAGGTCGGGAGGGGAAGCAGGGACAGAGATGGCGCGGGGACGGTGCATACAGAAAGAATGAAAAGGAAAAGACCACAGTCCGCCAATGTGATTAGATGCCACCTTTCTCAGGACTTTACTCAACCCAGAGTGACAGCATTTCTCACATCCTGCAGGAGCAAGGTTCCTGAGCAGAACCCAAGAGAGTTTAAGCTGCCAACATCCGAAGTGAGAGTAGAAAGACAGATTTTAAGTATAGTTGAAAGGCTCAGAAGTGATCGTGGAAAAAGGGATAAAAGCTTTGTTAAACATGCTCCCTTGTTAGGCTTTCTCAGCCTCTACTCTCCATGATAAGGAGGAAAGCAACCTTGTCTAAAGCCTCTCCGACAGCACTAGCTACGCCTTGTTGCCCAGCAAGCTGAACACACATGGCTCAAAAGGGCAGCTCAACTCTGGTCCACTATGACCCCAAGCCCATCTTTTCAACTTTGTCTCCAATCCAGGTCCTCTTCCTAAGACTAGATTAGGTAACAATATTATTTGCCTCTAAAACACCCTGTTGCTTTCTTTCATACAAATTACACAATTCTGGGGGCACCTCAGTGGCTTAGTTGGTTAAAGTGTCTGACTCTTGATTTTGGCTCTGGTCATGATCCTGTGGGATTGACTCCCACATCAGGTTCTGTGCTGACAGCTCAGAGCCTGCTTGGGATTCCCCCTCTCTCTCTGCCCCTCCCCCCCACTCTCACAAACTCTCTCTCTCTCAAAGTAAATAAACATTAAAAACAAGAAATTACACAACTCCTTGTGCATTTATGTATTTAAAGTGTGTTTAGCAAAAATGCTGCTCAGGCCAATTTATTTTTACTTCCCACTCACTATGTCTTTACGTTTATTCTATGGGGGTCTTTTTCTTCTCCACTCCAAACAAAAATTCAGGCGGACACCATTTCTTATCTGATCACTTTAAATAATAAAAGTTTCCCTGGAAATGAACTGAAATGTAACATTTATTTTTTTAATTTTTTGGATGTTTATTTATTTTTAAGAGAGACAGAGACAGAGTGTGAGCCGGGGGTGTGGGGGGGGGGGGGACAAAGAGAAGGGGAGACAGAATCTGGAGCAGGCTCCAGGCTCTGAGCTGTCAGCACAGAGCCTGACGCACGTGGGGCTTGAACTCACCAGGCTTGAACTCACCAACCACACGATCATGACCCGAGGGGAAGTCCAATGCTTAACCAACTAAGCCACCCAGGCACCCCTGAAACGCTACATTTAAAAGGTCAACCGTAGAGCCGAGGCTTCTGCTCCTGCCCCTTCCCTGCCTCTTGACTGTGGTAAGCAGTGGTTGAATGCTTCTCGTTCCCCTTCTACTGTCCCTTCTCCACATTGATGAACTGTGTCTCCAAGCCTTCCTGGTTGGCTCTTAAGGGCAGAGAAGAGCTAAGGGAAACAGAGAGGTTCTTACATGGATAGTATTTTCTGAGCTTGGTCAATGTGTCGTCAGAGCCTCCCTCAGCACCAAGAGACTTTCCGTGTGGAACAAATGCATCCCTACTCTGGCTGGTTGGTTTCCCTTTCCTGTAGCTCAGCTCTTCCCAAGAAGGGTCCAGGAAGTCCTGTGGATTCTTGGGACCCTTTCAGGGAATCCCTTTCAGGGAATCTTATTCACATACGTAAGATGATTGCTATTTTTTAACATTTTTTAAGTTTTAGTTTTAGTTATCTTGAGAGAGACAGTGCGTGCGAGCAGGGGAGGGGCAGAGAGACTGGGAGAGAGAAAGAATCCCAAGCCGGCTCTGTGCAGTCAGTGCAGAACCTTGAACTCATGAACCTTGAGATTATGACCTGAGTGGAAGTTGGACTCTTAGCCAACTAAGCCACCCAGGCACCCCAAGATTTTTGCTCTTTTTAAATGAATTCATAAGTAAACATTTAAAATTGTTTCAGGTTTGGGGCGCCTGGGTGGCTCAGTCGGTTAAGCGTCCGACTTCAGCTCAGGTCACGATCTCACGGCCCGTGAGTTCGAGCCCCGCGTCGGGCTCTGGGCTGATGACTCAGAGCCTGGAGCCTGCTTCCGATTCTGTGTCTCCCTCTCTCTCTGCCCCTCCCCCGTTCATGCTCTGTCTCTCTCTGTCTCAAAAATAAATAAACGTTAAAAAAAATTTAAAAAAAATAAAAATAAAAAAATAAAATTGTTTCAGGTTTAATTTCTAATATGGTAAGAATCAGTAGCTATAACCCATATAAACAAAAACTCTTCAGGGTCCACAATTATTTTTGAAGGTGTAAGGAGACTCTGAGGCCAGAAAAATTGAGAATCACTTCTTTAGCCCTGGAAATCCAGAGCCTCCAAGTTTTTTCTGCTGACACCAGCCCCTTGTCCAGGCAGGCCTCTCTATAAGGATGTAAAATAACATCATGCTGACCCCTTTCATGACCCTGTATGGCCCTCTAATGCAGTCAGCCAGGCAGGTCACACTTACGCAGTCACAGAGAAGCCAGCCTTCCTCAGTTTCCACTCATTTCAGCTCCTCAAGGTGACTCAGACGGAAGTTCACTATTCCTCAAACTGCTTGGGATGTGATCAGGCTCACAGCTTGGAGGAGAGAACACCTGTGAGGGGTGGTGACTTGATCCACAAACTCTCTCCCCTCCATCCCTTCAGACCCACAAGGTGGGAAGGGGTTCAATACTGCAAAGTCTGAATCCTAAAACTTCCCTCTTCCGAACCTCCATAATATGTTGAGGTTTTGAGGTGCCTACCATTGTTTGAGGTCGTGTACAAACCTGGACCAAGTAGAATGTAAGCTTCTTGAGGCTCTGATTTATTTACCTTTTAATCTTTAGCACTTAAAAGAGCAGTGCTGATGGCATATTGGTGGAATTCACAGAGGCCAGTTCTAACCTCCAGAGAAGAGGTCGTCAGAAAAGAGGATCGCTCTTAGACTGTATTCTTGCCCATTTTTCTAGCATCTGTTCCTCTAGATCTCTTCTACACTATTGATAAGAAAAGCAGCATCAATGACAGGCTGGGATGAAAGCCCAACCTTCATGGGCTGCCTGAGGCTCTTGAATGAGGCTGTGTTGACTTGGGAACATCATGAGCCTGTCCCGGGAGGAGGTGGCCACAAGCTCAAGACAAACTGTTCATGGAGCCATTTATGTCATCCTTCAAGCACCCCAGAAACAGTGACACCATTTTCTCCCGCTTTGCACACAGATGTGGGCAGGTCAGAGCATCCTGAGACACCTGTGCAAATAGGAACTTCGGACACATCCTGGCCCAACCACTCATCCGCAAGTGAGTCGTGGATGTTGCTCAGGGGCTAACCAACAGTGGAGCTCTCGCTCAGGTACGACCCTGTCAGCTGCACACATTCCAAGTGTATGTGACTGTATGACCATCACCTGTCACAACAGAAACAGGAATCAATCTGACAGGGAAGGGATACTTCAAAGGAAGGTTTGTGGATGGAGGGAGAGAAACAGGAAGAAAGGAGGGCAGGAGGAAATAGAATGCAAGCACAAACACAAAACACTAAAACTGTGATTACTGCTCGAAAGAAAAAACAGGGGCCCCTGGTGGCTCAGTTGGTTGAGTGGCTGACTCCTGATCTTGGCTCCGGTCATGACATTGGGCGTTCTTGAGACTGAGCCCTGTGTTGGGCTCTGCACTCATAGCTCCGAACCTGCTTGGGATTCTCTCTCTTCCTCTCTCTGCCCTTCCCCACCTCTCGCACACAGTCTCTCACTCACTCTCTTTCTCTCTCTCTCTCTCAAAATAAATAAATAAACTTCACATAAAAATTAAAAGAAACAAAACAAAGCCAAAACAAATCACATCACTATCCCTGTGTTGTTCCACTCAGACACTGTGGATTTTCTATTTCTGCACCACAAATCACCACAAACACAACTGAGCACAACTCCCACTGGCTCCGTCAGTCCTGCAGCTCAGAAGGGCCAGCAGGACTCAGCCATCCCCTCAACCCAGGTGTCACAAGGCCATAATCTTGGCCTCTCATAGCAGCTTGTCTCTTCAAGGCCCACAAGAAAATGTCCCCACTACTTTGACTCTTTCCGTATCACTCCTTTGAAGGGTTCGCCTGATTAGGTCAGGCCCACCCAGGATAATCTCCTTTTGAAATTAATTCAGTCAACTGGCTAGTAACCAGTTGAATAATATGTGTGAATTAATATTGATTTCACATATTAATATGTGAACTAATATGTGTGAATAACGTGCCGTCATATTCACTAGCTGCACCTACACTCAAAAAGAGAGGACTATACAGGTTGTGTACATCAGCTCCCCACCTTCCCAAGACTCTCATCCCACTATAGCCCCAGTTCAAAGCCTAAAACCTAGCCTTGTTTCTCCACTTGCTGATTTTCGGAAGATGAAAGTAACAGTTCTGACCACCAGAGGTTAAACAAAAGTAGATTCATTACTTCTAATAAGAAGATATTTGTTATCGGGGTGCCTGGGTGGCTCAGTCAGGTTGGGCGTCCAATTCTTGATTTCAGCTCAGGTCATGATCTCACACTTCTTAAGTTCAAGTCGCACATCAGGCTCTGCGCTAACAGTGTGAAGCCTGCTTGGGATTCTCTCTCTCTCTCTCTCTCTCTCTGTCCCTCCACCACACCCTCTCTCAATCTCTGTCTCAAAAATAAATTTTAAACCTTTAAAAAAAAAAAAAAGAACAGGAATACCATGACTGTCCTCAAAGATTGCTTCTGGTCTACGTATCGGAAGTGCTTCATTAATTCTTTGCAGTCCTTACAGACTTGGATTCCCCAGAGTACAAAAAAAAATAAGGACTTTAGAGGCTGTTCTCTGAGTAGCACATACATTCAGTCTCTGGCCACACCACCAGCTGCTTTAGGTGGGCTTTATACTCTATAGAACTAAGAGGTTGTCACTACAAATGGTCTCTGTGCCTTATTCACTGGTTACTCTAAGCTTGTCATATAATAGTTCCTCCAGTTTCTATTATGCAAGGAAGTGAGCTGGCCAGCAGACCACACCTGAGGCAGCAGGGAGGGCCTGGACAAGCTGTGCCATTTGCAACCAGCGTTTAGATTCAAAGCAGGCATGGGAGAGAATGGAGAGTGACTGGGGAAATGCCTCCTGCTCATCATCTTTTCTGGACACCTGTCCCTTATGTCTCTCTGGGTTTCACCAGTACTACGTCTTTTTTTTTTTTTTTTAATTTTTAGTAGTATACTTGACATATAACATATTAGTTCCAGGTGTACAACATAATGTTTTGGCATTTGTAAATGTTGCCAAATGATCATGACAATAAATCTAGCTGTCACCTGCCACCATACACAGCTACAAAATTCTTTTCTTTAATGAGAGCTTTTAAGATTTCCTCTCTTAGCAATTTTCAAATGTGCAATAGAATGTTATTACCTATAGTCACCATGCTACATTCTATCCCCATGACTAACTTATTTCATGCCTGGAAGTTTGTGCCTTTTGACTCCCTTCAACCACGCTGCCCACCCCCCACTCTGGCAACCACCATTCTGTTCTCTGTGTTTTTGTTCTCTATGTGCATGGCTTTTGTTTGTTTTGTTTAGGATCCACCTATAAGTGAAATTGTATGATATTTCCTTCTCTGTCTGATTTCTTTCACTTAGCATAATACCCTCTAGGTCCATCTGTGTTGTTGCAAATGGCAAGATTCCATTTTTTTTAATGGTTGAGTAAAATTCTATTATCTATTTATCTATCTACTCACATATTCTTTATTTAGTTGCCCGTTGATGAGCACTTGAGTTTTTTCCATACCTTGACTTTTGTAGATAATGCTTTGATGAACATGGGGGTGCAGATATTTTTGTTTTCTTCAAATAAATACCCAGTAGTGGAATTGTTGGATAATAGAGTAGTTCTATTTGTAATTTTTTTGAGGGACCTCCATTTTGTTTTCCACAGTGGCTGCCCCCAGTTTTCATTCCCACCAACAGTGCCCAAGCATTCCTTTTTCTCCACATCCTTGCCAAGACCTGTTGTTTCTTGTCTTTTTGATAATAGCCACTCTAACATCTTCATGACGGTTACCCTGAACTCTTTGTGAGGTAAAATACTTAACCCTGTCTCATTTAAGGTTTTTTCCTGAGGTTTTATCTTGGTCTTTTGTTTGGAACATATTCCTCTGTTTGCTCAGTTTGCTTGCCTTTCTGTGTTTCTAGTACCAGGAGAAAGAGCTGCCTCTCCCATTCTTGACAGAGTGGTCTTGCATAGGAGATGAACCTTATCCTTCCACCTTGCCTTGCTGTTGGTTGTCTCCAGAACCTTTGGGACTGTCTAAGTAGCCTGATTTCTTTGTATGGGCTTCGGTTGTTGAAGGTGTGCAAAAATACACTGGTGTTCCCCAGGGAGGGATCTCAGCCAGCACCCAGTTTCAGGCTGATTGGAGACCAGACCCTCAGGCAGCCGCTTTCAAAGTGTGCAAATATACACAGTCCTGAGGGGCTGCAATGGTAAACCCTGCTGGTCTCCACATCAGGAGATCTGGAGGCGACCCCCCCATGCAACAGCTGCAGAGATCTGGGCTCAGGGTCAAGTGTAGAATCTCCTTTCTGAGAGGTACCAACGAGCTGCCGTGAGGCACAGAGAGAGAGAGAGAGAGAGAGAGAGAGAGAATCCCAAGCAGACTCCATGCTGTCAGCACAGAGCCCAACTGGGGGGACTCGATCTCATGAGCTGGGAGATCATGACCTGGGCCCAAATCAAGAGTTGGATGCTTAACCAACAGAGCCACACAGGTGCCCCCTGAGAAGTACATTTTTAACTGAGTTGAGGAAATACTTTCTTACTTTATTTTGAAATGATAAATAAAAAATGAACTTTGTCAAATATTATTTTGCTAGCTACTGGGACAATACATTTTCCCCCTCCATTGAACTATTAATGGAGTGACATATAGTGATTCATTTCTATATATTGAACCACACTTGCATTCCTGGAATGAATTCCATGTGTCAGTGTATTAATCTTTTGCTGTACCACTAGAATTCTATTAACTGACATTTTGTTTAGGGGTTTTGCATCAATATCCAAAAGTTGATTCATTTGCAGTTTTCTGCACTATCATTTGTTTTTGGTAGTATGTTTCTATGCTGGAATTATACAAATAATGAGAATTTTTTTCTCCTATAAACTCTGGAAAGGGTTGAATCACAGCACAATATTCTTTTAAAGTTTGAAGGAATCTCATTATAAAGCTATAGAGACGCCTAGTGCTTTCTGGAATGGTAGATGTTGACAATTTCAAAATCTTTTTCACAATAACTGGTTTATTTTGTGTGCAGTGAAGAATACTCAGTGGGAATACGTTGTTTAGACCCTGCACGTTCCAAAAGTCTTCAGGACTGATGCTTGACCAGCTCCTGGGACATGATGTCTGAGTCCTTTTGCTAGCCTGCCTGAAGAGTATGTCTGCCACACTGGAGGCGTCAGGCCATGCCAGAGTTTGTGCTAACCATGTGATTTATGGTGAGTGCCTAATTTTGTTCATCTGGGGTCCTGGACCATGCTGTGTCAGTTTGACTTCAGAAGGGGCTGGAAACTAAATATGAAAGTCAGACCCAGGGGCACCCCAGGCCCACATGACAGCAAGGCTCAGGTGAACATCCCTGGTTGGCAATACTCTGCCCGTGTTGGTCCCACACAGCTGCTGTCTGTGGGAGTCCCTGGGAGAGGACAAGCTGGCAGTGGTTTCTCCTGGGCTTCATCCTATTCACTGTTTTCCTGTGCTGATTTCAATCTGTGTCTTTTCACTGCAATAAACGGTGTTTCTGAGCTCTGTGAATTCTTCTAGCAAATCATCGGTCTGAAGCTGGTCTTGGAAACGCCTGCCATATTTGGTTTTGAATTTCTTCTTAAGTGAATTTTGCTTGTTTCTAATTTCCTCAAACATCTTCGTTCTCGGGGTGCCTGGGTGGATCAATCGGTTAAGTGTTGGACTTCAGCTCAGGTCATGATCTCACAGTTTGTGAGTTTGAGCCCCACGTCGGGCTATGTGCTGACAGCTCAGAGCCTGGAACCTGCTTTGGATTGTGTGTCTCCCTCTCTCTTGTCCCCTCCTCTGCTTGCACTCTGTCTCTCTTTCAAAAATAATTAAACATTAACAAAAAATTTTTTAATAAAAAAAACTTCCTTCTCATTCAGTTACAAATGTAAGAGCAGAATATTTCATATTATTATATATTATAGTTATCTTATAATTATTCTTATAAATATTGTATTTATTATAGTATTATTTCTTATAATTATTATTCTTATAATAATTCTTATAATTATAAATTATAATTTCTTCTGTGATGACAATATTGCTTCTCTAATCCCTGCTTTTGTGTACTTGTGTTTTCTCTCTTTTTTATTTTTTTATTAAAAACATTTTTTAATGTTTTATTTGTTTTTGAGAGAGACAGAGACACAGAGAATGAGCAAGGGAGGGGCAGAGAGAAAGGCAGACACAGAATCTGAAGCAGGCTCCAGGCTCTGAGCTGTCCGCACAGAGGCTAATGCGGGTCTCAAACCTGTGAACCGTGAGATCATGATCTGAGCAGAAGTTGGATGCTTAACTGAGCCGTCAGGTGCCCCCTTTTTATCTTTAAGATTGGTGTAGGTGGTGTTTTAACTTCTTTTATGGTTGCTTTATATTCCTCTTGAGTTTACTTCTTTTTTTTTAAATTTTTTTTTCCAACGTTTATTTACTTTTGGGACAGAGAGAGACAGAGCATGAACTGGGGAGGGGCAGAGAGAGAGGGAGACACAGAATCGGAAGCAGGCTCCAGGCTCTGGGCCATCATCAGCCCAGAGCCCGACGCGGGGCTCGAACTCACGGACCGCGAGATCGTGACCTGGCTGAAGTCGGACGCTTAACCGACTGCGCCACCCAGGCCCCCCTTGAGTTTACTTCTTAAGTGAGCTTCTTTATTTATAATTCATTAATTTCTGCATTTATCTTTTATTTTCTTACTTCTACTTTACTACTGTTTGTTCGTCTTTTTCTTAATTTATGATTTCAGTGCTTAATTACCTGACTTCCGCTCTTTCTTTTTTGGCAAACAAGTGTTCAAGTCTCTGCGTTTTTTCTGATTATAACTTTGACCACATCTATAGGTTTTCATATGCAGTATTCTCATTCCCATTTTCCAGCTCTTTTGGAATTGCGATTTTTTTCTTTTTTGACTGAGGGGGTTATTTTAGGAAAGGATGTTAAACTTGTTATTGGGGATGTGAACTCTACTTTTACTATGTGTTTCTAACTCCAACTAATTAAACCCAGAGTGGCCTGTGCCAGTTTTATACAAAAAAAAACTAATTAACTAACTTAATGTAATATAGGGTCAATGTAAAAATTTAATCAGTAGTAGGAAATAATTTGTATTTTCTGTTTGCAATGTATAAAATTTGATGTATTTCTTTAAAATCGGTGTCAAAGGGGCACCTGGCTGGCTCCATTGGAGCCTGCAAATCTTGGTCTCAGGGTTGTGAGTCTGAGCCCCCATGGTGGGTGTGGAGATTACTTTAAAATAAAAACTTAAAAAAAAATAAATTTAAAAAAATGAATTCAAATCAGTATCAAAAATTATGCCATTCTTGGGCCCTTGGGTGGCTCAGTAGGTTAAGCATCCGACTTTGGCTTAAGTCATGATCTCACAGTTTGTGAGTGCATCAGGCTCTCTGCTGTCAGCGCAGAGCCTGCTTTGGATCCTCAGTGCTCCCCCATCACTCCCTCTGCCCCTCCCCCACTTGCATGCGCTTCCTCTCTCTCTCTCTCTAAAATAAATAAAAACATTTAAAAAATTATGTCATTCATATCCTATATTTTCCATTGTCTCCTTGATCTATCAAGGACTGGGAGGTAAGTTAAGAGCTGTCACGATTATTGTGCTGTTACCAGTTTTCACTTACATTTCCAAAGATATCTGCTTTTTGTATTCCAAAACTCTTACTTGGTTTTTAGAATTGTGTTAATAGCCTCCTTGAGGACCAAACCCTCATCCTCAATAACCCTCCTGGCTATTTAATATCTTTATATTTTTCCATCAAACTCTTGTGCATCATTTTCCTTCCAATGTGTGAGTCACTTCATTTTCGCTATGTCAACAGATTGCTGGATGCTTGTTTTTAAATCCACTCTCAGAGCCTTTTTCTTTCAGCAGGTAAGTTCCCTCCCTTCTGCTGCGAAAACAAGTTCAGTTTTCTTATCCATTTTATTTTGTATTTTGTTTTATATCTCTTTTATATTTCTAAGTCCTCTGTTGTTTTCTTTGTATTTTATTTTTGTTTATATTATTTTATGCTTTGATTTTTTTTTTCCTTGAGATTTTGAAAGGTCTGTAGTCTGGGTTAGGTTCTACATAGGCTTAGCTTTAAGTTATATGCCTAAAGCTACGTCACCAATGACCTCAACTTTGAACTAAGCCAGGAAGTAATTAGCATGAAATTCTGGAGAAGAATTGTCTTTGGGGTGTAGGCAGCAGGATGGGATGAGAGTAGAACACACAGAAGCAAATGATGGATACTTGTTCAAGATCCCATGTTGGGTGGTGGGCTCCAAGCATTCATTGCATCCTGACGTTGAGAGCTTACATATGTATTATTTACATTGTCATGCACATACCAACTGTGATGTAAAACCTAATTATCAAAAAACTGTTATTTAAAGTTTAATGATAAAAAAATTTAGACATATTGACCTCGTCCACTCTCTTCCTTGTTTGATCTATCAGCCTTCCCCCTCCCGCAATTCTCAGCATGCTATTTTCTATCATTATCATCTTGACTTCTCATCCTGTTTGTTGTAGATAAATGACTATTTTGAGACTGTGGGACGTTTAGTTAAAGAATACCAACAAAATGGCTGGCATACAATGATTACAACACAACTAAAAATTATTTATAAATCAGGGCGCCTGGGTGGCTCAGTTAACTCTTGATATTGGCTCAGGTCATGATCTTACAGTTGGTGAGTTTGAGCCCCGAGTTGGGCTCTGAGCTGACAGCACGAGCCTGCTTGGGTCTCTCTCTCACCCTCTCTCTCTCTCTGCCCCTTCTCCACTCATCGTCTCTCTCTCTTTCTCTCTTAAAATAAATAAATGAGCATTTTTTAAAAAACTTATAAATCATATAAACAAATTCTAAAGGATAAAATGCAGAAATGAAACCATTTTAGGTTGTGGAATTATGTAAGACAATTTTTCCCTGAAATCATTTTTTGCTACCTCATCATTTAACTTCAAATGTCAAGAAGAAACAATAAATGTAGGGATAGTCTTCTTACAGATGTAGTGATGAAAATATCACTACAATTTTTTTTTATATATTTGTGTATTTAATCCTCAGAAGTGTTTTAAACTGTCAGAAGAAAATAGTAAACTGTCTCTTTAGATGAATGGCTCTAGCAGATTACAAAAGCCTGAAACTGTTGGCACACTTGCATTTACAAAAGTAGTTTGATGCTAATTAGCTATTTAAATATGCAAAAGACAGGTGAAGTGAGAGAAAGGAACAGAAGAGAAAGTCAGACCTGTACAAATAGTAACAATATAGAGGAATGCAGATACTGCAGAGCTGCAGGGTTAAAATATCTCCTAACAGAACAAAAGGGAAAAAATACTTTGAAGTCTTGGCTCCGATAAATATGGAAAACCCAAAGTTGAAAGAGCCTATCTACAAAAATTGCATTTTTAAAAACGAGCTCATGTTTTACCAATCAACTTCAAATTAGCATGAGGGTTCCTACCTAGAGTGGAAATAATTCCAGTCCAAAGTAAAAACACCTGACATTTTAGTTAGCCTGAGCAGTCCACCATGGGCAAACATGTACATTCCTTTGTGATTTTTGAGGTATGGAAAACAGCCCTGGACCCCAGAGTCCAAGGTTGAAACCAGGGCTGACAGTGGACTTTGCAAATCAAACTTTGCTATTGCAAATGTTACATAGACCCAGATCACTGGGAGAGCTGGGTGTATATGACTGACATTATTTTTACCTGAACCCGCTCTCCAAATACCGGGGGCTCCCTGAGGGTTGCCAAAATAACCCAAAAGTCTCCTTATAGAAAAAGCTTAGGTCATTTTTGTCAATGTGTTCGATGTAGGAAATGTAAAACCCTCTGTCTGCTGGGATTCCTCACCTTCCCTGAGACTCAGTCATATTCTTTCTCTTCCCAAAATAACTTGGTTCCAGAACAGGGCAGAACAGAGCAAGACATCCGGACTTCAGTTTGGCTCTTTCTCACATCTTTCTTCCCTTCCCAAAGGGCAGGAATACATCAAAGCCCTGAAGTTTCTAATGCAGCTTTTGACTCAGCCCCTGTTCTTCCATGCCTCAGTTGTGGAAATGCAGCCTCAGTTCTGATATCCCTCATGCCATCTGCCCTACACCGAGTTTCTCCTGGTGCTCTCCACAGCATCCATACAACACTGAACCATGGAGCACCTATCAGACACAAGGCACATACTGGGCACAGACAGAGGACTGCAAGGTGTGTAATATACAAAAAGTAATAACCTCAACATAAAGTATATAATAAGGAATGGATTGAAGACAGTGCTTTGGGCTCATAGAGGCAGGAACAGATTATTTTGTGGAAAACCTGTGAAGTTCCACGTAGCAGCTGTATTCTAGAAAGGCCTCAGAGAAATAGGACACTAATGGCTGTTTTCCAAGGAAAGGCAACCAAAGAGAGGATTTAAAAGCACAGAGATGCTCAGGAGATGTCTGGGAAAGAATGAGTAGCCCAACTTAGCTGAAGTATAGTGAGCTCAATGGGAAAAATTGATGTAGCATAGAGTTTGTAGTGGCCTATGTTTTCCAAGGAATACATGTATGCAGTTGGTCCCATGGAAATTCAAAGCTACTTTTTCCCTTTATCTAGACAACGCCACTTCTCTAGGATCTAATTTTGTTTGTCCTCCCCAAAAGTAACAACTGTGGACATGACCGGTCAGCTTGTAGGGGTGCTGCATGCCTCTCTCTCTCAAAGGATGTGGCCTAATCTGATTTAGCACCCTTTCCTCTGGTCTTTCTCCGTCTCTGAGGTAATGCAGCACTGTACTCCTGAATAATTATATTATGAACTGCCATCACAACCAAAATGAAAGACAGCCCAGTCATAAGGAAGAGCAATGACGCAAGTCAACCTGTGGAAACATTCAACAGACACAAGAGTACAATGTCATTCAATGTGATGGAAAATTATAACCTGGAAGAACCACTGGTCTGGCACCAGCATGAGGCTTCCCTCAGTAAAGGGAAAGTTCTGCTTTGGGGTCTACACTTGGTGAGGGGGGCTGGGAAGGGGATATGAAAATGGGAAATAATAATAGTAGGGGGGGCACCTGGGTGTCTCAGTCAGTTAAGTGTCCAACTCTTGATCTCAGCTCAGGTCATGATCTCACAGTTTGTGAGTTCAAGCCCTGCATCGGGCTCTATGCTGACAGTGTGGAGACTCCTTGGGGGTCCCTTTCTTTCCCTCTCTCTCTGTTCCTCCCCCACTTGTGCTGTCTCTCTCTCTAAAAAAGAATAACAAGATAGTTTAATAAGAGACATGCGAATGGGCACAAATGTACAAGCATCTAATTGACTGAGAGAAAAATATGGTTTGTGTTTATTGTCCTGTAGAAATGAAAGAAGAATGGATTTTTCATCAAAGAAAAAGTCTACAAAGAATCTACCTGTAGAACATTAATTCCATTTCTTTCTCCTGAAAGACATAGAAACTAGCCAGACTCTTCCCATGTATTCACCTACTGGATAATTAATAATAGGGCAACTCATTTTTTTTATTTTCTCTAAAGAAAGATAAGAATGCTGACGGATTTTTTTAAAAATGCTCTCCACCAACAAGGATGGTGACGATTCATTCATTTATTGATTCCACAAGGATTTATAGAGCCGATGCTTTTCTAGGCATTAAAAACATGAAATTAAATAAAAAATGTCCCTTCCCTACTGTACAGTGGGAAAGCACTTCCATAGACAAAAGGATGTACAATCTAGAGAGCTAAGTGGTGTGACAAAACCACATACAAGAGGCTCTGGGAGCATGAAAAATATTTCATCTGTGCTGGAGAGAAATTGGTGTGATGCAGCTTCCAGATTGTCCTAGGCCAAGGATTAAGTGATGAGTGGAATTGTCCCAGTGAAGAGGAAAAGAAAGCACTTCTCAGGCAAGTGGTTACAAAAGATGCCCATAACCCTGTCATGAAACTGCTGGTGGTTGAGCGAGCCTAAGAAAATGGGGCAAAGACAGAGAGGGACTGGTGAGCGGGAGGCCCAGGGCCTTACGTGTCATGGACAGGAGTCTGGACTCGGCTAAAAGCAATAAGGAACCAACAAACAATTTTAAAAAGGTGAACTTCATGTTCATAACTGTCTCTGATCGGTCAAATTTGTGAAACAAAGAGAATGTTTCAAGGAAGGGCAAAATCATATTTGCTAGGAAGCACCTTGTAATCCTAACAAGAGTTGATGAGCCAAATTTGTGGCAGTGAGGACAGAGAGAAGGAGACATTAGAGGACTTGTGGGGGGGGGGGGATGGGGGTAGGCAGAGTTAGAGGATTTGGTTTGGATGTGGAGAGTAGAGGAAAGGATTAGGGATTGGGGAAATAGATGACAGTGGCATGACTGGTCACACGCGAGAGTCCTCCACACGATTTATCAGTGAATTTCTCAGCAGAAGTCTTTTAGACCAGAAGGCAGTGGGGATGATACACTTAATGTGCTGAAGGAGAACTCCACATCTGCAAAAGTGTCTGTGAACATGAGGACAAAACTAAGACATTCCCAGTCAAACAAAAGCCAAGGGAGTCTGTTATCATGAAACCTGCCCTGCTCGAAAGGCTAGGAGAGTCCTTCTGGTTGCAGTGAATGCCAAGTTATTATTGAGTGGGTACAGAGTGTCTATTTAGGCTGATGAACAAGTTCTGGAAATCTACAGTAGAGATGGTTGCACAACACTGTGAATGTACTTAATGCTACTGAATTGTACACTTAAAGATGGTTAAAAGAGTGGGGCATCTGAGTGGCTCAGTGGGTTAAGCCTCTGACTCTTGGTTTCAGCTCAGGATATGATCTCTTAAAAAAAAAAAAAGAAGACAGTTAAAATAGCAAATTTTAATATATGCATATTTTACCAAAAGAAAAAAAAAAGAGACATAGAATGGTGCTTATTATCTGCACCTACACCATGATTGGTATACAAGTCAACAGGTTGATTTTCTTAATTCAATTAAATAAGTCATTGTTTTATTTTTCAAAAATCTATCAATGGGCTGAATAATCAGCTTATTCAAAATACCTGATCTAGTATTTCTGTGTGCACAAAGTCTGCAGGTGGCAATATCGAGGAACAAAAGTCTTCAAATATTACTCTCAATACTCAATACCACTTTACGTCTCCAAATCAGCCACATCTTCCTTCTTATCAGTTTCTACAGCACCACTGACAAATTGTAACCCACTATAAGAGCTGCAAATGTCAATTCTTCGTGGCATGACTTTAGGAATCTCCTATAGGGCTATTCCTTCCTGTTCACCTCCCTGTCAACGCTTCAGAGGTAATCTGAGGTCATGGGAATTTTTAGCTCCTTTAGGGCCTCGTGCTCCCTTGGTGGCTATAACTGGTTTTATGAAGGCATGGTTATCAACTATGACATGGCACCACGTAGGTCCCTAAAGACTCAAGCAAGTAAAATGTGTTTCCCGGAGGAAGGAACATCAACCTCACTGGAGGGCCCAGTGGGAAAGGCATCAGAGAGGAGGGACATGAAAACTAGCTATAACAAACTGCTTGGGATACCAAACATACACCCAGGACTCAGATGCTGGTTCTGTCACTTACTGCTATGAATGTGAGAACATCTTCAATCTTGGAGACAGAAATAACCCTAGAGGTCTCAGCCGGTTCAACCTCAGCTTCACTGCAGGTGTTCCCACCCAGGATTCCCAATAGGAATGAACCCGTTCTCAAACATCGGGTGCCTACTGGAACCACACACTGTTCCAGGGGCTAAGGATTCAATAATGATCAAAAGAAAGGCCCTGCTCCCATGGAGCTCATAGTCTAGCGGAGAGAGCAGAAACTAGCAAATAAACACATAATATGTCGGGTGGTGGTGAGCGCAGGGAAGAAAAGAAGGATAAAGTGACAGAGAATGATAGGAAGTGGTAAGCAGAGCAGACAGAGGAAATGCCCTGAGCCACATAGACATAGTGGAACAGTTACCGAGGAGTGTAGCTAAAACAGGTATAGTAGTAAAGTCTCTACACAGATTAACTCTTTGAATCATCATCAAGATCATATCCTGTGGGTGATGTGATTAGCCTCATTTTGCATATGAGGAAACTGCAAACACAGAAGAGCTAAATGTCTTGTCTGGCAAGTGGCAGAGGTGTGGTTTGAACCCAGGCAGGCTGGCCGGAGCCTATGGGTAATCCCACCACGCCAACCTGAGGAGGGAGGGTCTCAGGTGGAAGGAAAGTTAGGTAAACGCCCTGAGGTGAGGAGAGAACTTACTATGTCTCAGGAGCAGCCAAAAAGTGAGAGGGGAAAGATTTATAAACACAGGTCCAGGAGGTGTGGCAGGACCCAATCCTATAGGATCTTGAGGACTGTCATTGGACTTGGGAGTCTGACACACTGGAGGTCCTGGGCAGAAAAGAAACATGATCTGTCCAAGGTTCTCAAAAGTTCCCTGTGGCTGTGGGTGGAGAGTAATACTTAAGGTGAGTCTATTACTTTCCTATTGCTCCTATAACAAACTACCAACAATTTAGTGGCTTATGACAACACAGATTTATTATCCTATGGGTCTGTAGGTTAAAAGCTTGACACTGGTCTTGCTGGGCTAAAATCAGGATGTAGGCAGTGCTGCATTCCTTTATGAAAGACTCTATGGGGCAATCCATTTTCTTGCCTTTTCTGGCTTCTAGAGGCCACCCGGATTTCTGAGCTCCTGGTGCCCTTTCTTCATCTTTGACATAGCAATGGTGAGTGCAGTCCCCACATCTCATTATTCACACCCTTCTTCTGTCTCCTTCTTCCACTTTTAAGGACTCATGTGATTACATTGGACCCACCTAAAAAGTCCAGGATGATCTCCTCATCTCAAGGTCCTCAACTTAACTACATCCGTAGGATCCTTTTGCCACGTAGAGAAACGTATTCACAAGTTCCAGGGTTTGATCTCCTCATCTCAGGGTCCTCAATTTAACCACATCTGCAAGATCCCTTTCGCCATGTAGGGTAATGTATTCACAAGTTCCAGGGATCACAAGCCATCACAATAGTGCAAGGAACTAATGCCTAAATAATTATCTTGGACATTTATTCTTAAACAATGCACATTCTGCATTTTACATATTTCATTTCATTGAAATATTTTTTATTTTTTAATTTTTTTTGAGAGAGTGAAGGAAAGCAAGCATGAACAGGGGAGAAGCAGAGGGAGAGAGAGAGAGAATCCCAAGGAGGTTCCATACCTTTGGCAGAGCCCAGGATGGGGCACAATTCCACAACTGTGAGATCTGACCTAAGCCAAAATCAAGAGTTAGATGCTCAACCGACTGAGCCACCCAGATGCCCCTCCACTAAAATCTTATAACCACAGTCCAAGTAGACATTGTCATGATCCTTGCTTTATAGCTGAAGAAATCAAGAGTTATGTCTGGTCCAAAAATGCATGGCTTGTATTGGAGAAAGCTGGACTTTGCATACAGGCCTGCTTGATAACACATCCCCATGCCTTTTCTACTGCCGCATGACTTCACTTCAATAACAGAAGCAAGTTCAAAAAATAATATAAACAATAATTTTAAAACCTTTTTGAAACCTGTTAGGATATGGGAAGTAGGAGAGGTATGCATAGTGAGAAGCAGGAGAGCTCAGTCTTCACAAAGGAGTTGTTTCCTCACCAAGGATTTAAAGGACAATATAAGGATCCCCACAAGGAAATCAGCCTGGTTCCCAGCACACCACACTTCTGGAAAATTCTGCCATGTTGAAAACCATTATATACAGGCACCGTTATTTGTGTTAATGCTCTAATGGTAAGAGTCCACAGAATTAAAGCTTTCTAGACAGCAAGCTGGACATGAGGGATAGATGGTGAGTGAACATATAAATATATACTTTCTCTTGACCTACTTCTAACAAGCCATTCATCAGTTATTTCAATAGAAAACTCATTAAGGATTTTCTTCCCCAATAGACCTTTTCCATTTCTTTCTTTCTGCCGAGTCTACCCGTTACTCTAATGCATTGCTATTTAATGTGTTCAGGCTTTAGACTGCAGTGATGTTGCAAATCAGATCCAATAATTCCTCAATCACTCATTTTCGAAGGCTTCCTAATTAGGACACTTATCTCCTCTCCACAGAAATGCACTATTAGGGCTCCAGGAAGCAACACAGGTAAGCCCCCCCTCCCACCCTGTCCCCTGGTGCATAGCAAAGCAGCCGGGGGTATGTGGTTGTGGGGGAAGACTGGGATGGGGGTCAGGGGCATTTTGCTTTGTTCCTCTTTGCTTCATTGTACGGCACTTCTTATGCTGTGGACATAGAGCAGAGTTCATGTGAAGCCATACCTGATGCTGTTCTTTGTTTATGTATTTCCACTGGGCAGGACGAGCGTCAGGGCTTGTCTGAATCTCAGAGGCCGGGGCTATGTAGTTCCAAAATTCACCATGAATAATTTTGAAAGCTTCCTGTTCTGCTATAGAGTAATTATCATTCTTTTTTTTTTTTAAGTTTATTGATTTATTTTGAGAGACAGCAAGAAAGAGGGAGAGCATGAGCAGGAGAGGGGTAAAGAGAGAGGGAGAGAGAGAATCCGAAGCAGCCTCCATGCCCAGCGTGGAGTCCCATGCGTGGCTTAATCCCATGACTGTGAGATCAAGATCTGAACCAATATCAAGAGTCGGATGCTTAACCGACTCAGCCACCCAGGTGCCCCTAGGGTAATTATCATCTTGAAAATTAGGAGCCAGGTTGACTGAATTCATGAGGAGAGCCTCGTTGAGCATTTCCGTGGAGGGGGCTGATCATACCGCAGTGTCCTCCCTAGTGTTCTCTTGGGAGAACTACTCGTGAAGTCTCTGGGTCACAGCCAGACAGAGAACAAAACGTTTCCAGAGCTAGTAGCACCCAGTGGCCCTGTGGCCCTGGGTGGCCTCCTTCCTTGGTCACGGAAGACACCTCTGAAGCTCACGGTAGGTGGGAATCTGGAAACTCCCTTCCTTCTCCCCACAGGAAACTCAATGTTGGGAGTGAGTTTGGTCTTCCAAGCTTGACTGAAACACAAGTATAAAGAAACCCTTCTAGAAGATGTCTGCTTCCAACTCTTAGAAAATCAAACAAGTCCAGAAAGTTGGGATATGCCGCAGCTCAGTTGTGTGTCTTCAGAGAAGCCTATCCTCTTCGGGATACAATGTCATGGTCTGGTGTCCTCTTGTTCGCAGGTCTGCGAGAGTGACAGGAACAGGTGACTTCTTCGTGGGAGCCTGTGCTTGAAAAACCATGTCCCCTTCCAGTGGCAGGGGCCAGTAGCAGGCTGCATCTATTAACATACTTCAGTCATGGGAGGTTCCTTCCTGAGGGAGAGCCAGCGGAAAGGTGTTTTAACTTTGCATTTTAATACTTTCCCAGTTTCCATGGAGACCAAGGTAAAGCAGCTGCACAGAATTTCCTTGTGGAAGGCAGAGTGACATCATCGTGCCTGAGGAGACATTTGTGGCTCCCTCCCGCCTCCTCAGAGCACTGCCCTTCTGGCCCCTCCTGGAAGCTCGCCATAGAAAGTTCTATCCTCCTTTCCATGGTCTCTCTCAACTTGCGAGTGAATGTTGCTCTAAAGTAAAGTGAAATTAAATTTTTACATGCAAGGACACATTTCACTGCTCACCTTGTTCATTTTCAGAACGCCCATTGGAAGTGCAAACAGAAGTAGCAGCAGTAAGAAAGGAAATGATAGGGCTCCTTAGCCACGCCAGTTCCTTAACAGCCATTTGTGTTGGAAGCAAATTGTGGCTGGAGTAGAAGCTGGCCTTTGGGGCTCTCGGTGCCCTGTTCACTCAGCCTCGGCCGCATACTTGGCACATACGCCCCTGGAGACTCATGAACTCCTATGCATCTGCTGTATGGGAACCCTCTGCTCTGCGGATCAGGATACACAGGGCGTGTGGGACACAGAATGGTGGACCAGCGAATTGTGCATTTCTTTTGTTTGTTTGTTTGTTTGTTTGTTTGTTTTGAGAGAGAAAGAGAGCAGGGGAAGGGCAGAGAGAGGGAGAGAGAGAATCCCAATCAGGCTCCCAACTGTCAGCACAGAGCCCCATGTAGGGCTTGAACTCAGGAACTGTAGAATCACAACCTGAGCAGAAATCAAGAGTCAGATACTTAACCCACTGAGCCACCCAGGTGCCCCGTGGATCATGCATGTCTGCTCCAGCCATGTGTGTGTCTATCACCCACCCCTGCCCGCTCACAAAACACACATGCACAGATAACATCGCTCAGGATTTTAAAATGACAACAGCAGAGCACTAAACCCCTGGTGTAGAGCCCTTTAGAGCCCAGAGGCATGCAGGAGGGCACAGCCCATGAAACCAGCCCTGAGTTGGAGACGTGGGCTCCTCCCTCTGATGCTTTGTGCGGGCCAGGCAAGTTCCCAGGGAAGCTTCCGTCTCCTTCTCTGTCAACTGAAGGCAAAGCATTAGCTTCAAGGTGGCTTCCAATATAAAAACTCTGTGCTTCCAGACATAGGACTAACCTCAATCCCAAATGCTGGTTTAGATGGCCCAGCACAGAGGATTTGAGGCAGCCACTGCCCAGAAATAACCTTGAGCACTTTCACCAGCTAGACATAGAAGCACCTCACTAACATCTTGGCTTTCCCGCCCCCCCATCCACCTCCCACTGCAGCTCAGTTTGACAGACTTGCTTGCCTGAAGACCCCTGTGGTATTTGTTTAAAATGGGATCCTGAAGGGGCTCCTGGTGGCTCAGTCGGTTAGGCGTCTGACTTCAGGTCATGATCTCATGGTTTGTGGGTTCGGGCCCTGCATCGGGCTCTGTGCTGACAGCTCTGAGCCTGGAGCCTGCTTCAGATTCTGTGTCTCCCTCTCTCTCTGTCCCTTCCCACTCATGCTCTGCCTCTCTCTCTCTCCCTCTCTCTCTCAAAAATAAACATTAAAAAATAAAGAAAATAAAATGGGATCCTGACCCCCACCCCACCCCCACCTCTCACCCAGTCTCCCAGAATCACATTCAATAGGCCCTGTGCCCTTTTTACCTTCAGGTTCATTTGAGAAACCTAGTCCTCCAATTAAAAGACTCTTGCATGAGCAATAGAAAATTCTTCAAAAGATACCCACTTTACAGGGTGCCTGGGTGGCTCAGTCAGTTAAGTGCCCGACTCGGTTCCAGCTCAGGTCATGATCTCATGGTTCACGACACTGAGTCCCACACTGTGCTCTGTGCTAACAGCATGGAGCCTGCTTGGGGTTCTCTCTGTCTCCTTCTCTCTCTGCTCCTCCCCACTTGTGCTCTCTCTCTCTCTCTCTCTCTCTCTCAAAATAAATGAATAAAACCTTAAAAAAAAAAAAAAAGATGCCCATTTGACTCCAAAGCTGACTTCTCATCTAACCAGAACATTGATAATTTGGTTTCACATTCTCAAGACCCCATGATCTGTGTACTGCACAAAAGGAGGCGGGCTCAGGGTAAACAAAGGCACGGTGGAAGAAATGAGAATGGCCAATCAGCAGGACAGTAAGGAGCCAGGCTGCTGAGCAAGGAGGTCACAGTGAAGGACAGCCTCACTCTGGGTCACAAGGAAAAGAGCCAGCCACGCAATACCCCCCCACAAGCCTGAAGCAGTACCAGAGTCTGAGAGGTGTGTTACTTTCAATTAAAACAAAACTCGGGGCGCCTGGGTGGCGCAGTCGGTTAAGCGTCCGACTTCAGCCAGGTCACGATCTCGCAGTCCGGGAGTTCGAGCTCCGCGTCGGGCTCTGTGCTGATGGCTCAGAGCCTGGAGCCTGTTTCCGATTCTGTGTCTCCCTCTCTCTCTGCCCCTCCCCCGTTCATGCTCTGTCTCTCTCTGTCCCAAAAATAAATAAACGTTGAAAAAATAAATAAATAAATAAATAAAATAAAACAAAACTCTAGTGAAGTTTCTTTCCGATACACCTGCTACGCAATCTTCTTGCTCATTCTGCAACCTCCCCCGCCCCAACTGCACTTTGATTTGCATTGTGGGCAAAATTTTTCTCGGTCTTAAATGGACTCATCGATTCGGGCAGAATTTTACCTTCCTCAGTGGAGCTAAGTCAGTAAAGTGGGAGGTTTGGCTCCTTGGTCTAAAGATAAAGGCTGATTGACGGAATGTTTCACTTTGAAACCAACTGTAGCGACCTCATGTAGACACAGCTAAGGTCCCTTCTCAACAGGGAATGCCTCCAGGGGACTGACAAACCTATTTCCAAGAAATCAATACAAAAGAAAGAAAGAAAAAGAAAGAAAGAAAGAAAGAAAGAAAGAAAGAAAGAAAGAAAGAAAGAAAGAAAGAAAGAAAGAAAGAAAGAAAGAAAAAGAAAGAAAGAAAAAGAAAGAAAGAAAAGAACAGTGATAGGGTAACTCACAACCCCCTGCACAGTGGGGATGGGTTCCATACCTGCTCAGCCCCTTCCAGAGGGTCTGTCGACCCTGTCTCCCCAGATGATGACTCTTTCTGAACTCATGTGGCAGAAGCCACTGGAAGAAAACTTCATGCCAATTTGGCAATAGAGATTGTGTTTGTTCTTAAATAAGAAAAGAGCTGTGCTGTCTGCCCCACTATGTACATTACAGGAGTTAAGGTAGGCAATGAGTGAGGGGCAGAAATTTTGTAAATAGGGGGAAGAAACAAACTTCCTGGTGGACTTGTTTGGAAGCATTTTGATGGCAAAACTCTTGAGAGTGAAGATAAAATTCATCCATGAAACCCTCTTTATGTTATTATTAACACCGCGTTGCCTTTTTCATGGAATGGTAACTCCCTGTGCTGTTTCCCGGAGAAGAGAAAATCAGTAGTTAGCTCTCAGAATTACAGCCATAATTTTTCTCATTCATGCCACAAAGTTTGCCCTTCATTCACCTATTATTTACTGACAGTGCAGAAATTTATCAGAAGCAGAAACTCACAATAAAAAGAGAAGCTCCTTTTTATAGCTTGATTTTACCATATTCCCCAAAGAATGAAAGCTATTATCTCAGTAAATTTCTGCAGTTTGGTTTTAGTATTAAATATTAAATAAATATTATGAATTTATAAACACTGACTTTGGCAGAAACCTCCACAGCCTCATAACTTAGCATATATTCAGATGGGCTGATTTTGCTGTGAATTTGTTCTTCTGGAGAATAATGTTACATAACTGCATTTACTCTGTTTCTGTTTCTTAAGTAGCAGCGTAAGTCCTTAAAATAATTGAGGCTTAAGATACCATACGGACAGCTGTTGGATTATTCACCCCAAATCTTAACCCAGTTTCCTATTGTTGCTCTTGCCTTTTAAGTAATAAAGAGGGCCTATGCTTTCAACAAATAAATACTGAGTACCTACTATTGTGCAGGTGCTATTTTAAACATTGTAGGATACACAGGGATGAGCAAAACAGATTAAAGTCTCTTACACTCTAGCGAAAAGAGGTGAAATAAACAAGTAAATGAAGTTATTAATTTCAGAGAGTCATAAATGTTTTGAAAAAATAATATAGGGTGATGCCAGCCTTAATTCACAAATGTGTTTGCATGATGATATGCATAAAACTGGGTATCCTCATACAGTGGGTCTGGGGAAAGAGCATCCCAGGTAAAGGAAACAGCATGTGCCAAAGCCCTGAGGCAGGAAAGCTATTGGCAAGCTTAGAAAACAAAGACCAATGAGCTAGAGGATGGCGAGCACCAGAGAGAATGGAAGGCAGAGAGGGAGAAGTAGCCAGAGGTCAGTGCACCCAGGAGTCTGTAAACCAGCAAGGAACTTGGGTTGATCAGACTTGCAATGGGGAGCCACTGGAGGGTTTCCAGCAAGAAAGTGACATGATCTTGTAACGCAGGATCATGTTCTGATGGAGCTGAAGAATGGAACCCACGAACAAGGTTAGGAGCACAGGCACCAAGTGTATTAGGGCGAGAATAAACAGGGAAAAAGGCTCCTTAGGGAGGACGCCGGTTTAGACAATCATCCAATATATCAGGAGGGAGTGTAGCAGCCTGGTTAAGTGGCCAGACACATTCTACAAGAGGTTCTTAGACCAGAGTCCTGATTTAGGGCCATTCGGGGATGGACATAGGGAACCTCAATCTCTTTGCTTTGTTTCCTACAGAAGAAGTAACTTCAGTAGTTAGTAGGGGAACTGATGAAAAATAATAAAGCTAGAAACCCATCCTGGTCTATGCGACATTCCAACACATGTAGTCTTTACAGCCAGCTTTCCTTGGAAATGGTCCCCAGTTGGGTTGTAATTCAGTCGGGTAGTGTTTTTGACGGGTTCTGAGCAGAGGTCTCAGCTAGAGAAGAGATGTGGAGGGGATCACATTAGACCAATGAGGAGGCAAACTGACACAGGAGTCTTTAAGATTGGAAGCCGTCTGAGGGACTTAGGTGGCTGTACTGTGCCCAAGACAGACAATTTTGTATAAGAATAAGAATAAAGAGAGGGCATCAAGTTTCTGAGTCTTATTACCATTCTGGCCAGGGTACTACCTTCCAGCCAAAGGGCAGGCTTTCTCTTCCCTGTAGAGTAGCCGCAGGCTAGAGGATTACAGCCTGAGCAATCGACATGAAAGTGTTCCAATAAGACCCTATTCCTTGAAAAGCCCCCAAAATGAGAGTAAGGGAACAGAAGAGGAATTAATCACCGAGTTTGCTCTGGGGCTCAGGGTCCAGATGAAAAGACTCAAAGCCTCATATAAGGGTGTCAAAATGATGAAATTATAAAGTGGGGTTCATGAGCAGACAGCTAAGAAAGAATTCTTGAGACATTTTGGTACAAAAAAAGGTGATTTTATTCTAGCGCGAGGACAGGACCCATGGGCAGAAAGAGCTGCACCAGGATTGTGAGGAGAGACTGATGGTACACTTTTAAGTTGGTGGGGGTTAGTGATAGCATACATTTCTAAGGAATTTGAAAGCAAGGATTTCAGGACCTTGAGGGGCTAGCTGCTGTTAAGATAAGGTTACTTTTAGGGGTGCCTGGGTGACTCAGTCAGTTAAGTGTCCAACCCTTAATTTCGGCTTAGGTCTTGATTTTACAGTTTGTGAGTTCAAGCCCCGCACTGATTCTGGCTCTGCACTGACAGTGTGGAACTGCTTGGGATTCTCTCCCTCTCTCTCTGCCCCTGCCCTCATCTCTCTCTCTCTCTCTCTCTCTCTCTCTCTCTCTCTCTCAAAATAAATAAATACACTTTTTTTAAAAAGATAAGGCAGGGTGCCTTGGTGGCTCAGTTGGTTAAGCATGCAACTTTTGAAATCGGTTCAGGTCATGATCTTACAGTTTGTGGGATCAAGCCCCGTGTTGAGTTCTGTGCTGATGGAACAGAGCCTGCTTGGGATTCTCTCTCTCTCCTCTCTCTCTCAAAATAAATAAATAAACATTTGAAAGAAAGAAGAAAGAAAGAAAGAAAGAAAGAAAGAAAGAAAGAAAGAAAGAAAGAAAGAAAGAAAGAAAGAAAGAAAGAAAGAAAGAAAGAAAGAAAGAAAAGGAGAGAGAGGGAGGGAAGAGAGAGAGGGAAATAAATTAAGAAATAAGAAAGAAAGTGAGGAAGGAAGGAAGGAAGGAAGGAAGGAAGGAAGGAAGGAAGGGGAGGGAGAGAGAGACTGAAAGAAAGAAAGAAATTAAAAAAGGAAGGAAGGAGAGGGAGGGAGGGACGGAGGGACAGAGAAAGGAAAAGAAAGAAATTAAGGAAGGAAGGAAGGAAGGAAGGAAGGAAGGAAGGAAGGAAGGAAGGAAGGAGAGGGAGGGATGAAGGGAGGGAGGGAGAGAGAGGGAACAAAAGAAATAAATTAAGAAATGAAGGAAGGGGGGTGCCTGAGTGGCTCCGTTGGTTAAGCATCCGACTTCGGTTCAGGTCATGATCTCAAAGTTTGTGAGTTCTAGCCCCATGTCGTGCTCTGTGCTGACAGCTCTGAGCCTGGAGCCTGCTTCAGATTCTGTCTCTCTCTCTCTCTCTCTCTCTCTGCCTCTCCCCTGCTTGAGCTCTGTCTCTCTCCCTCTCTCAAAAATAAACATAAAAAATTCTAAAAGAAAAAGAAATGAAGGAAGGAGGGAAGGAAGGAAGGAAGGAAGAAAGGAAGGAAGGAAGGGAGAAAAGAATTGCAAAACAAAGGAAGACTCCAGACCAGAGGAAAACTAAGAGAAAAGAGATAGTCTATGAAAAACATTCTCTGTTTCTCTTCCTATGTGCAGAGGTAACTGTAAACATCTGAAAATGAATCTAACACGCTCAACTAGGAAGGATGTAATTTGCTTCCTATTTCCTGTTCTCTCCTTTCCATGTGAGGGGACACAGGGAGTAGTTGATGAACCAAATGCCTCAGACTGAAATTGTGGGTGGATATTAACACAGCCTCTGAGGACAGAGGAGACTCAGCCGGACAGACAACTGGCATGGACCTCAGGTCTGGCCACTGCTCACACTGCCACCACCTCGCCGTCTTCGGAGCCAAATCGGGAAGTTCAGTTTGACCTCCATCACCCTGCTGTCTCTGTGCAGCCACCTGCCCGTCCCTCTCCCGGGGCCCAGCGGGACTGCAGGAGAAGACTAGAGATCCATCCAAAGGAAATTTCAGTGACCTGTTGAAGCTTAAAACATGAGGCCCCAGCAAAGCTCCTTTCTTAATGTCTTCTGCTCTCTCGGGAATTGGAGTGTCAACGAAATGTACTGCTTGGCCAGTGAGAGGGACAGAGACAGCTCAGCACGGCTGGAGGCCAAGAGAAGCCTGAGAACAGTGTGTCCAGGGTCTGCTCTTGCGCATGCTCCCCTCCCCATGGGGGATGCGCTCCAAGACCCCCAGCGATGCCTGACACCGGGCATGGTCCTGACCCCCATATTTACTGTGTCGTTTCCTGTACGTACATACCTATGAGAAAGTTTAATTTGTAAATCAGGCACAGGAAGAGATGAACTACAGCAACTAACAAAACAATTATCACAATATTCTGTGGTAGAGCTGTCCGCAGGGGTCTCTCAGACTATCTCACTGTGCTGCACTCACCCTTACTGTGACGATGTGAGATGGTAAAATGCGTATGTGATCAGATGGCGTGAGGCGAATGACGTTAAGCGTGTGACCTAGTGCGAGGCTCCTGCTGACGTTCTGAGGAGACATCAGCGGGGATCATCTGTTTCCAGATCACGGTTGACTGCGAGTAACTGAAACCCCAGATAAGGGGGGGACTGCTGTGCTCCATTAGTCAGGCCTGCATAAGCTGCCCATTCGGGGACCCAGTGCCAGGACCACACAACTCCTGACATCTGCTGAATCTGCCTGGACAGCTCCCTCCCGGGTCCTGAGGGGAAGACAGAGAACTGCCGCTCCCTTCTCCTCCCTTCTCTCTCCTCTCTTTACTTTCTCTCATTCTCTCTCTCCTCCCCTTCCCTTCCCCCCCTCCTCCCACTTTCCCCTCACCTCCCTCCCTGCCCCCACTCAAAACCATCGACGCAAAAAGTGTTTCAAGACCCTCCAGCTCTCTCCAAGTCTAAGACAGCGAATCTAAATTTCTCCAAAGAAGAGGAGAAACAGCCATCCATCGTCACCCGCTTTCCTTGCCCCTGGATCACACACATACTCTTCCCTCCCCTGCACCCAGCAGACAGCGGTCATCACTCTGGGCCTGCGATCGGAGTTATTACCACCCTGTACAAGGCTAGGTCAAAGCTCCCTTCGAAATTCACTGAACTAAGTTCTTGCTTCTGACCCACCCTTTCACACTAGTACTTAAAAAGGCAGTAAAAAGCCAAAATAACTCCAAAGACCTGAGAAATTGACAGCTTGGCTATTTGGGGGCAGCACATTGGCCTGCGACTAGATTTCTGTATTTCCGGTCCAGGTCCTGTCCAGGCACATGTTGGGGCCTGTGGCTCAGTCGGTTGAGACTCCGACTTTGGCTCAGGGCATGATCTCACCGTTTGTGAGTTCGAGCCCCGCGTCAGGCTCTGTGCTGACAGCCTGGAGCCCACTTCGGATCCTGTGTCCTCTTCTCTCTCTGCCCCTCCCCTGCTTGCACACTCTCTCTCAAAAAGAAATAAATATTAAAATAAATAAATCAACAAATAAAGGCACATCTTTCTGTGAGATAATCATGCCAAGGCAGTTGGTCCTGAGTATCTGTGTCACTTGTGCGATACATGTGTCTGGCTAACGGATACGAAGCCTGATATTCCTTCCCAACCTCTCTCATCTTTCTATTCCAGCACAAAATAAGGTCACGTCCAACACATCCACGGAAGAGCTCTTACGTTTAATGTGTTTTCAAGTTGCCTTCAGTCACTTTCTTTGGCACATAAGAGCCATTTGGCTGTAGATACTGTTCTCTCTCTTCTCAATTCAAAGACGTCATTTTTCGAGATGAAGTTTTAACCAGAACGAAATATGCACAGTTCTTTGCACCCTGTTCTTTCAAGCACTCCTACTACCTACGTCTTCCACCCTGCTCGGCTGACCCTTCCATTCATTAGCCAGTTATTCCAAGAAGCATCTCCTGGGCACCTCATGTGTGGTAGACACCGGGCAGTCCCTGGGTCATGAAGATGAATCATCTCTGCCCACCCAAGCCCAGAATCCATCTGGGGGAACAGTTGTGAAACTGCCCAAATAAAACAACACCGTGTCAAAGAGGGAGGTATCATGGGATGCCATGGGAACACAGCAAAGGAGAAACCAGCTCGGCCTGGGTGAGGCAAGGAGGGCCCCTCAGAGAAGGTGGTAGGAGAAGACGATATTTACTCTGGGTCTGAAGAAAGCCTAGATGTTAAGCAGATGGGGATTTGGAGGGGAAAGTGACCCAACAATGACTCATAATTACGGGTGTCATTCTCACCCCCTTCATTCCAGCCTCAGACCAAGTCCCAGGTGGTCCTCGCCAAGAATCTACACTTGACTTAGTCCCTGTACGCTGAGAATCACGGATCTGCCCTTGCAAGAACCCCCTCATTTATGCAGGTGTAAGCCCACCAGCACACCTGGGTTTTATTTTCCCCCATTCCACCTCAAAATAACACAAATCATTTCTGAGAGCATCCTGATTCTTCACTTTAAAGTTTCCTTGCTAGAGGCACCTGGGTGGCTCAGGCAATCGAGCATCTGACTCTTGATTTCAGCTCAGGTCATGATCCTAGGGTCATGGGATGGAGCCCCACATTGCACTCTGTGCTGGACATGGATCCTGCTTAAGATTCTCTCTCTGTCTCTCTCTCTCTGTCTCTCCCCCCCCCACCGCCCCTTTCCCCCCTCACTCTCTCTCTTTCTAAAATTAAAAAAAAAGGATGATTTTGATTGTTTAGAATCACAAGTACATCGTTGGTGGCCAACCAATTATCATTTAGAAGACCACACATAGAAACTGGCTGGTTCACAAAATTATTGTCTGCATCATGGAGGGTAGTTTGGGGAGAAATGCTTTGTAAACTGTCAAGAATCCTTTACAGAAAAGGGAACACATAAATCAGTAGCAACCCTTTTCATCTGTGTATTGGCTTTGGGAGACACGAACTGGCAGGTGGCTGTTCTTAAGAGGCTGTT
Organism: Felis catus; assembly: GCF_018350175.1. Taxonomy (NCBI): domain Eukaryota; kingdom Metazoa; phylum Chordata; class Mammalia; order Carnivora; family Felidae; genus Felis; species Felis catus. Next base: position 6,819,211 of record NC_058384.1, on the reverse strand, counting down.
TAAACATCTTGGATGGAAAAGGTTAGTTAATAAAACGACCAGCCCAGAGATGCATGTTTGTGGGAGGCAGTTATTGACCTCAGTGTTCATCTGTTAATGTTGAGGTGCAGGTAGAAAGGCTAACCAGGCAGCTGGACAGACAGACTGAAGCTTGAGAAAGATGAGAGTCAGCTATAGATTGGAGCGATAACTGTGTGCATCCTGGACATGACAGCTGCCCGTAACCCACAGTCCACTGCCCAAATGTCTTCGAAGACTGTGATAGTTAAGAAAGGTGGTTCAAGTTTCCTTCTCATGTGCAGTGCGAAACACAGGGAGCTCACTTCTTCTATAGATTCCCAAGGCAGGGGACGTGCAGATATCATCGTTATCACAATTTTTCCTTTCACTGAATTTTCTAAGACCCTCATAATTGGTTCATTTTGACTCCCCAGAGCACCCCTAACGTGATGTACCATACTTTTATGTGTGGTAGTAGGGAGCAAAATCAAGCCAAGCCCAGAACCAGCTTCACCTTGAAAGTCAGACGTACCACCCTCCCTCATCAGAGAGCTTTTCTCCCCGAGGGGGTTGTGCTCAGGTGCTTGGCTAGTCCCTGTCACTAGCATCTCACCTCCACCTCCTCCCCCTACTCAGAGCTGTGCAGTTTCTTTCAATCCAATCCTGCTGCCTTTTCACACCTCCTTCCTGGATTGCCATCACATCGCAAAATTCCTCTCCCTTTACTGTGCATGTGAATTCAGTTCTACCTTGTAATTAATGTTGCCCAACAAGCTGTGTCAAGGGAGTTTCACTTTTCCACCCACACAAGGCCCCTCAGGGTCCATCAACCACTGGGAAAACCCACCCCTGAGACAAATTATGGTCCTTCTGCAGAGGACAAAGGCAGTGGCCAATATATTTGGAAAGACATGCTATCTTCCTACTATGCAGAGAAAGCAGAGAAGATTGAAACTGTTTATTACATTAATTTTATTGCTAATTGTATTAGCCATCATTTCTAAAGCCCATTCCATAAGCTGAGCTAAGAATTGTGATAAATGTCTTATATGCATGGCACTGACTGAACCTCACAACAACCCCACTTTACAGATGAGGAAATAATGCTCAGAGACCCTAAGCATCTCACCCAAGGTGACACAGCCATTGACCAGAGACTGAGAGCCTGCTCTGTCGCTCTCCTGAGGCTATACCCTCATGCTGCACTCGGTGGTATGCTAGTAAATGTCTAACAACCGGCTCTACAGAAGAAAAATCCCTGCTTTGTTCAGTTTGCCAATTTCCATGGTGAAAATACTCCCACCAAAGCCTATTTCAGGCTATTTCATGACATCACGGAACACAGAGTGGAGAAAAAATGGAGAGCAAGTAGCATATACCATTATATATTCATTCCACCAATGGACCAATAACTTTAAGAGCATGCATAATACCGAAATGTAGTAAGATAATTAGAAAGTAATAAATTTTACATATTTATTACCTGTTTTTAATATTACTTAATTATAAGCTTCAGTAGTTTTAAGTTTTAATAATAGCTATGTTTAATCAGCTTGCCGGGGTGCCTGGTTGCTCCTTCAGTTAAGCCTCCAACTCCTGATCTCAGCTCAGGTCTAGATCTCAGGGTTGTGGGTTAAAAATCAGCTTGCAAAATTCCTGACAACTTACCAGTTGGCTCTAACAAGCCAGTACGAGCTGTCTCTAGAATATACAACTGCTTCTTGACTGTACCTCAAATACCCAGACTAGGAGGAATTAGGGAAGGAAATAACATCAAGATGGAAAAAAAAATCAGAAATGTGTTCTATGAGGAAGTACAAAATTTCAGGAAGCTGGGACCCGAATTGGGGAGGGCAAACACTTGTTAAATATCATGACAATGCTTGGAGTTTGGACATATTTGTCATAAGTTTCAGAATTTGGTTCAGCAGACAAGATGATTAGGGGAAACATGTGGTTGCTTGATTATTGATCACGGTGAAACTATAAACAAATTATGAGCCTGATGACTTCTCATAAAGACAAGAAAATATAAAAGAAAATAAATGTAATCACTGTGGATTTAGGAAATGTTTGGCTTGGTTTGGGGAAAACAGAATGATTTCAAATCAACTCCAAATATCTTTTCATTCATTATCAATTCTGAAATATTTTCATATTGGAACATTCACACAAGGAATTTATAGCAGCTAAAGACAATAGTTTTCTAAAACTTTTCATATCCATTCCCTTAGGGGTGGAGAGGAGGATCCGTGCGTGTATGGAATTCGTGCTGTGGTAGCTGGGGAAACAGACCCCAGGTTCATGAGGACAGGCTCAGAGACAGGAGCCCAGGGCCAGCCTCTGCTTTTTCATTCACTGGCTTTTTAACTTGGGACAGGTAACTTGGCTTTTTGCTCCCTCGGTTTACATGCCCCCAGGATATTGATAATCCTATCTGCTCTTCCTGGCTACTCTTGAGTATGTAGCCATTAAAATAATAGAAGCCAAAGTTCTTGGAATCCAGTTCCCCTTGAGAAATACTGATTGGGCAAAAGGTGCTTAGAGAATGAAAATCTATACGCAATATATTCATTCCTGTTGTCATTTCTTATTCAAGAACATACATTGGCCAACTTGAGGATTTTAAAAAGAACCCATGAACACCCAGAACATGCAGAATGTTCTACACAGTGTCCTGAAATTCAAAGAAAGGGACAGGGTTACACTGAGAAAATGATTTTTGTAATGAGAAGACCCACCATCAGGACCAGCTCTAAAAACAAGACAAATTCTATTCCCTGACAATGGTTTTCTTTGTAACTTTAAGAAACTCCTTCCACTGCAAATAGAAAGCATTTAGGAGATAAGTATGTGGTGAACACAAGTCAAGATAAAAGCCTACAAGCCTTTTCCACACTTTCCAGCGAAGCCACCGTTGGTGACAAAGTTAGTTTTAAGTTGGACTCAAGGTATTTAACCTTGAGTGTCTGGTTTTCATTTGCATAACAATAAGTTCTGGCTGTGTGCACTCTGTCCAAAGATCTAAACATCTATTGTGACTTGGCTTAGTGGCCTGTGTAATCTAATTTAAAACGTAAGGGTGAACTTCACGTTGTCGCTCGTCAGTTTGCTGTGAAGTCGGTATTAGCATATTATTGTGTTCTTGCCGTCATTTATCATGGATGGCTCCTTCCAGCGAGAAGAACCCGTCCCATCACGGTGTCTGGTTCAAAGATAGCCCTTTACACGTGCCCAGACTGACACAGGGGCCGGGGTGGGGGTGGGGTGTGGCAACAGAGTAGATGGTACTTGGAGAGACGGTAGGCTTTAAAAGGCATAGAAATTTACATTTTTTTATTTTATTTTATTTCATTTTACTTTTAGAGAGAGAGAGAGAGAGCAAGCAGGGGAGGGACAGAGGGAGAGGGAGAGAGAATCTAAAGCAGGCTCCATGCCAAGCGAAGAGCCCAACTTGGGGCTCGATCTCATGACTGTGAGATCATGACCTAAGCCAAAATCAAGAATCTGCTGCTTAACCAACTGAGTCACCCATGTGCCCCTGGAAATTTGCATTTAATCTAAACTCTGCGTCTCACTCATGAAAATGTGCCCTTGAGCATGTAACCTGATGTGTCTGAATTTTAGTTGCCTCATCTCTACAATGGGAATAGTGACTCAGTAAACACGTCCTGGGGTAGCTGCCTTCTCTGCAAACACAGCACTGTGGGTCCCCAAGAGCCATGCCTGTACCAAGTCACCTTTCCACCTCTGCCTCAACCAACTCATCCCAAGGTGACACCTGGCTCAACAACAGGTGTCTTAGTACAGCAACAGTACTAAACAAGAACACTAAATCGAACACAGATAGGGTTTACTGGGTGCCAGACACCATTCTAAGTGCTATTATTGTTTACATCTTCAGAACCAATCTACGTACAAGGACTGTTGTCATCTCCATTTATCAGATGAGGAAACTGAGGCCCAGAGATGGGGCTGTGGGGAGAAGATTCACAAAGAGCTGCCTCTCAGACCCCTGGGGATGCCCAGGCTCTGACCTCTTCCAAATCTTCGTGGTCCAACAGTTTGGATTCCATGGGGGACAGGGCATTCCACGCTCCTTCCTCTTTTTGCTATGATTGCCTAAGAAAGTGGTTGTTTGCAAACCAAAAAAACCAAAATCTTGACAAATGCAATATTTACCATCAGTATTGTTAGAAATAGCTTAACTAAAGCAGCTAACAAAAGGCCTAGCACAGTTACGAGAGAGATTCTAGAAGAGTCTATCACAGAAGCATCTCAACCATCCGAGGCCCTCCAGCCCCCAGGAGACAGCTGCAGTACTCCTACTACTAGTGGCTCTTGAAAGATTGTTCCGTGCCCTGCACTGTGCTGAGGCTTTGCTTCCATTACTGCCATTTGAATTTGGGGAGTTGCCGATGAGGCAAGTATTTTCCCTGTTTCTATTTTGCCTGTGGAAGAAGGCAATTCTGGTCCCTTTCTTCGCTGCCCCTCCTCCCCTTCTTCCACTGAGTGGAAAGAAGGTCTGACTTAGTATAAATAGCCACAGACTGCGTTTGTTAATGTCTCTGAGGAGCTGACCAACATGAGCAAGAGAAAACTTGGCTTGTTTTATAGACGCTATAACTTACAGAATGTGAAAACCGTGAGGCCACTCATACCTAGAGCATCTGAAGCCAGAAATGTTGTTCACAGAAGGAGCCGGGACCCTGATGTGGACAGAGTGGAATGAAGAGGACAGATGAGAGGCAGAGCTGGGGAGAGAAGAGGCTCTCCCACACTGCCACACACACTCTGAGACTTGATGAGAAAAGAAGGGCCATCATCTGGGTGCTAGAGTACCCACCATCTGTCAAGGCCAAGGTGGTGCCCTCGCTGGTCGCAAATGGCAAGACCCACAAGATGCTGCGGGCAGCACCGAGAGTTTCCTTATAAATGGGGGTACTTCAGCGGAGAGAGGTTAAGTAATTTGCTTAAAGTTACAGAGCTAGAAAGGTAGAGGCAGACGTGAAACCAGCCAGCAGATTCTGGAATCCACACTCTTAACCCACCACTCCATATGGTGTCCTCATTGGCTCTCTATAGAGAGAGGTAATAATACCATAGGTATGATTACAATTATTACCTATTACAATAAGTAATAATACCATAACATGTACTTGAAATTACCTACTGATGTTCATGGACCTACGTGATTGTTCCAGGTTTCATACCTTGGAGCTTTTCTTGGCTTGCATTTGCTCACCTAAGTCCCCCCAAATGTGCAAATCCGCCTCATCCTTCAAAACTGGCCTCAGATGCCAAGCCTTTCCCAGTCCCTCAGGCCCCAGGATCCTCCTCCTCCTGACGCCCCCACGGCACTTTACCTCTAACCATATAAAATGGATTCTGCTTGGCACGGAGCTGGGTAGGCATGTCCGGTCTCCCCTGCTAATGGCAGCTCTCAAGTGCAGAGGTTTTTTATACATCTCGGGCTTTCCCCCACCCCCACCCCAACACACACACACACACACACACACACACACACACCATACCACCACCACCAGGACATTGCCTTGCGATTGGAACACAAGAAATACAAATTATAAATAAGTCCTGGGGATCTAATGTGCAGCATAGGGACGTAGGTAATAATACCATAACATGTACTTGAAATTGGCTGAATGTAAATGTTAAGCGTGCTCACCACAAAAAAAGGAAGTAATAACTATGTGAGGTGATAGATGTGTTAATTAACTTGACTGCGGTAATCATTTCACACCGTGTATGCATAGCAAATCGTCACGTTGGGCACCTGAAATACACACAATTTTTATGTGTCAATTATACTTCAATAAAGCAGGGGGGAGAAAAAGAAATATGTGTTGAGAGAGGCAGGCATTCAGAGGCTTCAAACAACACACACACCACAGCCTCCAAGAAAATGTCAGAAGTGAGTCTCTGCCCCAGCACCATCCGTCAGGCTGGAAGGGCAGCCTGAGTCTTCTGAATCAGCCAGCCTCAGGAAGCTTCTCCCAAAGACAGGGATATGGCATCTTATGAATAAGTCATCTGCTGACTCGCTGGCTACACAGGAATAGTTAATTTGTTATCTAATTTAAATGCACAAAAAAGGAACCTGAAGGAAGACAGGATCTGTGTTCCCCTAGTGGGACCGATGGAATTTACCACATTTACTCTGGTAATTTCCCTTGGTGCCAGTTTGGTACAAGGAACCGCGTTCCTAACCTTACAGGCCTCCGGCGCCCCCCTCGTGGCGACCCAGCAGGTGCCCCACCCCCACCCTCAGGAGCCAACCCCCCCCCCCCCGCTGGCCCGCAGGATGTCACTGCGGCTTCTCCCAGCTGCACTCGTGCGCGAGGCACCTGCTAACCCACCCCATCACGGACCGTGCCAGCGGGCTTGGACCAGGGTGTCGCTGAGAGGCCCTGTTCCAGAAAGCCTGACCGAAAGCCGTCTGGGGAAGCTCGGCCTTAATGTGGCTTCGCCGTGTTGCTGCTGAATTTACATACCTATTTGCGGGGGGTGATTGCAAAACTGCTAAACAACGGAGGAACAAAAAAGTGCTGTGCTCTTTCTCCCTGGTGGTCGGATGTGGGTTTGCACCTGGGCAACGAAACACAGCGAAAGGCAGGGCGGGTTTTCCTGCTCCACTCACCTCCCTGCCCACAGGCGACTCATGAAATACCTGCTCCCCTTGGAGCTGCTTTCTGAGCTCTGGGTTCCTCAGATGGGTCGCATGACGGCACTCTTCTCGCGCCTCCTTTACATCGGGGAGACGCGGGCTTACTGCAGACTTGCCTCTTCAGTCCTGCCACGGGCCTGCAGATTTCAGGGCGCAAGCGATCGCTAACTCACCGGTTCCAAAAACCCAGCCTTGGATTTCGTATCTCTTTTAAGCTCCGTTAAAAAAAAAAAAAAAAATCACCCCAAAGGCCAGGAGCTGGACCTCCATTTCCTTGAAAGGGCATATCTTATAGCCCACCTCCAGCATCACCCAGAAAGCATCCCCAAACCCGGGATGGGCCGTCTGCCACAGTCCTGAGTAATCACTCTAAAATACAAGTCTATCTTTGTTGCACATCTACCTCCTGTCTGGTCCTCTGTGAGGAGAAGGAGGGCAATCCAGATGCAGTTGTGGTACAGGGTTCAAGCCAGCCACAGGGAAGCACCAGCTGCAGGCTCAGGGGCTATAGAACGTGGAGGAGAAAGGGAAGCAGGAAAGCCGGTGGTCAGGGACACCTGGGCGGCAGTTCAGACTGGAGCTAGAACTAAAAGAACGGATTAGTGCACGGCTGGGGGAAGAACACTCTGGAAGAGAAGGGAGCATGAAGAACAACTCTGCTCTGGTGCAGCTGAGATGGAATGTCACTCTGTCCGAGGAACAGGTCTGGGAAAGGAGCAAGATCTCTCAGAGGGTCTTGACAGGATCTTGAGAGCATGCGCCTGGAGATTTAAAGTTGCCCTGCAGACCGCCTGGGTGGCTCATTCGGTTGAGCGTCCGACTTCAGCTCAGGTCACGATCTCACGGTTCGTGAGTTCGAGCCCCGCGTCAGGCTCTGGGCTGATGGCTTGGAGCCTGCTTCCGATTCTGTGTCTCCCTCTCTCTCTGCCCCTCCCCCATTCATGCTCTGTCTCTCTCTGTCTCAAAAATAAATAAACATTAAAAAAAAAAATTTAAAGTTGCCCTGCAGACTTTTCCAAGGTTCCTCACGTCTCCGCCTAAGTGGGCCAGCTACTTTTTTACATCTCTAGATATATTTTTCACTTAGATACCAGGCGCCTAGCTAAAGCCTGGGCAAACATTTATTGAGTGTTGGCTGGGCCAGGTGTCCTGCCCGGGACAGGAGCATTGTGGATGAAAGTCCTGGTTACACTCGAGAAGTCCCAGCATGTGGAGAGGGATCCACAGGGTCACAGTTAGTGGTTATCTATGTGGGGCAATGGCAGGACGCTTTTATTTTCTTAGTTGTAATTTTTAAATTTTTTCCCAATTTTCTGCCAGGAGAAAAGATTACATGGTGATAAAGATAACAACAATGTAGGGGCACCTGGGTGGCTCGGTCGGTTAAGCATCTGACTTCGGCTCAGGTCATGATCTCAAAGTTCATGAGTTTGAGCCCCACTTTGGGCTCTGAACTGACAGCTCGGAGTCCGGACTCTGTGTCTCCCTCTCTCTGCCCCTCCGCGGCTTGTGTGTGCACGCACTCTCTCTCCCTCTCTCAAAAAATAAATAAACACTAAAAAAAAGTAACAATATATAACAAAATATCTGGTGTGATACATGACATGATAGGGGTAAGAAAAGGGGTTTTGGGGGAAAAGGGGTGAAACTTCCCTTGTGCCATAAATAAATAAATAAATAAATAAAACAAAAGCTGCCGAGCCTAAGCCAAAGTACTTTGAGGACTAGATCATGTTCAAATATATTCCTACAGAGACCCTGTTCGGGAAGGTTCTGAAGCTACCAGGGAGAAGGTGACTAGGGAGAGTGTTGTAAATGCACAGGCCTTCCCGGGCTGAAACATTGAAACGGAGCCCAGGGATCAGCCGTCTGACATGAGCGAGGCTTTGGGCTTCCCCGCTCACTCTGAGAAGGCAGCATTTGAAGCAGGAGACCCAGCCCCGCCTTCTCTTAGCAACTCCACAAGTGGTTCCCTGTCTTCTGCCCTCTGCCAACAGCCTGCGAGCAGAGTCCTTTAACTCGCGCCAGGGACAGGGTCCCCTGGACAACACCTGCAGCCACATCCCCAGAGGACGTCTCAGCCCCTGATGTCTGTTCCCACTGTCCTCCCTCTTTCCCCTCACTTGTTCTTCTAGAGGCGGCAGAAGGTGGTGATGGGGTTTAGAATTGGACTTTTATTTCGCTATTTATTGTCAGATTTTAATTTAAATTCCAGTTAGTTAACATACAGTGCAATATTGGTTTCAGGAGTAGAATTTGGGGATTTATCACTTATGTACAACACCCAGTGCTCATCCCAACAAGTACCCTCCTTAGTACCCATCCCCCATCTAGCCCATCCCCCACTCACCTCCCTCCAGCAACCCTATTTGTTCTCTGTCCCTAAGAGTCACTTGTAGTTTGTTTCTCTCTTTTTCCCCCCTTCCCATATGCTCATGTGTTTTTTTTAGAGCTGGGCTTTTAATTTAATTTTATTTGTTTTAATTTTTTTTTCAACGTTTTTTATTTATTTTTGGGACAGAGAGAGACAGAGCATGAACGGGGGAGGGGGGGGGGGGGAGGGGCAGAGAGAGAGGGAGACACAGAATCGGAAACAGGCTCCAGGCTCCGAGCCATCAGCCCAGAGCCTGACGCGGGGCTCGAACTCCCGGACCGCGAGATCCTGACCTGGCTGAAGTCGGACGCTTAACCGACTGCGCCACCCAGGCGCCCCGAGAGCTGGGCTTTTTAGACCAGACTGCTTTCTGCCTCCTCCTTCTGCTGCCTCTGTGACCTCAGGCTACTTACTAACCACTCTAAGCCTTCAGAGCTCACTTTCACCATCCGTATAATGGGTATGTGGGTGAATGACAAGACTAACAGAGATATTCCAAACTTATTCCTAACCAGTCTCTGTGCTTCCGCGGCTACCCCCAATCTCAACTTATATTTAATCACAGATATAAATAACAATAACAACAACAAATAATTCTACAGGTCTTCTTACCAAAAAATGGCATTCCCCAGGCAGCTCTTTACCTCCCACTTCCTCCTCCCTGGAAGAAGCCACCTTCAACTCTTTAAATCTGCTGCATTTGTCTTCATGTCCCTAAATAGCCTGGTGAGTCTTAGGCATTAACTTGATTTTCCAAGGCAGAGAATGAGGACATGGCTCTTGTATGTACCCCACCCCCTAGTCTGTGAACCCCTAGTCACTCTACCTTCCCAACTTTTTAATTTTGACTTGATTACTAACTAGGATTTCCATTATTGTGACTCAGTCACAGCTCTTACAAGGGAATCTGAGATATGGGGCAGGGTTTGGTTTGTCAACGTTGGGGGGTGAGGGGTTGGGTCAGCGGCATGTGCTGGGTGAGGGCACAGAATTCTACAAGCCCAACGAGTCCAAAAGTCAACAAGTCCTCCTGAGAAGCAGTTCACAGGAGGCTTACATCCCGAGACCCCTGATCCAGCAGACAGCCAGAACACGACAGCTTCTATGTTCATTTCCCTTATGTACAGAACCGCGATAAAGGTGAATTTATAAATGGGGCACAGTAAGAGATTGGCCACAACAAGTAATAATAAAATAGAACAATTATCACAATATGCTGTAATAAAAGTTATGTGGACATGGTCTCTCTCTTAAACTATCTTGCAGGGCTGTACCCACCCCCCTTCTTCTTGTGATGACGTGACTCCTATACCTAAGAGACAGGCATCTAAATATTTGGTGACGTTGGTGATCCTCCAGGGCCTGAAACCTGAGCCCTTGAGGTAGCCCTTTGTGAGGAAGCTAGTATTCCTCACAAGCCAATATAGCTATGGAAGCTAACATTCCATACCACGATGTGGAAATGTTCTTCCCTGGTGGCCCAGGCATTCCCACATGGCTGTGTCCTACAGAGGACACCAGTCTTTTAAGACTAGAGAAAAAGGTCACTGGGAAGCACCTCCTTTGTGCTTTTTCCCTTTAACAGACCTCCATCCACATCCCAGCACAGTGTTTACTGTGGTGCTTTATGCTTGGTTGTCTCTTTAGGTGCCTCCCCCGCTAGACTATGAGCTCCTGAGGATATAGGCTGTGCTTATTCATTGTAATATCCCAGATAAATGTTTAAGAACTCATTAATAATCAATCGCTACAGTGAATCCAGGCAATAGCCATAATAAAACTGCAAATAATAAAATTCGGGGCAGCCTATAAATAAAGTAGTAGACAGAGTCGACTATTTCTTTCGTTCTTAACAATAATAAGTGGCTATTAACCAGGCTTAGCCACGAACTAGGCATAGAATGGAAAATTAAAATTGCATCTGTAGAAACAGTACACTTTATTGAAAATTGCTTTAGAATGCTAAGGAAGACTGACGCCCTTAGCGTCACTAAGTGACTAAGTGACTCAGTCCGTTAAGTGTCTGACTTGGGCTCAGGTCATGATCTCGCGGTTTGTGAGTTCGAGCCCCGTGTTGGGCTCTGTGCTGACAGCTAAGAGCCTGGAGCCTGCTCCAGATTCTCTCTCTCTCCCTCTTTCTCTGCCCCTCCCCTGCTCATTCTCTCTCTCTCTCTCTCTCTCTCTCTCTCTCTCTCTCTCTCCTCTCAAAAAATAAATAAATAAATAAATGAACATTTAAAAAAAATTGGGTCGCCTGGGTGACTCAGTTGGTTGAGCACCCGACTTCAGCTCAGGTCATGATCTCACGGTTTGTGGTTCGAGCCCCACGTCAGGCTCTGTGCTGACAGCTCGGAGCCTGGAGCCTGCTTCCGATTCTGTGTCTCCCTCTCTCTGGCTCTCCCCCGCTCACGCTCTGTCTCACTCTCTCTCTCAAAAATAAATAAACATTAAAAAAAAAAAAAAAGACTACGATGAGGTCTGTCTCAGAGGGATCAGCTTCCCCCGTGGCAGTGATAGAGTTTGGGGGTGATGGAGGGTTCGTGGGATCCAAGAAGGAATTCTTGAAAACATCTTTGGTGCAAAAAGGTGACTTTATTAAAGCATGGGGACAGGACCCACAGGCAAAAAGACCTGCACGGGGGTCCTGACAGAGAACTCATTATACACCCTCAGGTTGGGAGAGGGTCGGGGATAGAGTAAGTCTCTAAGGAATTTTGGAAGCAAGCTTTCCAGGACCTTGAGCGGCTAGCTGTTGCTAGGGAAACACCATTTATCGCCGTTTAATAAAACCTCAGTCATGAGACCCCTCAGATGCATATCAGGGGACCATAAGCTTGAAGCATGATTGCCAGCATAAATCCTGAGGCAGCTGAGAAAAAGAAGCTGGACTTACAGGGTCCTCGAGGTTGGGACAATGTTGAGCCATGGTTCTCTTTTGCCCCCAATAGAGTCATCATTGAGGCAGCTGAGCTCCTAGAGGGAGGTTTCAAGGACTTGTCAGTGGGCTGCAGGCAGGAAGGGAATTTAATTTTTCATTTGCCTTAGTTTCCCACATCAGCAGGGCAAGCACTTAAACCCCTTTCCTGTGTTCCTGGGTAGCCAGGAGTGTCTGAGGAATATCACATATTCCGCCTGGCAAGTGGGGTGCCAACCTATATTTTGCCCTCATCCTCCCTCACCAACAGCTCCACACACATTTGAACCACAGCACACAGCCACACATTTGGAAGGCCAACAATCATTTCATTACCTCCTCCTCCCTTCCCCCATCTTCCCACACACGCACTAATGGGAAGGGGCACTCCTGCCCTGGGCAATGTCACACACAGCCCGTCACCCAGCGTTGCTGGCCTTCCACTGATGCTTGCAACCCCTCCCAGACACCCTAATTCAACAGCACATCATGTTCAGTTGTCAGAAGTCAGCAAGCTTTTAACTTATTTTTTTAATGTCTATTTATTTTTGAGAGAGAAGAGAGAGAGACAGAGAGACAGAGCATGAGTGGGGGAGGGGCAGAGAGAGAGAGAGAGAGAGAGAGAGAGAGAGAGAGAGAGAGACAGAATCTGAAGCAGGTTCCAGGCTCTGAGCTTTCAGACAGATCCCGGTGTGGGGCTCGAACTCACAACCCGCCAAGATCATGACCTGAACCAGGGTACGATGCTCAACCAACTGAGTCACCCAGGTGCCCCAGCAAGCTTTTTATTTTTAAAATTTAAGAACCCTCTTCTTTTAGCCTCTTCATATTTTGTAAAGAAATTTCCTGTAGCCATCGAAAAAGAATCGCCCAGCTACTTATTTTCTATGGCATCTACCTTTTCAGATGGAAGACTCAACATCATTCATCCATTAAATGTATGAACTCGAGCTCCAAACTGAAGTCAGACTTCTCAATCTGGCTGCTTGTCCCTGCCCCGCATCAGCCATACACTTAGTCTAGGAGTCGTGGATACTTTCTGAAAAACTCTGACACTTGTATTAAATCACACTCCCCCAGCACTGTTTTGCCTGAGCTTGACCAAGTGAGATTTACGGTTCTTATCCTCTCCCTTAACCTGTATCTCACTGGTGCCAATAAATTAAACAACAACCAAAAGGTGGGCTGGTAGAAGAAAACAGGAAGATAGGGTTCAAATGAAAGTGGTTGGTTCCTTGCCCCTCTCACGTGTTACTCTCTAATGTGTATAAACCCCAAAGGCCTTTTGGCTCATTAACTGACGGCACCTTACCTGGCATCTTCCCTCAGAGAATCCACATTGCAAACAGTGATACCCATAGATCTATGTGAGATTCCTGTTGTCTCTCCTCAGTGGAAGGATTTCAACCTAAGTAGAGAGATAGCAGATCAGAAACTCATCTTCAATCAAGTGAACCTTCTAAAGCCAGTCTAGGCTGTGCCGGCTGAGTGAAATATTCTTACTGTCGCAGGAGAACACGCAGGGGAGTCCAGGAGAACAGTCTGCCTCCTCTTTTTGTGTGAAATTAGAGCACAGACCTCTAACTCTGGTGCAGAGAATGCAGAATGCCGCGGAACTCCCAGAAGGAGTTTGTTTGCAGAGAAAAATACACTTCCTTTGGCCCAGGGGTGAGGGAGGGTTCTCTTTACAGAACTCGAAATGTACAGGCTAATGGCACTGGGTATACAGAGGACAATCACTCAGTGCTGTTGGCTAGCAAATAGCTTGAGAAGCAGTCTGAATGCTCCCAGAATTGGTGATTTTCTAACCCCTTTCATCCTGTCTTCAGTTTGGCATTTGAAACATCCCCCTCAGGAACTCTGTTTGAAAGAATTGCATCATTGTGGATTCTTTTAGATCCTTAAGAAGCCTTATAATTTCCTTGACTTCAAAGGCTTGGGGTCAGTCCACCTCAGATGAGGAATGTGAATGTTAAGAGTCTTGTCTTTTAAAATTGAAAAACTTTCGCCTTCACACTGGGTTGACAGTCACTGAGCTCAGGAGAACTGAATCCCCTTCCCCTGCTTCCAGCTGATGTCCTGGCCACCCAGGTAACAAGAAGGTTCCAGAAAGTATAGGGCAGGGCCCACTTCCTCTTTCCACAAGTCTTAACCTATTGTCTCTAATTTTTAGATGTCTTGGGCAAGGTGACCAATGCCTCTTATAGTGCATTCTATCTTTGTGACCTTTCTTGCATAGGGATCAGGTAATGGGTGAGAGGGGATTAAAAGTCATCAAAATGGGCTGAATTGATTGACACTAGAAATGACAGGTAATCATTGACCAGTGAATATAGATGACACACAGAGATGAGATGGGAGAGGGGAAAAAAGAACCATTGGGACAGGATTGGAAAGAGCTTGGGGGGAGATGAGGGTGAACACAGATGATGGAGGAAAGTATTATTGGGGTAGCTGTCATGTTCATGAGTTGCTGAGAAGCAAGTGACAGAGATTTCTTTTAACTTTTTTAATGTTTATTTATTTTTGAGAGAGAGAGACAGAGTGTGAGCGGTGGAGGGACAGAGAAAGAGACGGAGACAGAGACTCCAAAGCAGACTTCAGGCTCTGAGCTGTCAGCACAGAGCCTGACAAAGGTTTGAACCCATGAACCATGAGATCATGACCTGAGCCTAAATCGGACACTTAACCAACTAAGCCACCCAGGCGCCCCAAGAGATTTAAAAAAATTTTTTGAACATTTATTTATTTTTGAAACACAGAGACAGAAAGTGGGCAGGGTTGGGGGGGAGGGAGAGAGACACAGAATCCAAAGCAGGCTCCAGGGTCTGAGTTGTCAGCACAGAGCCTGATGTAGGCCTTGAACCCACGAATTGTGAGATCATGACCTGAGCCAAAGTAGGAAGCTTAGCCGACTGAGCCACCTAGGCGCCCCTGCCCTGAGAGATTTCAGTACGCTTGCTTCGTATTAAGAATGGCTTGGAATTATTCATAACATTGAACTTGCTTTTCTTTTTTTCTGTTTATTTTTTTTTTTAATGTTTATTTTTGAGAGACAGAGAACAGAGCATGAGAGATGGTAGGGGCAGAGAGAGAAGGAGATACAGAATCCAAAGCAGGCTCCAGGCTCTGAGCTATCAGCACAGAGCCTGACATGGGGCTCGAGTTCATGAACTGTGAGATCATGACCTGAGCCAAAGTTAAACTCTTAACCAACTGAGCCACCCAGACACCCCTAAATTTGTTTTTAATGTTTATTTACTTTTGAGAGAGAGACAAAGCGTGACTGGGGGAGGGGCAGAGAGAGACTGAGACACAGAATCCAAAACAGGCTCCAGCCTCTGAGCTGACAGCACAGAGACCGATGCAGGGCTCCAACTCAGG
Organism: Felis catus; assembly: GCF_018350175.1. Taxonomy (NCBI): domain Eukaryota; kingdom Metazoa; phylum Chordata; class Mammalia; order Carnivora; family Felidae; genus Felis; species Felis catus. Next base: position 6,803,854 of record NC_058384.1, on the reverse strand, counting down.
AGCCATAAGATCATGACCTGAGCCAAAGTTGGATGCTTAACCAACTGAGCCACCCAGGTGCCCCTCTTTTTTTTTTTTAATGTTTATTTATTTATTTTTGAGAGAGAGAGAGTGAAGGAGAGGCAGAGAGAGAGGAAGACAGAATCCCAAGCAGGCTCCATAGTGTCAGCGCAGAGCCGGATGCAGGATTCGAATTCATGAAACCGTGAGATCATGACCTGAACTGAAATCAAGAGTTAGAGGCTTAACTGACTGAGCCACCCAGGTGCCCAGAAATTGCTTTTCAAATACTGTTGGATGTCAAGGGGCGCTCCTGAGAATGCCATGCTGCGCTGAGCCCCTGGGCCACCAGGGAGCTCAACTTAGGAGTTAAGGGGGCTGTCACACTTTTGTCCAAGTCTACTCTGCCCTGTTGCAGATGCCTTCAAATGCATCGTGTTGTTTTATTTACCACAACATTGGCGAATAAGAGGCTCCTCCTCAAAATTTATTTCTATAGAGTCTGAGTGTTAGGCAGGAAATCTAATCCTATATCAAAAACCGATTTTTTTTAATGAAGGAGAAATCTTCTTTGATTTCCAAAGGTTTTATTGATTAATTTTAGGACTTGGGTATGGACTTTATATATTTATTTCTTTATATAAAAAGCTCTATTCAAATCTCAAAACTTTCAAGTTATTAATCCATTCTCTTTTTTTATAACAGCTTTATAGAGATACAATTTATTTACCATATAATTCACCCATTTAAGTGCACAGTGAAATAGTTTTTAGTATATTCATAGAGTTGTACAAACATCACCACAATCAACTTTGTTTTGTATCACTCCAGAAAGAAACTTGTACCTTTTAGCTATCACTCCAAACTCCCTCTTCTCCCATTGTGCTGACCTACAAGCAACCACGATCTACTTTTTGTCTCTTATAGATTTACCTATTCTAGACATTTCATATAAATAGAATCATCATTTGTGGTTCTTGTCAATCACATCTTTCACTTCGCATAATGTTTCATGTTGTGGCACCATTAATTGTTATGAAGCTTTCTTGGCCAAATAATATTCCATTGAATGAACATACCACATCTTATCTATTCATTTGTCAACTGATGGATATTTGGGTTGTTTTCACTTTTGGTTATTTCAGCTATTATGGGTAATGATGCTATGAATAGTCATGTATGTGTTTTTATGTAGATATATATTTCATTTCTCATGGTATATACCTAGAACTGGAATTACATGGTCATATGGTATCATTAGGTTTAACTTTTTGAAGGCTTGTCCTAAAGTTTTCCAAAGTGCCTGCATCATTTCACATTCCTACCAGCAGTGTATGAGAGTTCCAATTTCTCCACGTCCTCACCAACACTTGTTTTTACCTGACTTTTTGGTTATAGCCACCCTTGTTAGTATGAAGGCCTATCTCATTGTGATTTTGATTTGTATCTCCAGGATAACCAATGGTGTCAACCATCTTTTCATGTGCTATTGGACATTTGTATGTTTTCTTTGGAGAAGTGTCTATACAAATTCTTTGCCCATCTTTTAATTGGGACATTTGCTTTCTTATCTTGAGTTATAAGAGGTTTTTTATTTACATATCCTAGATATATTTATATATTACATATTTAGATGTTGTATATATAGATTTAGACATTTAGATTTATGATTTGCAAAATTTTTTCTCATTTTATAGATTTTCTTTTCAGTTTCTTGATAGCATTCTTTGGAGCACAAAAGTTTATAATTTTGATGAAGTTCAATGTGTCTATTTTTTCCTTGTTTGCTTGTGTTTTTGATCTATCTAAGAAACTATTGCCAAATCCAAGATTATGAAGATTTACCTCTGTTTTCTTCTACAAGTTTTATAGGATTAGTTCTTACATTTAGGTTGATCCATCATGAATTAATGTTATATGTGGCATGAGGCCATCTTCATTTTTTGGCCTGGGGATATCCAATTTTCCCAGCACCATGTGTTGAAGACTATTCTTTCCTCATTAAATGGTCTTGACACCCTTGTTGAAAATCGACTGACCATAGATGCATGGGTTTATTTCTGGACTCTCAGTTCTATTTCGTTGATCTATATGCCTATAATTATGCCATGCCCTTGGTTACCATTAGTTTTTAATAAGTTTTGACATTAAAAAGTGTGTATTCTCCTACTTTGTTCTTTGCAGAACTATTTTGGCTATTCTGGGTCCCTTGCAATTCCATATTAAGTTTTAGAATCAGCTTGTCTGTTTCTACCAAGAAACCAGTTGGAACACTGATAGGGATTGCATTGAATCTGTAGATCAATTTGCCGCCTTAATAATATCCCAGTCCATGAAAATGAACTATCTTTCAAATTACTGAGGTCATCTTTCATTTATTTCAACAATGTCTTACAGTTTCCAGAACATAAGCTTTGCACTTTTTGTTAAATTTATGTCTAAGTGTTTTATTCTTTTGTAATATAATTGCTTTTATTTTATTTCATTTTCAGATTGTTCACTGCAAATATACAAGAATACAATTAATATTTACATATTAATCTTATATTCTGATACATTGCTGATCTCATTTGTTACTTCTAATTGTTTTTTAGCGGATTCCTTAAAGTCTTCTATGTACAAGAGCAGACTGTCTGCGAATAGAGATAGTTTAATTCTTCTCTTCCAGTCTGAATGACTTTTTTCCATTTTCTTGCAAATTGTCATGACTAGAACCTCCAGTACACTGTCAAATAGGAATGGTGAGAATGGATACCCTTGACATTTTTTTTCCCAGGGAAAACACGTCCAGTCTTTCATCATTAAATATGATGTGGATTTTCTATAGATGACTTTTATTGGGTTGAGGAAGTTCCTTTTATTCCTTGTTTGTTGAATGTTTTTATCATGAGAAAGCAATTCTTTCTCTATTGAGATGATCTTGTGCATTTTGTTTTTTATTCTATTGATATTACATTAATTGATTTCCAATTTTAAACCAACTGTGTATTCCCAAGATAAATACCATTTCATCATGATATATCATCCTTTGTATATGTTTCTGGATGTGGTTCACTTGTATTTTGTTGAGGATTCTTGCACTGATATTCATAAGAGATATTCATCTGTAGTTTTCTTGTGATGTCTGTGCTTTAGCATCAGGATGATCTCACAAAATGAGTTGGGAAATGTTCCCCCCATTCTATTTTATGGAAAAGTTTGTAAGGACTTGGTTTTAATCCTTCTGGAAATGTTGGGCAGTGTTTAATTCATTTTTTTACTCATACATATTTGTTCTGGGACTACTAGGGTCAAGGCAGTGTCCTAGGCACTGGGAATACAGTGATAAATAAACTCCTGCCCTCAAAATGCTAACATTGTTGCCAATTTTTTGTTTAGCTAACTAAAATGTGAATATTCAGTTTAGTTGTGCCCTTTCTCATATTAACTTAAGATTTAACAAAAAAAAAAGTATGACGTGAGGACATAATTAAATTTAGTATTCCAATTCCTGGGGCCTTCATTTAGCATTTAGCATAAAATGATCTCTTTCCGTCTCTGTCTCCCTCTCTCTTTCTCCTTCTCTCTCTCCACCTCTCTTTCTTCTCACACACACACACAAACACATATGCGTGCATGCATGCGTGGGCACATACACACACACACACACACACACACACACACACTCCTTTCTTCTTCCCTCTCTTTCTTTCTCTTTCTCTTCCTTTCCCTCTCTTTTTTAATACTAAGCTTTGCCCCTGATCCCTATCCCCCCCACACACACACATACGCATGTGAGTGCACACACACACACTCCTTTTCTTCTTCCCTCTTTCTCTTTGTCTTCTTTCCCTCTCTCTTTTAATACTAAGCTTTGTCCCCGATCCCTACCCTACCTCTCCACTGGCATCTACTCTCTCAATCTAATACAGGATTCTAAAAAATAAGGGTACATTACCTAAAATAATTTCTGCCTCTGAGAAAACTAGCAAATGTGTCATCTTAGACTTCTCAGTCTCTGAGAAGTGTACTCTGTGACAGAGGGGAGGTAGACTTGTGTGTGTGGGGAGTGCCAAGGGCTTTCTTTATCACTCTATTCACAGCATTTTGACAGTTTCTACTACAAATATGACTTGTTCTGGCCTTGCCTATAAAGATTTCCCACAGGGGTTGCAGAAACTGGTTTGTATTCAAAGCCAGACAGCTGGATCTCTGCCACAGATTCTGTGGATGGCCAAGGCTACCACAAATCACTGAGGCAGCGAGGGACCTTTCAAACTGCATCCCCCATAAAAGAACATGACTTGTCCCCATCCAAGAAAGAGAAGAGAGTTCAACCCCAGGCAGCCATATGATCCCCTTTAGCAGATTGATTGAATGTTCTAAGTCAATACTGTTCCAGACAATATCATCATTGGTGGCCAACAATAGTACTGAGAACTGAATCTTTAGAAGTTGACAGAGAACAGGAAGCACATCTCAAAGTTGACCACTCACTGCTCTAGTGGTCACAGCTATGGAGCCAATACAATTTCTTCTTTAGTGATGTATTCATTCTCTGCCATCCATAAACATGTTGACCACTTACTATGTGCCAAGGACTTTGCTGAGTTATGAATATAACTAAGAAGAGATTCTGTTCTCCAAGAGAAACAGTGAGGAACTCCCTTCCAGTGGAGTGCATAGGACAGAGTACTCTCAGATAAAACTCCTTATGCCACCAGAGGATCTAGAGACCTTATGACAGCCTGAAGTAATGAGATGCACTTAAAGCTTCAATACAAACAGGGGCACCTGGCTGCCTCAGTCGGTAGAGTGCATGACTCTTGATCTCAGGGTTGTGAGTTCAAGCCCCACGTTGGGTATAGAGATTACTTAAAAATAATATCTTTAAAAAGAAAAAAGCTTTGGGGCGCCTGGGTGGCTCAGTCGGTTAAGGGTCCGACTTCGGCTCAGGTCATGATCTCGCAGTCTGTGGGCTTGAGCCCCGCGTCGGACTCTGTGCTGACAGCTCAGAGCCTGGAGCCTGTTTCAGATTCTGTGTCTCCCTCTTTCTCTGACCCTTCCCTGTTCATGCTCTCTCTCGGTCTCAAAAATAAATAAATGTTAAAAAAAATAAAAAAAGAAAAGAAAAAAGCTTTAAATACAATGTGGCCAGCACAAAAATATAAACATAAACATTTCCAGGAAGCATCTACATGCCCTAGAATCCCATAATAATCTAAATAAATATCTGTGTCTCTATGTCCCAGGCACTGTGCCCGGTGTTGGAACATAGTGTTGAATAAGACAATCCTTTTCCTTACAATGGACTAAATGTAGTTCAGTAATTCAAAAAAGACAGCAATTCTGTCAAAAGTGATGAATTTCTTTAAAAAAAAAAAAAAGCCAAAGAAAACTATAAACTAAGGCAATTACTGTTACAAAACATGCTAAACCCCATGCCAGGTATAACTTACTTATGAACAATGTTCTATAGAGACTAATGGTCTCTGTCATTCTCCAAACCAAGTGTCACATTACTCCCTTAATTGATCTGTTTCTTTTTAAACCCAAAGCATGACTGGAAAGACACCTTCCCCAGATCCCTATAGCACAAGCCATTCAATATCTTATAATAAGGCAGAAGATAATGTAAAATAAACCCCCTCAAGGCCAAAATATGTACTAAACATAGTTGGGATGTTTTTCTAAGACAAAACCAACCACTCACCTTATGCTTACTCTAGCAATTGTACAGCAGTGATGAATGCCTGGAGAGAGCAAGAGAAAAAGGTAAGTGATGAGGTCCCAGTTTAAGGGAGTGTCTTCTGGGTGTACAGAATGATTCAGCCCTGGATTCTCCCCCAAGAAGGTTACAATCTAAGATGAGAGTGAAAGTATAGCCATGAATAATAGTTGAGGTAGAAAGTGAAGTCCTGATTAAACTCTGTTAGCACAGGGGACTAATAAAGGAACATAAAAGGTGTAGCCAAAGCTATCAAATTGACTTTCTCATGGTTGTAAATGTACTCTTATTAGCGAGAATCCCATCACGTATGTGAGAAAACTACACACACACAAAAAGATTCTATATAGAACATACAAGAGTAGCTCCTTAGGGATGTATACATGAATTCTTAAGGCTGCTGGAAGGATTGCCCCATTTGAGCTAAAGCCAGGCACAAACTTGGCAGGAAAGGGGGTCAGAAAAGACTCCGGGACCAGAAACCACATCTTCCAACAAGGAATATATAAAATTAGATGAGCTTATCCAACAGGGACAAAAACATTTCTACAATGCTAGTGATAATCTGAAATGCATAACCCCCCTGGCTCACCACCAGCCTTGACCAATCCCACGTAGTCCTCCTCTCCCTGCCACATGGACCTTCTGCTTCTTGGGATAGAACCAGCTTCCTCCACACCTGCCACTTCCTTTAATGGAATATTCTTTTTCCTTATCCGCCCCCCACCTCCAGCCAATGGCTACTCACCCATCACGTTTCAGTTCAAATGTCACCTTTGCAAAACTCCTTTCTCTGAGTCTTCATTCTAAATAGAATGTCTCTGCTGGTCTTTTTTGTGGCATCTTATACATACTTGCTTCATCAAATTTATCACAGTCTTTGGTTATGTATTTGTAAAAATATAATATAGAGATGCTTATAGATCATCGATCATCATTACCTTCTACCTAAGTGAAGGCAGGCACGACATCTGCTCACTGCTACCTACTGCTACCTACTTTACTGCAGGGAGCCAAAAGTTATGGGATGACTAGATAATAAGGGAGCATATAAGAGAGATAAAGTTATTTTCACAGGTCAGAGCTAAAACCAATAGAAAGAAGATAGTTCCAAGGCTATAAATAAAAGTTGGTGATTTCCTCTTATAATTTTAATCAATATTGTACTCATAATGTAAGTTAGTTGTAATGTACATGTATTAAATTATATGTCCCAATCATTATGCTAAGTAAGGAAATTGCCATGTCAATGAGTAATGAGCTGTCAGTCACCAGCGTGTCCGAGAGGAAGCAAGATGATCACCTTGCTTGTGAAAACAAGGTTTCTTGCACATCTCATAGATGCCAGGCACTTTGCTAAATGTTGAGGACACAGAATAAATGAGATAAGATTCCTGAATTCATGGAGCACCTAGTTGAAGAGAGTTCTTAGAGAAGGCATTTTGACCAGAAGGTCCATAATAATTCCGATGGGAATAAGTTGATCTCTTCCCCTCCCCCTCTTTCTCTCTCTCTCAAAATAAATCAGTAAACATTTTGTAAAAAAATAAACAATAAATAAAATCAACATCACCCCTTATCCTTAGTCCTAGTCATACCAGGTTGGTGCCACTACCCAGAAAATGCAAAGAAACTGGAAACAGTGCTGAGCCCATATTCACATTCATTAGGAAGTTAGAACATGTTGGCCCAATATTTCCCAACACCCGCTCATCAAACAGAATACATTAGGGTAGTTTTTTTTTTTAAGTTTATCTATTTTGTGAGAGACAGAGAGAGAGCACGCATGAGAGCAAGTGCGTGAGCAAGTGTGTGAGCAGGGAAGACACAGAGAGAGGAGTGAGAATTCCAAGCAGGCTCTGCACTGTCTGCATGAAGCCAGAGGCAGGGTTTGAACCCACAAACTGTGAGATCACGACCTGAGCTGAAGTCAAGAGTCGGAAGCTTAACCAACTGAGCTACCCAGGCACCCCAAATTTTTTAAAAATCCAGATAATTAGGCACTTTCCCCAACCAATGATCTAGGACTATGTAGAAGTTTTAAGGAACCTGTCCTTTTAAATCTCCCTGGCTGTTTCTAGGGATTAGTTAAGTCTAAGAACCACTGCTTTTGACCTTCTGACAACACTACAGTCTGTTTTCATAGAAAAAGGGTGTCGTACCCTTCCCATCTTATGCCTCGTTTTTGTCTTTACGCTCAAGGAAACACTACAGATAAATATGAATAATATAATCATGTGGATTGAACTTGATCAGGAAGCTTGCCAATTAGCTTGAGGCTAAAGCTTAAACAATTTAAATTCATTCATCCAATCACTTATTACAGTCACGTATTTATCAGTTGTTGTGGAGTGCTACTGCATGCCAGGCTCGGCACCAGATGCTGGGCATGGAGTGGTAAATACATCATGATGCTTGCTTTTCATCCCATATACCTCTGTGAATAGTCTCATTGGCTGACAGGAGGTGCTGGAACTTTTTAGCTTCTGCTGGCTACCTTAGGTTGAAACTCGTTTTAGAACCCTTAAGGCAGGGCACCTAAGTGGCTCAGTCAGTGAAGCATCTGACTCTAGCTTGGGTCATGATCTCACAGTTCATGAGTTCGAGCCCCACATTGGGCTCTGTTCTGACAGCTTGGAGCCTGCTTTGGATTCTGTGTCTCCCATTCTCTCTCTCTCTCTCTCTCTCTCTCTCTCTCTCTCTCAAAAATAAATAAGCATTTAAAAATTAAAATAAAAAGAACCTTTAAAGCAAAGATTGTATTTGTTGCCAGGGTGAGGTGGGCACTTCTCCTGAAAGTTACAGCCCAGTTGGAAAGCCAGCCACAAATCATGCTCAAGTTGGTAACACTCTTTTTTTTTTTTTTTAATTTATTTATCTTGAGAGAGAAGGAGAGAACATGAGCAGGGTAAGGGCAGAGAGAGAGAGAGGGAGAGAGAGAATCCCAAGCAGGATCCGCACTGTCAGCACAGAGCCAAATGTGGAGCTCCATCTCACAAACAGTGAGATCATGACCTAAGCCTAAACCAAGATTCGTATGCTTAACTGATGGAGCCACCCAGATGCCCCTGATAGCGCTCTTAAGAAATAAATTATATCCCAGTCTTATTGGCTGGGTGGTGTTGTCCAAAGGACATTAATTCTATCTTCCCTTTAATCACATTCCAGAACTGTATGCAAGCCAACTAGAACAATAAAGGCAGCTAAGCAGCCAGACATACCAAATTGTTTTAATAGCAGCTTTCCTGAGATTTTTCCAATGCTCACTGACATCTATGACTCCATTTCCAGCTCAGGTCTCAGGGTAGCCTCCGGGCCATACATGTGGGCTACAGTGCTGTAGCAGTGGCATGGCATTTTGCCAAACTCTGCTACCCTGGCTGGTTTCTGTTGTCAGTGTCCACACTGCAGCTCTACTTGCTCTTTCCCCAATGATTGGAAGGTTATGGAGAGTTCTGCCAACAGCCAAGGTCTCTAAGGTACCCTGGACCTTTGAAGACACCAAGCAAGTTCTGAGAGGATGATAAAAGGCAATCTCATCTGAGATATTGCTTATTTTCTTCTCTTTTTTTAGAGAAAAGGAGAGCAAGTGAGTGGAGGAAGGGCAGAGGGAGAGGGAGAGAATCCCAAGCAGGATCCATACCCAGGTCAGAGCCCAATGTGGAGCTTGATCCCCAACCCTGGGATCCTGACCTGAGCTGAAATCAAGAGTTGGATGCTCAACCGGCTGGCCACCCAGGCGCCTGTGGGATATTGCTTTTTAAACAAACCTTCATATTAAGTGGGTGCAGATTGCCTCATGGTTTGAAACTTTTTATCCCAGTCTAAGTGGTGCCCACAATGAGGAGATTCTTTGGCACTAAACAATCATGATTCACTCTTAATCGGGCCCCATGTTTACCCCACAGCTCTTCCCTGCTCTTATGAAATAGATCCTTTTTTTTTAATTTTTTTTTAACATTTATTTATTTTTGAGACAGAGAGAGACAGAGCATGAGCAGGGGAGGGTCAGAGAGAGAGGGAGACACAGGCTCCAGGCTCCGAGCTGTCAGCCCAGAGCCCGACGCGAGGCTTGAACTCAGGGACCGCGAGGTCATGACCTGAGCGGAAGTCGGACATCCAGCCGACTGAGCCACCCAGGTGCCCCAAGGAGATCCTATTTTTCTAGGACTCTCAGCCTGCCTCTGCTTTGGAACTTGCTAAGCCTTCTCCCTTCACTCTTTGCAACATTGGCTTCTCTCTCTCTCTCTCTCTCTCTCTCTCTCTCTCTCTCTCTTTCTCTAATGTATACACCCCTTTAATTACATGACTGGACTAAGAGTAAAAAAAAAAAAGCAAAATGCAAAACACAAAACAAACCTATTTAGTTTTTAAGCTAGCGATGATCACCAGCGATGATCAGAAATGATCACCAGGAAGCTTAGCTCTGTCTTTGCCTTGGCCAAGAACTCTTTACTTTTGGACCTTCAGTGGGCCAGAGAAAAATGGATGTCCATTAGAGCCTGGAAGAATGAGTATGACCGCAATTCATTGGTCATTCTATCCCACTATTTTACCAGTGAGAGGTTCAGTCTCTCTCTGACCCTACCTTGATTCCAATAATTTCATACTCTTGTTCAGCTAGTTGAATGAATGTTGGTTCCTCACACCTGGGGAGAGCATTGGATCCTTGAGAGAAGCTGAGACATTCACTCTCTATTTGTCCCCGTGAGCTCTGACAATGGTAACCATCAGACGTAAACCACTTTGAAGTCCCACTTACACTCTGCACACCCTGACTCGCAACAGTGAATTGTAAGAATAAAGAGCTGTCCTTTTAAGGTATGAGATGAGGAATTAATAACAAGTGCGGGGCACAATTACTAGTCAAATGTATTTATTTCTAATCTAAATGCTCCTCTCATTATCAGTGTTTGACCTCAGGAGAATAATGAGGTCAAAGAGGTAAAAAGAATACATGTGGCCAAAATTATATAATACCATTATAATAAGGTAATAAAACAGTGTAATAAATGTCCTGACATTTAATATTCAGGACAACTAGCAATCTCAAGGATTTGAGAGCTTAGAAATTTCCTTTGGCGATGATAAGCATGTCTGTGGACTTGGTCACCCATTTACATTTTATTATGATGTAAGAAGGTTTGCTTATAAATTGAGAAAACAAACTATATCCATGTGGGCCAACTTCAGGGTACAATGGGAAAACAAACCTACTAACATGTGCTTTTTTGAGTGGAACAGAAGCTTTCAGTAGAGTGACTGATTTATTCAGGGTTTTGTTTTGTTTGTGCTTCTTTGTTTCAACCGCAAATAAAAGAGAAAGGGAAAGAAAGGGAGAGAAGCAAAGCCTACTCCTCTTTGACAGATCACAGGACCCTCAGGACCATCTTTTTCTTGGATACATCCATTTTTGTATAACTAAGCATGCCTGCATTTGGAGTTTGCAAGGAAATGTGTCCAACAACCTGCTCACTAACCAGAAAGCACAGACTGAATGGTTAAGAACCTGACCCATATATTTTAAAGGTACCTTTAAAAGAACCTCTTTAAAGATACTCAATTCTCAAGATGATTCAGCTAGGGGGCAATGGTCCTATTTAGCTGTCTACTATCTTTTTCCATGAACCATGTCTCAACAGTGGTTGGAGGAGTAGCTTCAGCAGTGTTAAAGGAGCCCCATGGGGACATCCTCTCTGGCTTAGGAATTAAAAAATCTCAAGAGAATGTCACTCCTACCCACAAGCCACAGTCTACAAAAGAATAATGTTCAGGGTGCCTGGGTGGCTCAGTTGGTTAAGTGTCCAAATCTTGATTTTGGCTCAGGTCATGATCCCAGGGTTGTGAGATTGAGCCCTGCCTTGGGTTCAGCACTGAGCATGAAGCCTGCTTGGGACTCTCTCTCTCTCTCTCTCTCTCTCTCTCTCTCTGCTCCTCACTCACCCATGTGCATGCACACACACAGGCCCTCTCTATCTCTAAAATAAAATTAAAAAAAAAAAGAATAACATTCGTTAGTCTATCAGAGAGCAGATGTTGTAAAGTAACCTAATGAACTAAAATCATGCTTTTCCAAGGAGAAAGGGCCACACAACTATTTCACTCCCATTGGCAGGCCAGCAGTGGAGATAACTGTCAAAAAAATGAGAGAAGAACAAACACCCGTAGATTTAGTAGTCAACATTTCAAAACTTCCCATCAAGCTAACACCTTTTAAAGTCTATGAGTTATTTGAAAGTTGTACGTTGATGATAATGGCTAGCGTTTAGCACGTCAAACTTCGCACACTGTGCACCTTTCAGCTCTTGATCACCCACTGCAGTAGGTAACACTGTTTTATAGATAAGGAAGTCAAAGCTTGGCCAAAGGGAGCTGCAAGCCTACTAGTCCACAAAGACTAGGCTTCGGATCATATCACTCTTTACCTGCTGCTTATTAGATGAGATTGGAAATCAGGCGGTGCTTATATTGCTACAATTCTCTGAATATCTCGGGCAGATATTCTTTCAAATCCTGAGAAATTCCTGTGTCCATTCCAGGGGAAGGAAAAACATGACTTTTTTAAACATATGGATATGTTAACTGCCTAAAATCATCTGAACTGATTCTTTTAATTCTTGAAGGAATTGTGCAAGAAATTAAAGACGCACAAAGATTGCGTACACCGTGAGAGGCATAAACGGGGTGCCTAAACTCCTCTCTGCAACAGCATTTTTGACTGCTTTTCCTGAGATGATAAATTTCTGAAATTATGATGAGAGTTGTTATTAAAGGCAGTAGAATCCAGGGGCACCTGGGTGGCTCAATTGGTTTAGTGTCCGACTCTGTATTTCAGCTTGGGTCATAATCTCACAGTTGTGAGACTAAACCCCAGGCCGGGCTCTGCTCTGACAGCCTGGAACCTGCTTGGGATTCTCTACGCACATGCATTCTCTCTCTTTTCTCTCAAAATAAATAACTTTAAAATTTTTTTAAAGAATAATCCATATTAGCAATGGTATGTAACACACTCCTGATCAACTTTTATATTTAGAACTTAACCCAACTTCTATTTCAATAAATTAGTTCAGGATGGTATTGTCTCACTTGAACGTGAAGACTGTTGAGAAAGAGAAAACATACTTCCTAATGTAAGTACAAATGTAAGCATTTTGTGCTTTTTTGAAACAATCGTGTGTGTGTGTGGCAACAAAATGTTTCCACTGGTTTCATAACCACTTCCCATTCTCTGTCAGGGCACAGGGCTCAGGGGACCTTGCTGAGCTCACCCTGCCACTGAGGAGCCAGCAAGATGATGCTGATGGGGACGACGACGATGATGGATCGTCGTGAAACGTTTACCCAGTGCTTCATATGAGATCATCTGACTCAAAGTCACAACAGCTTTATGAAGAAGACATTATGGTTACTTCAGTTCTGAGCAGAATCTTTACTCCACCATGCCTCTGAGTCTCTGGAGGGAACCATGATGAAGATAGTCTCTGGAACTCCTGGCTGGAACTTCTTATGTGAGATCTTTGGCCGATGAGCTTAAGATAGTGGGATTCTGAGTCACCTGGGTGGCTCAGTTGGTTAAGTGAACGACTTTGGATTTCAGCTCAGGTCATTGTCTCACAGTTCTTGACATCAAGCCCCAAGTCAGGCTCTGCACCAACAGTGTGGTGTCTGCTTGGGATTCTCTCTCTCTCTTTACCCTTCCCCCCTCAAAATAAATAAATAAATGTGTTTTTTAATAAAAAAAAAAGATTGTTGGATCATAGCAAGTCCCACCCTTGGAAATTAAGGATGTGGATAAATGAAATGCATTGCAACTGGGATGCTTGCTCTCCTGGCTCAGCCATCAAATCAATCTCATTGATGAGCAAGTGCTTATTGCAGCTCCCAGGTGCTGCGGAGTGCTCCTAGGTCAGCTCTTCACCATCTGCTTAGAAATAACCATCCTACAACTAGTGTGGAAGTTGGAAATTATTTGGAGACACTTTCTGAAGCAACCTCATGCCATCAACACAACAACCAGACACTCAGATCTACAATGTCAGAAAAGAATGTTTAAGAACACGATCGTGTCCTTTGAAAAAAAAGCTTCAGGGGTGCCTGGGTGGCTCAGTTGGTTGGGCATCCAGCTTCAGCTCAGGTCATGATCTCATGGTTTGTGGGTCAAACCCCACGTCGGGCTCTGTGCTGACAGCTCAGAGCCTGGAGCCTGCTTCGGATTCTGTGTCTCCCTTTCTCTTGCCCCTTTCCTGCTCACACCCTGTCTGTCTGTCTCTCTCTCAAAAATAAACATTAAAAAATTTTTAATAAATTAATTAAAATAATTAAAATTTAAAAAATCCTTCATTTTCAACTGATGTTGTTTCATGAAGTCACCTATTACAAAGTGCTCTGCTCTAGACCATTTTGAAGCAAACCTCAGATACAAAATCACTCGTGTAAATATTTCAGCATGTGATAAGAGGAGTTAAGAAAAAAAAAACCAGAACTGTATCTCATTATTATATTTAAAAATTAATAACAGCTCACTAATATTATCAAATATTCAATCAGCATTCAAATAACTCTGATTGTTTGCTAATTGCTTTCATAGTCTTTCTGAATACTGTGTTCGTCTTTATGGTTACTATAGGTCATTTTCCAAAGTGTCTTCCCTGAGATATTAATTGATGTTATGCAACTAAAAAAAAAAAAAATCTCATGGGCTCATAAATTTAGCAAACACTGAATTAAACAAAGTTAAACAGTTTTCTTTCCTGCATGGCCTTCCTAAGCTTTCAATATGTTAATGTGCATTGAGACTCTCCGAAAAAGGGATCTGGCCTACAGTTTACCAAATCTGTTGGAACATGGGTTTCTTTCTCTGATCCAAACCCAAACCATAGGAAATACTATCAGAGGCAAGTCACTTAATTTTTGTGTCAGCTTTCTCTCCCCTGTGAAAAATGTGATGGGATTGGTTTTGTCCAGAAGTCTTAATGATGATCAATATGGTCTTTCCAAAGCTGCATTCTATTACTAACTGGATTCCAGAACTGTAGTTACTAACAAAGTAACTACAGTGTGGTTAGACCAATGAACAACAATGAACTGTAGTTGCTAACAAAGTAACTATAGTTACAGTAACTGCAGGTGTGGGCAAGCCAATGAACACCACGTGTTTGTAAGCAAGAGTTTAACATATATTGAACGGATACAGGGTCTGGATACATGGCTAAGGAGGTGCAGAATATTGAAACTGGCACTGCCCTTGGAGTTCAGAGCGTGAGGTCAGACTTGCTGAGCAAGCAGAGCTGTTATCTATCAGGAAAGTAGCCTATGGTGTTTCAACATCCATAGTGACAACATTTTCCCAAAACCAGTATGACTCAGTATATTAAAAGGGAATTTTGTTATTACAAGGGGTTGGAGATAAGCCACCTGAGAAATAATAGATTCAATTCCAAAACAAAAGAATATCCAGGACATCTTACCAGTTGACAGGAATAACAGGATGGAACATTTGAAATTAGAAATCTCCCAAAGGTTTGCAATGAGGAATGGCCACACAGGCTTATCTGGTTCAAGCACTTACTTTTCCATTTCTCCTGAGGTACATGCTATACTTCTAGCACTCACTCATAATCCTAAAAGCAATACTGTGGGGGAAAAGTAATTCAACTTGTGTTTCGAAATGAAGAAATATGCATTTGCAGAAGACAATTCTTTTTCCATCGCCTGGCAGTGGAGGTCAGGGAGAACATGGAAGGCTGGCAATGATATTAGCTTAGGATTGCCCTTATTTGGTCCAGGCGACCCTGATATTTTTATAAAAACATTTTATAAAATTCCCAGGAAACCACCCTCCACCAGGGCTGGTTATGAAAATGCCCCCTATGTAATGGAATGCCTACCTGCCAAGAATCTTTCTTAAGACAAGTAGAGTTCAGCACCCCAGGGGTTATATTTTATTTCAAGATCTTACTTAGCTGACTAGCTTCACCTTGGGCAGAAGCAGCAATCAACATGAGTGATGCTAATTGGGATGCTGGTTGATTTCTGTTTTCTTTTGCATTAACTGCTCTGGGAACAAAGTTAGAAAAGTTTGTTTTTCCTGGCAGGCATTGGGAACATGACTGCAATTACCACCCACTCATCTTCCAAACTAAGGCTATAAAGAGTGAAGGATGTCAGTGTCTCCTTCCACTGCAGTGACACTTGGAATTGCTAGTCTGTACGAGTTTCTCTCTTGCTTCCTGATTAATGACTACACATCTGAATTGAGGCATTATCGCTGGAAACCTTCAAGGTGCTGGGCCCTGGGCTTGTTACAGGGACTAAGCAGGTACAAGGCGGGCCCTAGACCTCTGGGGTTTGCAGTCGGATTGGGAGATGAAGCTAAAAAGTGATGGTACTTGTAAGCTCCCTTCTTTCCAACTTTTTGTTATGAAAATGTCAGCAGTCTCAAAAGCTGAAGGATAATGTATACTGAGCACTCATATTCATCACCTCTATTAAAAATCTAACATCTGCTGTTTCTTGCTTTATAACTGTGTGTGCATGTGTGTGAGTGAGAGAGAGAGAGAGAGAGAGAGATTGTCGAACAACTTGAAAGCAGCAGGTATCACTACACTAAAAGTCCCTAAAATAACTCAGCTACTTCTCTTAGAAGTAAGAACATTCTCCTCCCATTTAACCACAATATTAATATCATATCTAAGACAGTATTCCATAATACCATCTAAATTCCCATGTATATTCAAATATCCCAACTTGTCCCCCCAAAATGTTATTTGTTTTGTTCTAACCAGCATCCAATTAAAAATCGACACATTAGATTTGGCCATTACTTTTTTGTGAGGCGGGCGAGGGGGCACTTCTAATCAGCATTCCTCTTTTCTTCAGTACGTTGACTCATTGACTTTTTTTTTTTTTTTATTTTTTTTTTAAATTTTTTTTTCAACGTTTATTTATTTTTGGGACAGAGAGAGACAGAGCATGAACGGGGGAGGGGCAGAGAGAGAGGGAGACACAGAATCGGAAACAGGCTCCAGGCTCCGAGCCATCAGCCCAGAGCCCGACGCGGGGCTCGAACTCCCGGACCGCGAGATCGTGACCTGGCTGAAGTCGGACGCTTAACCGACTGCGCCACCCAGGCGCCCCGACTCGTTGACTTTTTAAAGAGGTCAGGCCAGTTACAGATTATCTCACTTTCTTATTATCTGATTTTCCTGATTGCTCCCTCACGGTGTCTATTAACTTTTTTCTCTGTCAATGTTTTCTGTAAACTGAAAGTTAGGCCTAAAGTCTTGATTAAACATGTTTGACAAGAAAACTTCATACCTTCATACATTGCTAGTGGGAATGAAAGATGGCACAGCCACTTTGGAAAACAGTCTGGCAGTTCCTCAAAGTAGTAAATATTCCCAAAATATTGGGAATAAGGCAAGAATGCCCCCTGTCACCACTCCTTTCAACATCAGACTAGAATTACTAACTATTGCAGTAAGACAAGAAAAGGAAATACAAATGATTCCAATTGGGAAGGAGGAAATAAAAACTGTCTTTGTTTACAGGTGACATAATCATCTATATAGAAAATCTAAAAGTATCAACAACAACGACAACAAAAGTCCTGGAACTAATAAGCAAGGTTGCAGGGCACAAAATTAATATACAAAAGTCAATCTCTTTCCTATATACTAGCAGCGAACAAGTGGAATTTGAAATTAAAAACACAATATCATTTATATTAGTACACCCCCAAATGAAGTACTTAGGTATAAATTTAACAAAATATGTATAAGGCCTAGATGAGTAAAACTACAAAACTGTTAAATGCAATCAAAGAAGAACTAAATATTGAAGAGAGATTCTGTGTTCATGAATAGGAAGATTCAATATGGTGAAGATGTCAGTTCTTCCTAACTTGATTTATAGATTTGGTGAATTCCAATCAAAATCTCAGCAAGTTATTTTGTGGATATCAACAAATTGATTCTAGAATTTATATGGAGAGGCAAAAGACCCAGAATAGCCAACCTAATACTGGGAGAGAAGAACAAATTTGGAGAACAGTGCTTCTCAACTTCAAGACTTGCTATAAAACCACATTAACCAAGGCAGTGAGGTATTGGTGAAAGAACAAATAGATTACAGAAGTAGACCTGCACAAGTATTGTCAACTGATCTTCAACAAAGGAGCAAAGGCAACAGGATGGAGAAAAGGTGATGTTTTCAACAAGTGGTCCTGGAACAGCTGGACATCTACATGTCAAAGAAAAAGAAAGAAAGAAAAGAAAAGAAAAGAAAGAAAAGAAAAGAAAAGAAAAGAAAAGAAAAGAAAAGAAAAGAAAAGAAAAGAAAAGAAAAGAAGAAACAGATATTACACCCTTCACAAAAATTAACCCAAAATGGATCATAGACCTAAATGTAAAAGGCAAAACTATAAAGCTCCTAGAAGATAACATAGGAGAACACCTAAGTGACCTTGGGTCTGGTGATAACACGGAAGACATACATAATCCATCAAATCAATAATTGATAAACTAAGTTTTATTAAAATTTAAAAATTCTTCTCTACAAAAGACAATTCAACAGAATGAGAAGACAAGCCACGGACTGGAAGAAAGTATTTGCAAACGACACATCGGATAAAGGCCCAAAATAGGTAAAGAATTCTCGTGACTCAACAATAAGAAAACAAAAAACCCTATTTAAAAATGGGCCAGTAGATCCTGGCTGGCTCAGTCAGTGGAGCATGTGACTCTTGATGTCACCAATGTGAGTTTGAGCCCCATGTTGGGTGTAGAGATTACTTAAAACCTTTAAACATAAAGAAATAAAATAAATAAAAAATAAAAATGGGCCAAAGGCCTTAACAGACACCTTATCAAGGAAAACATACAGATGAGAAATAAGAGCATGAAAAGATGCTCCACATCATGTATCACCAGGGAAATGTTAATTAAAACGATGAGACACCACTGTATGCCTCTTAGAACAACCGTAATCACACTGAATGCTGGTGAGGATGTGGAACAACAGGGACTCTCATTCATTGGTGGTAGGAATACAAAATTGTACACCTATTTTGGAAGACAGTTTGAGGGTTTTTTTGATGAGTAAACATATTCTTACTATATGATTGAGCAATTATACTTTTTGGTACTTAACCCAAAGGAATTGAAAACTTACATCCACACAAAAAGCTGTAAATGTATGTTTATAGGTGATTTATTAATAATTGCCAACACTTGGAAACAACCAAGATGTCCTGTAGTATATTAAATGGATACATAAACTATGGTCCATCCACACAATGGGATAGTATTCAGCACTAAAAAGAAATGAGCCATCAAGCCATGAAAAGACATGGGAAACTTTAACACATATTACTAAGTGAAAGAAGTCCATCTGAAAGGGGCATATGCTGTATGATTCCAACTACAAGACGTTCTGGAAAAAGCGAAACTATGAAGACAATAAAAAGATCAGTGGTTTAAGGGGTTGGAGTGGGAGGGAGGGATGAATAAGTGGAACACAGAGGATTTTTAGGCAACAGTGAGAGTGAACCTTAATTAAATACCCTAATACAAACCCTAATACAAACTTTGGGGAATTATGATGCATCATTTGTAACAAATGTGCCACGTTCATGGGGAATGTGGATAATGGGGGGCAGGGGGATGTGTGGGGGCAGGGGCTCTATGGAAAATCTCTGTACTGTCCTCTCAATGTTGCTGTAAAACTAAAAGTATTATAAAAAAATAAAGTCTTAAGAAAACATTCTAATAATACACAATATTAACAGAATAAAGGAGAAAAAAATTTAATTGTATTTAAAGTTATATATGTATATAATTATATATAAAATATAGAGTTGGCATATGATCCAGCATTTTTTTTATATGAAGTTTATTGACAAATTGGTTTCCATACAACACCCAGTGCTCATCCCAAAAGGTGCCCTCCTCAATACCCATCACCCACCCTCTCCTCCCTCCCACCCCCCATCAACCCTCAGTTTGTTCTCAGTTTTTAAGAGTCTCTTATGCTTTGGCTCTCTCCCACTCTAACCTGTTTTTTTTTTTTCCTTCCCCTACCCCATGGGTTCCTGTTAATTTCTCAGGGTCCACATAAGAGTGAAACCATATGGTATCTGTCTTTCTCTGTATGGCTTATTTCACTTAGCATCACACTCTCCAGTTCCATCCACGTTGCTACAAAAGGCCATATTTCATTTTTTCTCATTGCCACGTAGTACTCCATTGTGTATATAAACCACAATTTCTTTATCCATTCATCAGTTGATGGACATTTAGGCTCTTTCCATAATTTGGCTATTGTTGAGAGTGCTGCTATGAACATTGGGGTACAAGTGGCCCTATGCATCAGTACTCCTGTATCCCTTGGATAAATTCCTAGCAGTGCTATTGCTGGGTCATAGGGTAGGTCTATTTTTAATTTTCTGAGGAACCTCCACACTGCTTTCCAGAGCGGCTGCACCAATTTGCATTCCCGCCAACAGTGCAAGAGGGTTCCCGTTTCTCCACATCCTCGCCAGCATCTATAGTCTCCTGATTTGTTCATTTTGGCCACTCTGACTGGCGTGAGGTGATACCTGAGTGTGGTTTTGATTTGTATTTCCCTGATAAGGAGCGACGCTGAACATCTTTTCATGTGCCTGTTGGCCATCCGGATGTCTTCTTTAGAGAAGTGTCTATTCATGTTTTCTGCCCATTTCTTCACTGGGTTATTTGTTTTTCGGGTGTGGAGTTTGGTGAGCTCTTTATAGATTTTGGATACTAGCCCTTTGTCCGATATGTCATTTGCGAATATCTTTTCCCATTCCGTTGGTTGCCTTTTAGTTTTGTTGGTTGTTTCCTTTGCTGTGCAGAAGCTTTTTATCTTCATAAGGTCCCAGTAATTCACTTTTGCTTTTAATTCCCTTGCCTTTGGGGATGTGTCGAGTAAGAGATTGCTACGGCTGAGGTCAGAGAGGTCTTTTCCTGCTTTCTCCTCTAAGGTTTTGATGGTTTCCTGTCTCACATTTAGGTCCTTTATCCATTTTGAGTTTATTTTTGTGAATGGTGTGAGAAAGTGGTCTAGTTTCAACCTTCTGCATGTTGCTGTCCAGTTCTCCCAGCACCATTTGTTAAAGAGGCTGTCTTTTTTCCATTGGATGTTCTTTCCTGCTTTGTCAAAGATGAGTTGGCCATACATTTGTGGGTCTAGTTCTGGGGTTTCTATTCTATTCCATTGGTCTATGTGTCTGTTTTTGTGCCAATACCACGCTGTCTTGATGATGACAGCTTTGTAGTAGAGGTTAAAGTCTGGGATTGTGATGCCTCCTGCTTTGGTCTTCTTCTTCAAAATTCCTTTGGCTATTCGGGGCCTTTTGTGGTTCCATATGAATTTTAGGATTGCTTGTTCTAGTTTCGAGAAGAATGCTGGTGCAATTTTGATTGGGATTGCATTGAATGTGTAGATAGCTTTGGGTAGTATTGACATTTTGACAATATTTATTTTTCCAATCAATGAGCAGGGAATGTCTTTCCATTTCTTTAAATCTTCTTCAATTTCCTTCATAAGCTTTCTATAGTTTTCAGCATACAGATCCTTTACATCTTTGGTTAGATTTATTCCTAGGTATTTTATGCTTCTTGGTGCAATTGTGAATGGGATCAGTTTCTTTATTTGTCTTTCTGTTGCTTCATTGTTAGTGTATAAGAATGCAACTGATTTCTGTACATTGATCTTGTATCCTGCAACTTTGCTGAATTCATGTATCAGTTCTAGCAGACTTTTGGTGGAGTCTATCGGATTTTCCATGTATAATATCATGTCATCTGCAAAAAGCGAAAGCTTGACTTCATCTTTGCCAATTTTAATGCCTTTAATTTCCTTTTGTTGTCTGATTGCTGATGCTAGAACTTCCAGCACTATGTTAAACAGCAGCGGTGAGAGTGGGCATCCTTGTCGTGTTCCTGATCTCAGGGAAAAAGCTCTCAGTTTTTCCCCGTTGAGGATGATGTTAGCTGTGGGCTTTTCATAAATGGCTTTTATGATCTTTAAGTATGTTCCTTCTATCCCGACTTTCTCAAGGGTTTTTATTAAGAAAGGGTGCTGGATTTTGTCAAAGGCCTTTTCTGCATCGATTGACAGGATCATATGGTTCTTCTCTTTTTTTTTTGTTAATGTGATGTATCACGTTGATTGATTTGCGAATGTTGAACCAGCCCTGCATCCCAGGAATGAATCCCACTTGATCATGGTGAATAATTCTTTTTATATGCCGTTGAATTCGATTTGCTAGTATCTTATTGAGAATTTTTGCATCCATATTCATCAGGGATATTGGCCTGTAGTTCTCTTTTTTTACTGGGTCTCTGTCTGGTTTAGGAATCAAAGTAATACTGGCTTCATAGAATGAGTCTGGAAGTTTTCCTTCCCTTTCTATTTCTTGGAATAGCTTGAGAAGGATAGGTATTATCTCTGCTCTAAACGTCTGGTAGAACTCCCCTGGGAAGCCATCTGGTCCTGGACTCTTATTTGTTGGGAGATTTTTGATAACCGATTCAATTTCTTCGCTGGTTATGGGTCTGTTCAAGCTTTCTATTTCCTCCTGGTTGAGTTTTGGAAGAGTGTGGGTGTTCAGGAATTTGTCCATTTCTTCCAGGTTGTCCAATTTGTTGGCATATAATTTTTCATAGTATTCCCTGATAATTGTTTGTATCTCTGAAGGATTGGTTGTAATAATTCCATTTTCATTCATGATTTTATCTATTTGGGTCATTTCCCTTTTCTTTTTGAGAAGCCTGGCTAGAGGTTTGTCAATTTTGTTTATTTTTTCAAAAAACCAACTCTTGGTTTCGTTGATCTGCTCTACAGTTTTTTTAGATTCTATATTGTTTATTTCTGCTCTGATCTTTATTATTTCTCTTCTTCTGCTGGGTTTAGGCTGCCTTTGCTGTTCTGCTTCTAGTTCCTTTAGGTGTGCTGTTAGATTTTGTATTTGGGATTTTTCTTGTTTCTTGAGATAGGCCTGGATTGCAATGTATTTTCCTCTCAGGACTGCCTTCACTGCATCCCAAAGCGTTTGGATGGTTGTATTTTCATTTTCGTTTGTTTCCATATATTTTTTAATTTCTTCTCTAATTGCCTGGTTGACCCACTCATTCGTTAGTAGGGTGTTCTTTAACCTCCATGCTTTTGGAGGTTTTCCAGACTTTTTTCCTGTGGTTGATTTCAAGCTTCATCGCATTGTGGTCTGAAAGTATGCATGGTATAATTTCAATTCTTGTAAACTTATGAAGGGCTGTTTTGTGACCCAGTATATGATCTATCTTGGAGAATGTTCCATGTGCACTCGAGAAGAAAGTATATTCTGTTGCTTTGGGATGCAGAGTTCTAAATATATCTGTCAAGTCCATCTGGTCCAATGTCTCATTCAGGGCCCTTGTTTCTTTATTGACCGTGTGTCTAGATGATCTGTCCATTTCTGTAAGTGGGGTGTTAAAGTCCCCTGCAATTACCACATTCTTATCAATAAGGTTGCTTATGTTTATGAGTAATTGTTTTATATATTTGGGGGCTCCGGTATTCGGCGCATAGACATTTATAATTGTTAGCTCTTCCTGATGGATAGACCCTGTAACTATTATATAATGTCCTTCTTCATCTCTTGTTACAGCCTTTAATTTAAAGTCTAGTTTGTCTGATATAAGTATGGCTACTCCAGCTTTCTTTTGGCTTCCAGTCACATGATAAATAGTTCTCCATCCCCTCATTCTCAATCTAAAGGTGTCCTCAGGTCTAAAATGAGTCTCTTGTAGACAGCAAATAGATGGGTCTTGTTTTTTTATCCATTCTGATACCCTATGTCTTTTGGTTGGCGCATTTAATCCATTTACATTCAGTGTTATTATAGAAAGATACGGGTTGAGAGTCATTGTGATGTCTGTATGTTTTATGCTTGTAGTGATGTCTCTGGGACTTTGTCTCACAGGGTCCCCCTTAGGATCTCTTGTAGGGCTGGTTTAGTGGTGACAAATTCCTTCAGTTTTTGTTTGTTTGGGAAGACCTTTATCTCTCCTTCTATTCTAAATGACAGACTTGCTGGGTAAAGGATTCTCGGCTGCATATTTTTTCTGTCTAGCACCCTGAAAATCTCGTGCCAATTCTTTCTGGCCTGCCAAGTTTCAAAAGAGAGATCAGTCACGAGTCTTATAGGTCTCCCTTTATATGTGAGGGCACGTTTACCCCTTGCTGCTTTCAGAATTTTCTCTTTATCCTTGTATTTTGCCAGTTTCACCAAGATATGTCGTGCAGAAGATCGATTCAAGTTACGTCTGAAGGGAGTTCTCTGTGCCTCTTGGATTTCAATGCCTTTTTCCTTCCCCAGTTCAGGGAAGTTCTCAGCTATTATTTCTTCAAGTACCCCTTCAGCACCTTTCCCTCTCTCTTCCTCCTCTGGGATACCAATTATGCGTATATTATTTCTTTTTAGTGTATCACTTAGTTCTCTAATTTTCTCCTCATAGTCCTGGATTTTTTTATCTCTCTTTTTCTCAGCTTCCTCTTTTTCCATAACTTTATCTTCTAGTTCACCTATTCTCTCCTCTGTTTCTTCAAGCCGAGCTGTGGTGGTTTCCATTTTGTTATGCATTTCGTTCAAAGCATTTTTCAGCTCCTCATGACTGTTCCTTAGTCCCTTGATCTCTGTAGCAAGAGATTCTCTGCTGTCCTGTATACTGTTTTTAAGCTCAGCGATTAATTTTATGACTATTATTCTAAATTCACTTTCTGTTATATCATTTAAATCCTTTTTGATCAGCTCATTAGCTGTTGTTATTTCCTGGAGATTCTTCTGAGGGGAATTCTTCCGCTTGGTCATTTTGGATAGTCCCTGGCGTGGTGAGGACCTGCAGGGCCCTTCCCCTGTGCTGTGGTGTATAACTGGAGTTGGTGGGCGGGGCCGCAGTCAGACCTGATGTCTGCCCCCAGCCCACCGCTGGGGCCACAGTCAGACTGGTGTGTGCCTTCTCTTCCCCTCTCCTAGGGGCGGGATTCACTGTGGGGTGGGGTGGCCCGTCTGGGCTACTTGCACACTGCCAGGCTTGTGATGCTGGGGATCTGGCGTATTAGCTGGGGTGGGTGGGCAAGGTGCACGGGGGCAGGAGGGGCAGGCTTAGGGGGCAGGAGGGGCAGGCTTAGATCGCTTCTCCTTAGGTGATCCACTTCAGGAGGGGCCCTGTGGCAGCGGGAGGGAGTCAGATCCGCTGCCGGAGGTTTGGCTCTGCAGAAGCGCAGAGTTGGGTGTTTGCCCGGAGCGAGCAAGTTCCCTGGCAGGAACCGGTTCTCTTTGGGATTTTGGCTGGGGGATGGGCGGGGGAGATGGCGCTGGCGAGCGCCTTTGTTCCCCACCAAACTGAGCTGTGTTGTCAGGGGGCTCAGCAGCTCTCCCTCCCTTTATCCTCCAGCCTTCCCGCTTTCCGAGCAGAGCTGTTAACTTATGACCTCCCAGACGCTAAGTCGCGCTTGCTGTCGGACCACAGTCCTCCCGGCCCTCAGCTTTTGCCAGCCGGACTCGGGGGCTCTGCTTGGCCGGCGGGCCGCCCTTCCCCCCCCCCCCCTCCCGCCAGTCCGTGGAGCGCGCACCGCCTCGCAGCCCTTCCTACCCTCTTCCGTGGGCCTCTCGTCTGCGTTTGGCTCCGGCGACTCTGTTCTGCTGATCCTCTGGCGGTTTTCTGGGTTATTTAGGCAGGTGTAGGTGGAATCTAAGTGATCAGCAGGACGCGCGGTGAGCCCAGCGTCCTCCTTCGCCGCCATCTTGCCGCTTCGATCCAGCATTTTTTTAAATCTTTATTTTTGAGGGGGCGCTGGGTGGCGCAGTCGGTTAAGCGTCCGACTTCAGCCAGGTCACGATCTCGCGGTCAGGGAGTTCGAGCCCCGCGTCGGGCTCTGGGCTGATGGCTCGGAGCCTGGAGCCTGTTTCCGATTCTGTGTCTCCCTCTCTCTCTGCCCCTCCCCCGTTCATGCTCTGTCTCTCTCTGTCCCAAAAATAAATAAACGTTGAAAAAAAAATTTTTTTTTAATCTTTATTTTTGAGAGAGAGAGGGAGACAGAGTGTGAGCGGGGAGGGACAGAGAGAGAGGGAGACACAGAATCCGAAGCAGTCTCCAGGCTCTAAGCTGTCAGCACAGAGCCTGATGTGAGGCTTGAACTCACGAGCTGTGAGATCATAACCTGAGCTGGAGTCAGATGGTTTACCGACTGAGCCACCCAGGCGCCCCCAACATTTTTTTTAATGTTTGTTTATTTTTGAGAATGAGAGAGCAAGAGTGCGAGCAGAGGAGGGGCAGGAAAAGAGGGAGGCAGGAGATCTGAAGTAGGCTCCACACTGTCAGCAGAGAGCCTGACGCAGGGCTCAAACCCATGAACTGTGAGATCATGACCTGAGCTAAAGTCGGATGCTTAACTGACTGAGCCACCCAGGCACCCCTGATCCAGCATTTCTACTCCAAGGCATATACCCAAGAAAGAAATGAAAACAAAATATGTCCACACAAAAACTCGTACAAGAGTGTTAACAGCAGCATTATTCATAACAGCTAAAAAGTGGGAAAAAGACAAGTGCCATCAACTGATAGATAAATAAAATGTGGCACATTCCATTCCATGCAATGGGATATTAGTTGCCATAAAAAAAAAATGAAGCACTGATGGGCAGATAAACCTTGAAAACACACTAGGTGCAAGTAGCCAGTCACAAAAGACCACAAATTATATGACTCCATTGCTATGAAGTATCAAAAAAAAGTGAATCTACAGAAACACAAAGTAGGGTAGCAGTTTCCCAGGGCTGGGGGCAATGGGAAGGGGATATGAGAGTGACTGCTAATGGGTCTGGAGCTTGTTTTGAGAGTGATGAAAATATTCTGAAATTAGACTCTGGCAATGGTTGTACAACTCCATGAATAAAACAAAACAAAACAAAACAAAACAAAACAACAACAACAACAAAATACCTGAACTGTATACCTTGTAAGTGGGTGAATTGTATGGTGTGTGAATTGTATCTCGGTAAAGCTGTTAGAGACGGTATTGTGCATTTTATATTGCACCACATCAAGGGACCCATAATTTCAGGTTGTCCTTCCGTAAATAATGCTCATTTTGACCTCTTGACTAAAGAGGTGATCCCAGGTCTCTCCAGAGTAAAGGCATGCTTCCCCTTTGCAAATAGTGCGTAATCTGTGGATTGATGGATTAAAAACACACAAGCACCTGCTCCCTGAAACTTTCTCACCTAGTGTTCAAGTGTATTCTGACAAGCCTTGCTCGAGTCAACCATTTCACCAGTCTGAGAACTACAGAATAACCAGCACCACTTTTACAGATGCAAAACCTTGGGTGGCTTGATGGAGTTTCCAGGGTCACTAGGCATGTTGGTGGTACAACAGAGGCTCAAACCCAGGCCTTCCTTTTCTAGTCCAAAACTCACGCCGTTGTCTTATCTTAGGCTGCCATTCACCGGTGTGGAAAGATGGCTTCTGCCACTTACCACCTGTGCAACCCGGAGCAAGTTACATAACCTCTCTGTGCCTGGATTCCTTGGCTATAAGAGAAGAATTGAAGTAATAACAACCTCACTGAGGTTTTGTGAAAATCAAATGAATTTGAGAACAGTTCCTGGCAATAGAGTCCTCAAAAACATTGGCTATCATTACATTTTACAAAATGTTTGGATAGCAATTTGCAAAATATAGGATACGCAGAGGCCGACAGCAACCAACTGCCTTTCCTTCTGAAAACATGGCATTGACCCTGCTCAGTGGACACCTGTGGGGACTTCTACTGCAAGAGGCAGCATAGGCTCTAGAGAGAGAGAGGTCAGGATTGGAACCAGAAAATCTGGGTTGTCACATCTCACTTCTGCTACCAACCACCACATGATCCAAAGTGAGTCCCTTCTCTTCTCTAAGCCTCAGTCTCTACGATGGTAGATGGAAAAGTTGGACTAGTTTACGAACCAGGACCCTTTCCACCTCGTGAGATTCTAGGAGCCTTCAGTGGGAGCCACAGTCAGTACATTCTGCTCAGGGCTGTGAGCAGGATGTAGAGCTTTCTCTTTGAACGGTAAGGCATTGCTTCTCCACAGAGTTGGGGCACATCAGAGCACCCACGGTTACTCAGGGTCGCCTCCATTTACTCATTCATCAGAAAGGGAGATGTATGGGGCGCCTGGGTGGCTCAGTTGGTTAAGCGTCCGACTTCAGCTCAGGTCACCATCTCGCGGTCCGTGAGTTTAAGCCCTGCATCGGGCTCTGGGCTGATGGCTCAGAGCCTGGAGCCTGCTTCCAATTCTGTGTCTCCCTCTCTCTCTGCCCCTCTCCCAAGCCACCTAAGTTCATCCATCTCTCAGGTGCATATGTAATTTTTTAGGTAGTTACTATTATTATGAGTCATTTATAGCTCACTGTGTTGATGTCACAAAAGTTATGCTAATTTTCTTTGATTTGTTTTCTACTTGTTACTCTATCTGCAACTTATCAGCAATCATGTTTGGCCAGAAAACAGAATTTGTGGGGAAAAACTATAAATCTTTGGTTGCATGAGGTCTCTTTGATGTTCATCTGTATACAATATGAAGCATGTCTAAATAGTATGTTATATTGATGATTGAGAAACACTAGGTGTATATTCAACTAGACATTCTGTGTATAATACATGCCTTCTTAGCACTGTATAAGACATAGTAGGCACTCAGTCAGCAAAGGTAACTGGTCAACTGACTGAGGAATTACAGC
Organism: Felis catus; assembly: GCF_018350175.1. Taxonomy (NCBI): domain Eukaryota; kingdom Metazoa; phylum Chordata; class Mammalia; order Carnivora; family Felidae; genus Felis; species Felis catus. The sequence goes on along the minus strand of NC_058384.1, from coordinate 6,775,360 downwards.
ATAGCATGGGAAAAAGTGGCTGGAAAAATGTGTCCAAGCTGATTCATTAACATCAGTTGCTAAAGTTTATGAGCAATATGCTGCTTAAGTACTATTTCCATTACTCCTGGGTCTTCAGTGCCTTGAACGGTGCCTGGTCCAGAGAAGGTAATATATAATTACTAGAGGCTGTAGTGATCTTGAAACACATCCACAAATCCTGATGCTCTTCCTTTCAAGAGGTAGGATGTAATTCCTCTCCCCTTTGAGTGTGGGCTGGATTTAGTGGCTCATTTCTAATGAAAAGAACAAAGCAGATGAGATGATGTATGGTTTCAGGGACTAGGTAATAAAAGGCACGGTGGCCTCCTCCTCACTCATTCTATGAAATCGCTCACTCTGGGTGAAGTGAATGGACATGTCAGGAGCAACCCTATGGTAAAGCCCACACAATGAGGAAATGAATAATGAAGAACCGAGGCCTCCAGCCACCAGCCATGTCAGTGAGCCATCTGGAATGGAATTCTCCAGCCCCAGCAGCCCCATGAGAGACCCTGAGCCAGAACATCTAGCTCAGCTGTTCCCAGATTCCTGACCTTCAGAAACTTTATGGGATAATGGATGACATGTTAATAAGCCACCAAGTTCTGGAATACTTTGACAGTTAGCAATAGGTAACTAATACAGATGCACAAATGAATAAATAGAAAATGTGTTGCATATGTACGTGTCCAGAGGAATGTCAACAACTAGACATCTTTCTTTTTTTCTTATAACTTCTCTAATTTATTCCTTACTTGTGTCCTTCCTTGATGTATTCCTTATTTGATTGAAGTCCATGGATTATTTTGTGGCAGAACTGTCAAAAGTGATAATAAAAACGTAATGAAATATGACGTGATCTGACTAAGATCGAGTGAAAGATGCGGAGGGTCTGGCTAACTGGAGGGAAAGCCCAGAAAAATCCCACTCACAAGGGGCTAAATACTCTTCCTTCTGTGTCTTTTCCACACTCATACGTGAACTGCCAGTCCTCTCTGCAATCCCTTTATAGGGAGTAAAGTTGCTTCCTGCTCCTTCCTTTTAGCTTAGGGGGAAAAAAAAAAAGACAAGTAAGCTGTAGATTTTTTAGCAGCAGCAACCAGCTATAGAGTAAGCCATGTTATCTGTGAGAAACAGGAACATTTCAATCAGGGCTAAAGTGATTTCTTTAAGGATAAGGGCCCAAATATATCTCAAATGGAATTTTCCAGGAGGAGCACACGTTGTGAGTCCAGCTCCCATGGGCTCATCATTTAGTAGACTCAGAAGCCGGGTAAGGGATTACAGGGGCATCTCTTTCAGACTTACCTAGTTCGGTTGGTTTCATTGTGGTGTAAATAGATCCCAACTTCGGGGTAAGTGCATAGTAGAGGTGACACTCACTGCTTCAACAGCAGCAAATTAACCCCCAAATGTAAGGATTCAAACAAGGCGGATGATTATTTCTCACATCCATAAAGTCTACGACTCCTGTTCCTGGTCAGCAGGAGCCTCTCTCTCCTAAGCCAGGGAACTACTCCCTTCCATCTTGTGGCTCCACCTTCTGCAACATAGAGCTTCCAGATCACTGTCCTCATCTGCGTCTAGTGCATAGGTGGAGAGAGCACACAAAGAATCACATGTTGGGTAATTCGTGGGCCTGGGCCAGAGGCAGCTCCCATGGCTTCTGCTCACATTCTATCTGCTGCAATTCTGTCATGCGGCCTCCTGACCACAAGGGGAGCTGTTATGCTCAGGAGGAAGGGGAGACACTTTTGAACAACTAGCCAGTGTCTGTCACAGTGATGGTGCCACTCACCTCCCTACCACTGCAGATCACCTCCTCAGCTGGCACCTCCTTCCCCTATGCTTCTGCACCTGTCCCTACTGTATTACTCATTGCCCAGTACCATCGCTTATTGATCTGTCCTTCCACTTTTCCATTGGCATCTGGAGAGCAGACAGTGTCTTTCTGTTTGTGTATCCACAGCATGTGGCAAAGAGTAGGGACTCATTTTGAGTGACAAATGGATAAACAGAAGGGCGACTAATATGTTACTCACAATTAGACCAGGTAAGAGAAAATGGATAGTCGTGTAGTGTGACCACTCTTTAATGTGAAAAGGGAAAATATAGGGGATAGCTCAGTCATGCCATGTTAGAAAGGGCAGTTTGGGGGCACCTGGGTGGCTCAGTCAGTTAAGCGTCAGACTTCGGCTCAGGTCATGATCTCACGCACGGTTCGTGGTTTCGAGCCCTGCGTCAGGCTCTGTGCTGACAGCTCAGAGTCTAGAGCCTGCTTCAGATTCTGTGTCTCCCCCTCTCTCTGCCCCTCCTCTGCTTGTGCTCTGTCTCTGTCTCTCAAAAATGAATAAACGTTTAAAAAAAAGATTTTAAAAAAGAAAGGGCAGTTTTTCTGGTTCTATAACCTATCTATGCAGCATTTATATGTGCCAAGGATGAGAATTTGAGCATTTATTATAGTCTGACAATGGACAATGTGAAATCTCCCTCCAACATCACGTTTTTAAAAAAAGATCCAGTATTTATTGCCAGGGCCCATGACAGCAAGAGAGTTGGACCCATAGGGAAAAAAATACCGGGAAGCTGACTTTGACACAATGGAAAGAAAGGACACTGGAGTCAATGTCAGGAACTCAGAAGTTCTTGTGTTGATTCTGCCCTTGACTGGTGGTATATCCTTGGATAAATCATTTGATCTTTCTGTGCCTTAGATTTCTTGTCTGTGGACTGCTTGGTCTCTCGTGTGTTGAATTTTAAGATTTCTTGAACAAGCTACTTTGTGAGGTACTTAGCTCCCCATCACTGAGAGCCTTTGAGCAAAGATGAGATGGTCTTCACGACACCAATAGGCACATTTATTGACTGTTCACTATGTTCCTAGCAGCATGCTGAGTACTTCTCTGCATATTTCCCCTTAAGAACAGTGAAAGGTAGGGGGCACCCGTCTGGCTCAGTTGGTGGAGTGTGCAACTCTTAATCTCAGAGTGGTGAGTTTGAGCCCCATGTTAGGTGTAGAGATTGCTTAAAAATTAAATGACTTTTTAAAAAAAGAACACTGAGAGGTAGTTATTAATATTATCCCCTCTTTATAGATTAGGCAGCTGATGCTTACAGAAGCTAAATCATTTCCTGAAAGCCACCCTGCTACCCAATGGTGGTACCAGGATTTGGGCCAGGTCAGCACTCTTGCTGCATGAACTGGATTAGAAATCTCACTTGGGTAAGAAATCTGCGTGGATGGCCTCGTGGGGATGTTTCCTCCTTAAAGATTTTATACAGTAAGAATTTGAGGGCCTGGCCCAGGAAGGAGAAATGGGAAACCCCATACCAAACTCACCCTTCCTCTATTTCTTAGGATCTTACCATTGCATTTCAGTTATCAGGAAGAGCTATTAGGGGTCCAGGAAAGGCTTCTGAGCTGGGAGGAGTTGACCAAAGTAAACCACAAAGGCTTTGGGAAGTTTTCTGCTCAGTGGGTAGAGCAACCAAGACTCAACGTACAAGACTTGAAATGGCTCTATTTCAGTGGTTGACTTCTTGATTTTTTTTTGCTTGTTTTTTAACTAATGAAACTGCCTTTTTAGGATGCTATAGAAAGGTGACATAGCAGCATAACCCAAGAAGTGCCCTTGGCCCTGCACTTCCAAAGGTTCCAGGCACAGATAAGCAAGTGTTCCTAAGGGAGGCAGCCAAAGGGTTCCTTGTGCAGGGCCCAGGGTCGGGTAGACCGCCTGGACTCATCTGGACCATGTGCTTGGGGACAAGGACCCCACCCTGCCAGTGGCCCAGTATGCCACCAGCAAAGCAGGAGGAGTGACAGACTATGCCTCATTGGGGTTGCTAGGAGGATGGCATGAGGGAAGACATGCAAGGTGCCAACAACGCGGCTGGTGCACGGACACTTAACACAGCCATTCCCTTCAGGTTCAAGTTGGCAATGGGGATCTTACTTTTTCACAGTCTGAGGCCAAGGATTTGAGAAAAAGATTCATCTCAAAGTCATAAAGTAAAAGAGTGGCAGGTGGGCAAGAACTAACTCAGCAGCCAGGATTATTCCAGAGTCACCTGAGGTGGCTGGGTTTCACAGGTACCACCAGCCTGGCCAGTCCATCCCTGATGGTGCCCTGAGACCTCAAAGACCCTTCCAAACAGCCTCTACCCTGTGACACAGTTAACGATTCAGAAGAGAGTGCTTTGGTTTTTTTGAGACATGTCCAAATGGATATATAGCATCACCGTTGAAACTGTTTTCATCACCTTATGGAACTTAAGAAAGCCTAGGTGTGTATTAATAAATTCAGCATCGATAGCCATGTAACTATAAAGTAACATCAGGCATCATTTCTATATATTAATGGAAGCTGGATTCCAGGGACAGAGAATGTTCCCAGAGGGAGCTGGCCCACTTTATTATTTTTATGTAGGTTCAGAAGTTATTTATTTCTCAGGTACGATATGAAATGATGCTTTATTCCATCAACCATAACACTGGCACACAAAGTCATCCCATTTCCCACAGCAATACAAGCAAATAAATCTATAGGCAACATAAGGAAATATGTTCTTTCTTCTCTCCCAACCTCCTGTCGTGGGGCAGAATGAGCAGATTTTCCTGAGAGGAGGCTCTACTCAATCCCCAAGGGGAGCACATCCTCAATCCCCAAGGGGAGCACATCCTCAATCCCCAAGGGGAGCACATAGGATCAACTCCCCCAGAGATTTCAAAGTCGCAGGACTTTGAATTCATTAAGATTCAATAGGAGGGCTCGGTTAAGGCTGTTGACATGACATCAAGGATGAAGACACAGTGGAGACGGCAATTTTGCATGACGTCAGACAAGCATCTTGGTGGCTGAGTTAATTACTCAAATGTCGATCTGTACTTCTGAGGCTGTAGGCCACTTACATTTCAGCCAAAGCACTACTCACGTCTGAGCAATGCTATTGGAGCAAGCAAGGGCCCCTGGGGTAGTGTGCACGCTCAGTACCTTAGTTGAGGGGACACAGCAGCAATGACCTGACATTTATGAAAACTCCCCTTGTGACACGGCCTCGCTGGGGTTGTTCCAGTTTGTTCTTTTACAAAATCCATTTGATCCTATTGATTAAAAACGAAGTCTCAGGATAGGTTCAAGGAAACAGTCTTTCCGAAACAGGCAGTGCCAGTCAGGACTGGAAACAAACACGGAACTTCAATCCCTTGCTCCTCTCATTGTCCGACCCAAAGTAGAAAAAAGCAGACACGAACACCGATGGCTGTTGTCGTGCATGGCACTCACACAAGGATGCGAAAAAGTTTAGTCTGTGCTGTGCTCTTTTCACTGGATCAGACGCTCAAATGTCTGAGTCTGGTAGGCGTCCTCTGCTAATGCACTTCCAGTGACCAGACCAATGATTTGATGTGCTGCTTTCTGTAAAAGGCCAAGACATTCCTCGAAACACTATTTAAGAGATCATATATCCGCACACCCGATGTGGCCCTTTTGTTCACAACCAGTGTTAGTTCTCTGGCAAGAGGGCCAAAGGCAGCTCCCGTAGGCTACTCCTCATTGATGTTCTTACATGTTTCAGCAGCTGTAGACCTGGGACAGAAAAGCAAATCTGCGGCTGGGTGAGGAAGCCAGGGGGACCGCGGGAGCCAGGCTCCTGTCCCAGGTAGGTGCTGACCCACGGGGTCAGAACATAACACAGAGTGTGGCAGGCAGGCCTCAGTCACAACAGAGTCAGTGTGGAGTCCAGACAGCATTCACAAAAGGGATAAATGGATATTTGCTCCCTAGGATCACAGCATTCACATACTCCACTTCTACAGAAAGCCTGCCACTTTCATTTGGGGATGTACCACAACCACCTGGGTCTATATGTTTTTAAAAACTAACCACCACCACACTCTGGCCAATCAGAGCCACTCATTCTTCTGAGCTCTGTGCCAGGCTCAGGGATGCACAGGTAACCACACCAAAGCCAGAAAGAGTCTATAAGACTTTGATGGGAATTCTGGACTTGAATGTTCTACCAGACTTGAATCTGAGAAGGCATAAGATCTAGAACCCCTGCAGCCATTCTGTTACCACAAGGCCAATCCTTTTGGAGAGTGGAGCCAACACAGAGAAAGTGCAGCCGAGAGGCAGAGAAAGACTGCTTCCTGATAATAGAGTGTGTGCCTGGATCAAGCCATGCCTGAAAGCAGTGTATTTCTGAACTTTGACAATAAACTTTATTTTCCTTAAATCATTTTGGATTGGGTTTTGTTCACTTGTGAGTAAAAGTGCACTAATAATATGAGGCAATACAAGATACGTATTTAAGACCTAGAGATGAGCAGGGTCCAGCACCTGAGTCCAGGCCAGCCAGGAAAGCAAAGAGCCAGGCAGCATTTGAGAGGCCCTTGCTCAGTATCCAAGCTCTGATAGGTGGTCACATCTTAATGTGCAGAAGAACCTGTGTAATGAGAGCAGAGATTCCCAGCCATCCCCTGGCCAGTGCTCAGGCTGCCAGTCCTGAGGTGGGCAGTGGCGAGAGCCACATGGGAGAGAAGAATGTGAGACCAGAACTCAGTGCAGGACCTCAGAGAGACGTGCACATGTAGGAGCTCAGCTGGTGACTTGTGTGCACGTCGAGCCTGTGGGTCATGGGCAATGATTTCAGAGTTGGGGCATCACACAGTGGTTCGGAGAAGCAGAAACAAGATCTGGTCAGAAGTACCAGATGAACATGTCCAAGTACCCAACTGCTTTCTCAGGTCAGTCTACCCTGTTCTAACCAACCAACCTGTCTGGCAACCAGTGATTAGGAAACCCAAGCCCAGAGCACATCAATCACACGCATCAGACCACGCAGCTCACTAGTCAGGCAGCCTAGACCTGGGTCCCAGTCTGTCTGACCCCAAACTCCACACTTTTTAATCATTCCTAACTCAGCTGAGGGCAGGCCTGGAACTCGAGAAGGGCCAGCTCCTCCCACTGTGATGAAGGAGAGGGGTGCAGAGGCTGGTGATCAGTGAAAAGACCCCGTTCCAGCAGGGCCCATCTGAGGGTCCACCTGACCATGCAGGCAGGCAGGATGTGTTCATGATGGATCTCATCAACTCATTTTACTCAAAAACTCCTGGTCCAGCTTGGGAATGGAGAACTGAGAGGGCGGGATGGCCAGCCTTTGGGAGAAACGGAGATAATTTTTTATCTCTTTGAGTCAGACCCTGGCATCAAGGGGAGCCCCGTTTCTGCTCCTGGCTCTTCCGTTGGCACAAGAGAAATGGATTCTGCTCTCAGGAAGGTTGTAAGCCAGCCCGGCCCTCAACCACACCGGCACTTCTCATACACTTACCTAAATTTTCTTTGTAAATGAAAAATATGTTTGAAATTAATACAGATTCAACATAAGAAAAAGATAATATTTTCCAAAATTTCATTACCTGTAATTAACTCCTGTCACTGTTTTGGTGCAAGCTCTTCTAGAAATAAATGTAAACAGGGGTGCCTGGATGGCTCAGCTGGCTGAGCATCTGACTCTTGATCTCAGCTCAGGCCTTGATCTCAAGGTCATTGGGCTCTGCACTGGATGTGAAGCCTACTTTAAAAAAAAATTATGGTAAGTGCAAACATATTATACATACCATTTTAAAAAAATGTAATATTTATTATTTTGAGAGAGAGAGAGAGAGAGCCAGGGAGGAACAGAGAGGGGGAGACACAGAACACAAAGCAGGTTCCAGGCTCCAAGCTGTCAACACAGAGCCCAACTCGAACTCACAGACTGTAACATAATAAGATAATAATAAGATAAGCCAAAGGCGGACACTTATAACCGACTGAGTCACCCAGTGCCCTGTATGTATCACTTTTACACTGCCTTTTATATTATTTGCCATAGGCATCTTTCCACATCAAATATTTAAATGGGAAAGAATGTTAATGTTTAAATAGTACCTCACTTATTAAACAATGCCTTATTGTTACAAATTTGGATGGTTTCCAATTTTGTACTACTACAATCTTAGTACATGCCCTTAACTAAATCCTTAAGAGAAATTCCTAGAAATGTTATCTTGGGGTCAAACAGCCTAGACATATTTTACACTCCTTCTTTCCATTGGGAAACTGCCTTTCAGAAAAGTTATGACAATTCGATTGGTCCCAGCAGCCGCAGACAGGAAGGGCACACAGCATCTACTATTTTTAACTTTGGTAGGTGTGAATTTCTACCTTCTTTTCCACTCAATGTCTCTTCACACCAACAAGACAGAGGGCATATGCTAACACTTCACGGTTTACAAAGCCCTTTTATACACTTTTAATCCTTGTAACAACTGCAAAAGGATTTACCATTATTTTCGTCCTCTGCACGTGAGAAGTTGAGGGGTTTCTCTAAGGTCTCATGGCCAAGAGAATAAAAACCAAGGTCACTTAGATTCCAAGCCTAGTGTCTCTTGCACAACGGTGTTTCTCCGCTCAGGCTGCCCATGAGAATTCACCATCCCCAGTGGTTCTGGCTTAATTCACCGGGTACAGACGTCTGATGGGTGAACGACCCTTTTGAGAATCCAATGAAAATGACGGATCTTCTTCCCAGAAAAAAAGGACACACGCATACATACAGAAAATTTGTAAATACAATTTCAGGGTGGAGTCAAAAAGACCAGTGCCCATAAATAGACCCAGAATCCAATGACCCAAAGATTGGACACATTATTCATTAACACTGTGTGGTAGGCAGAATTCTCAGATGACCCCAGTGACCCTCACCCTTATATAACCTCCTCTCTCTTGATGTGGGTAGAACTTGTGCATCAATCCCAAGATTATGTTATGGCAAAAGAGAGATCGCCTTGGGTAGGTCTGACCTGATTGTGAGCCCTTTAAATCCCGGCCTAGGGGCGCCTGGGTGGCTCAGTTGGTTAAGCATCCAACTTCAGCTCAGGTCATGATCTCCCTGCTCATGAGTTCAAGCCCCACGTTGGGCTCTGTGCTGACAGCTCAGAGCCTGGAGCCTGCTTCAGATTCTGTGTCTCCCTCTCTCTCTGCCCCTCCCCTGCTTTCTCTGTCTCTCTCTCTCTCTCAAATATAAAATAAAACATAAAAAAAAATTAAATCTGGGCCTAGAGGTCAGAGATGCAAAGCAGGAGAGAAACCCCATGCCAGAGAAATTTTCCCGGTGGCCTTAAAGGCAGATGAGACCCCGTGGCAAGAACCTGAGAGTGGCCTTTGGAGCGAAAAGTCGCCCCTGACTGACAGCCAGTAAGAATACAGGGACCTCAGTCCTGCAACCACAGAAGAGGCATTCTGCCAGCACCGTCAGAATTGAGCTTGGAACTCAGCCTGGAACCTACGGCACGCAGCCCCAGCTAACACCTGATTCTAGCCCTGTGAGACCCTGAGCAGAGCATCAAGCCACACTGGGCCCAAGCTTCCGACCTACAGAAACCACGAGATGATAAATAGGGGTTGTCTCACGCCACTACCTCTGTGGGAATTTGTTACACAGCGATAGAGAACTAATTCAACCTGATACGTCCGAGCACCTGCTAACTTATTAAGATCCCTCTTGTAAGGGATAAAAGGAATCTTTTTAATGTTCCTGTCCTTCCTTCTATGAGCATCTACCTGTGAACACAGACACACGTTAGCCTAAAGAAGGTGACTTCTATGTGGGGTGCTATAAACAAGGCTCAAACTCTGATTTGGGAAGCCTGGGAGAGGGGCCCTCTGTACTGGTCCACCCTCTGCTCCTAGGATGGAGTAGAATCCTCAGCACTCATGCGCACTGTTAATGTCTCTTCCAATTGGGTGCCCTGGGGGATTTTGCCCATTCTTCTGAGCCTCAGTTTCATCTTCTGTAAAATGGGGATAAGAACGTGGTTCATGGTTACTCTTCCCCCATGAGAATGCCAGGCTATTGACCCATCATGGGGGAGACATGTGCTGAGTGTGAAGAGACAAAAGTCAATGAATTTTCGACAAAGCAGGAGAGACTGTCCTATGGGCAAAAGATAGTCTCTTCAGCACATGGTGTTGGGAAAACTGAACAGCAACATGCAAAAGAATGAAACCAGACCACCTTCTTACACGATACACAAAAATACATTTAAGGGGCGCCTGGGTGGCTCAGTCAGTTAGGCCTCTGACTTTGGCTCAGGTTGTGATCTCATGGTTGGTGAGTTCAAGTCCCACGTGGGGATCTGCACTGACAGCGTGGAGCCTGCTTTGGGTTCTCTGTCTTCCCCTCTCCCTCTCTGCCCCTGCCCCACTTATGCATGTGCTCTCTCTCTCTCTCTCTCTCTCTCTCTCTCTCAAAAAATAAAATAAATAAACATTTTAAAAGGTAAATAAATAAAACTCAAAATGATTTTTAATCCATTTTGGTCTGCAGACCTAAATGTGAGACCTGAAGCCATAAAAATCCTCAAACTTGTCTGAGCATTGGTATCACCTGGGGACAGTTTTATACTTGCTGATGCCTTGTCCCATCCACCCCACCCTGAGATTCTGAGTTCATTGGTCTGGGATGCAGCCTGGTCATTAGGGTTTTTCAGGTCTCTCCAAGTGATTCCAATGTGTAGGCATGTGTGATTATACAGAGACAGGGTTAGCAATGCTTCCAGGGGCGATGAGCCCCAGGATAACTAACTGGCCTCAGTGCATTGGTGACCACGGCCTCATCAGCACCCACTGTCACCCCCAGCACACAGGGAGGAGGAGCTGGGTCAGGCGATGTCCCTGGGGGCTAAAGTAATGGAGAAACAGGACCCTAACCAGGAAGCTGTCTGCACACAGCGTCCCACCCAAATGCACCAGGCCTCTGGTTAGCAATCCCCCGCCTCTTCTCCACTCTCAGGCTCGGGGGAATTCCTCCAAGAGGTTAAAATACAAAGTTGCTATTTAGATGCCCCATTAATGAAACAATAACCCCCCCCCCAAAAAAAACCCAAAAATCTGCAACAACTTTAAAAAGAAAAAGCAGGGGCACCTGAGGGGCTCAGGTGGTTAAGCACCGACTTCGGCTCAGGTCACATCTCACCACTGGTGAGTTCTGGCTGACAGCTCAGAGCCTGGAACCTGCTTTGGATTCTGTGTCTCCCTCTCTCTCTGCCCCTCCCCCGCTTGTGCTTTGTCTCTCTCTCTCTCTCTCTCTCTCTCTGTCTCTCTCTCTCTCTCTGTCTCTGTCTCTCTCTCTCTGTCTCAAAAATAAATAAACATTTAAAAAAATTTTTTGAAAGAAAAAGAAAAAATCAGTGCTTTCCAGGCACAGCCTCCAAAGTGTCAGTGTCCCAAAAGCTTCTGGAAGCCTGTCTTTTCTGAGATGTTATGGTCTCTTGGTTGGATTCCATGATCAGCAACCAGAAGTCCTATAAACAGGTGCAGCAGGGCCCCGGGGGTGGGGGGGCAGCTAATTATTCAGGTTTGAGGCCTGTTTTCCTCTGTCCCACTGTCTCCGCTGAGATCCTGACTTAATAGAAATGCTGATTTCTCAGCATGAATTCTAACTCAGCTACTGATCCTGCAAGCATTGCCCCTGACCCGCTTAGAGCGCGGACGCTTCCGAGAATCTGCGGCCGCTGCTCCGGGGCTCCCTGGCAGGTGGGCACGACCCTGGCCCCGGGGAGCTGCCCGCCACTGCCCTTCTACCCCGCACACACTGCCTTCGGAACCCCTTTGGCTGCCGGCAGCACCACCGGGGCCAGCAGCTTTGTCTGCCGCTGTGTCCGCTTTGTCTCCGACAAAGGCCGGAGACAAAGGCACAGCAGGTGTTTTCTATGAAGTGAGGCCGAGTCTCCAGACCAGAGATAGTTCCGCTGGAGGATGGGGGATGTAGCCTGAGAAAAATGCATTGCTGATGGACACAAAACAATAAACAAGGAAATATGCCGTCACAGGAGACGACATCATCATCGTCATTGTCATCATCATCATCATATTTTAATTATTATTACTATCCTCTGTCTTTTCACCGGATTGTAAACTCCCTGAGAGCAAAGACTTTTGTTTCCTGCTGTCTCCCAAGAGCCTGGCACATGGTAGGTCCTCAATAAACGTTGGAGATAGAGAAGAAGGTGGGGTGAGCACATGGACTGTGGAGTTAGATAAACTCAGAGCCCAGTTCTTTCTGCAACAATTCTAACTGTGCAAAAACACAGATGTGTTGTTTACTTTCTTCAAATTCCCTTCCTTTCACGTATTACCAATTGCCAGGGCCAGGGTGAATAAAGATCAGCGATCTTGTATATAAAGAGGGCAGCATCATTAGGCAATCAAAATGTAGGCACTTCTAACTATAGACTGATGGTTACTGGAAGTAACAGGCTGGGGGGGGGGGGGGGGCTGGGTGAAATAGGTGATGGGGATTAAGGAGGGCACTTGTCCTGATGAGCACTGGGTGATGATACATGGAATTGTTTCACTATATTGTATAAAAACCAATATTACATATATATGTGTATATGTACAACATATCTATGTATATCTCCCACATCTTCTTTATTCATTCATCAGTTGATGGACACTTGGGCTGTTTCCATAATTTGACCATTTGTAGATAATGCTTCTATAAACATTGGGATTCAATGTATCCCTTTGAGTTGGTATTTTTGTATTCTTTGGGTAAACATCCAGTAGTTTGATTGCTGGATTACAGGGTAGTTCTATTTTCAACTTTTTGAGGAACCTCCGTACTGTCTTCCACAGTGGCTGCACCAGTTTGCATTCCCACCAACAGTGCAAGAGTGTTCCCCTTTCTCTACATCCTCGCCAACAGCTGTCCTTTATGTTATTTTTTGTTAGCCATTCTGACATATGTGAGATGATATCTCATTGTAATTTTGTTTTGTATTTCCCTGATGAGCAGTGGTGTTGAGCATCTTTTCATATGTCTGTTGGTCATCTGGATGTCTTTGGAAAAATGTTTATTCAAGTCTCTGCCCATTTTTAATTGGATTATTCATTTTGGCGGTGTTGTGTTTTATAATTTCATTATGTATTTTGAATACTAACCCTTTATCTGATATGTCATTTGCAAATATCTTCTCCTATTCCATAGGTTGCCTTTTAGTTTTGTTAATTATTTCCTTTGCTGTGCAGAAAGTGTTTACTCTGATATAGTCCCAATAGTTTATTTTTGCTTTTGTGTCCCTTGCCTCAGGAGACATATCTAGAAAGACGTTGTTACCATTGATGTCAAAGAGGTTACTGCCTGTGTTCTCTAGGATTGTTATGGTTTCAGGTCTCACATTTAGGTCTTTAATCCACTTAGAATTTATTTTAGTGTATGGTGTAAGAAGGCGGTCCAGGGGCGCCTGGGTGGCGCAGTCGGTTAAGCGTCCGACTTCAGCCAGGTCACGATCTCGCGGTCCGTGAGTTCGAGCCCCGCGTCAGGCTCTGGGCTGATGGCTCAGAGCCTGGAGCCTGCTTCTGATTCTGTGTCTCCCTCTCTCTCTGCCCCTCCCCTGTTCATGCTCTGTCTCTCTCTGTCCCAAAAATAAATAAACGTTGAAAAAAAAAAATTAAAAAAAAAAAAAAGAAGGCGGTCCAATTTCATTCTTTTGCATGTTCCTGTTCAGTTTTCCCAGTACCGTTCCCAGTGCTTGTGGGTTCCTTTCTGGGTTTTCTATTCTGTCCTACTGATCTATGTGTCTGTTTTTGTGCCAGTACCATACTGTCTTGATGATTACAGCTTTGTAATACAGTCTAGAGTTGTGAGGCCTCTGCTTGGCTTGGCTTCCTCCTCTTTACATATAAGCTTGCTTTGGCGATTCAGGATCTTTTGTGGTTCCATACAAATGCTAGGATTGTTTGTTCTAGCTCTGTGAAAAATGCTGGTGGTATTTTGATAAGGATTGCATTAGCTCTTCAGATTGCTTTAGGTATTATAGACGTTTTAACAGTACTTGTCCTTCAAGTCATGATCACGGAATGTCTTTCCACTTCTTTGTGTCATCTTCAATTTCTCTCACCAGTGTTTTATAGTTTTCAGAGTACGGGTCTTTCACCTCTTTGCTTAGGTTTTATGCCTAGGTATCTTACAGTTTTGGACGCAGTTGTGAATGGAATTGATTTCTTAATCTCTCCTTTTTGCTATTCATTACTGATGTATAGAAATGCAACAGATTTCTGTTCATTGATTTTGTACCCTGTGACTCTCCTGAATTCGTGTATCAGTTCTAGCAGTTTTTTGGTGGAGTCTTTCAGGTTTTCTATATGGAGTATCATGCCGTCTGAAAATAGTGAAAGTTTGACTTCTTCTATGCCGATTTGGTTGCCTTTTATTTCTTTTTGTTGCCTGGTTGCTGTGGCTGGAACTTCCAGTACTCTGTTGAATGAAAGTGGTGAGAGTGGGCATCCCTGTCTTGTTCCCGGCTACAGAGGGAAAGCTGCCAAATTTTTTCCATTGAGGATGACATCAGCTGTGGGTTTCTCATAAATGGCTCTTATTATGTGAGGTATGTTCTCTTGAAACCTACTTGAGGGTTTTTATCATGAATGGATGTTGTACTCTGTCAAATGCTTTTTCTGCATCTACTGAAATGATCTGTGGTTCTTAGTCTTTCTTTAAAAAAATTTTTTTTTACATTTATTTATTTTTGAGAGAGAGAGAGAGAGAGGCAGACTGCAAGTGGGGGAGGGGCAGAGAGAGAGGAAGACACAGAATCTGAAGCAGGCTCCAGGCTCCAAGCTGTCAGCACAGAGCCCAATGTGGGGCTCAAACTCACAAACCGTGAGATCGTGACCTGAGCCAAAGTCGGACGCTTAACCAACTGAGCCCCCCAGGCGCCCCTATCCTTTCTTTTATTAATGTGATGTATCACATTGATTGATTTGCGAATATTGAACCGCACTTATACAACCCAGGAATAAATCCCACTTGATTGTGGTGAATGATTTTTTTTCAGAGTATTGTTGGATTTGGTTTGCTAATACTTTGTTGAGGATTTTTGTATCTATGTTCACCACAGATGTTGGCCTGTAGTTTTCTTTTTTTGTAGTTTCTTTATCTGGTTTTGGTATTAGGGTAATGCTGGCCTCATAGAATAAATTTGGAAGTTTTTCTTCCTTTTCTATTTTTTAAGATAGTTTGAGAAGAACAGTTATTAACTCTTCTTTAAAATTTGCCTCGAAGCCATCTGGTCCTGGACTTTTGTTTGTTGGGAGTTTTTTGATTACTGATTCAATTTTTTTGCTGGGTATCAATCTGCAAGTTTTCCATTTTTTCCTGTTTCAGTTTTGATAATTTATATGTTTCTAGGAGTTTATCCATTTCTTCCAGGTTGTCTGATTTGTTGTTTTTCATAATGTTCTCTTATGATTGTATTCCTTTGGTGTTGGTTATTATTTCTCCTCTCTCATTTGTAATTTTATTTATAGGGGTGTTTTCTCATTTCTTTTTGATGAGTATGGCCAGAGATTTATCAATTTTATTGATTTTTCAAAGAAACAACTCCTGGTTTCATTGATCTGTTTTATTGCTTTTTTGGTTTTTATATTATTTATGTCTGCTCTCATCTTTATTATTTCCTTCCTTCTGCTGGCTTTGGTAAGCATTTGTTTTTCTATTTGTACTTTTTTATGTGTAAGGTGAGGTTGTTAGAGATTTATCTTGCTTCCTGAGGTAGACCTGTATTGCTATACACTTTTATACTTTTCTCTTAGGACCACTTGTGCTGCATCCCAGAGGTTTGGGATTGTTGTGTTCTCATTTTCATTTGTTTCCATGTATTTCTTATTTCTTCTTTTATTTCCTGGTTGGCTCATTCATTATTCAGTAGCATATTATTTAACCTCCATGTATTTGTGGTCTTTCCAGATTTTTTTCTTGTGCTTGACTTCTAGTTTCATAGCACTATGGTCAGAAAAGATGCATGGTATGACCTCAATGTTCTTGAAAATGATGAGGCCTGTTTTGTGACCTAATATGTGATCTATTCTGGAGAATGTTCTGAGTGCACTTGAATGTGTGTTCTGCTATTTTAGTATGAAATGTTCTGAATGTATCTGGTCCAGTATGTCATTCAAAGATTTGTGACCTAATATGTGATCTATTCTGGAGAATGTTCTGAGTGCACTTGAATGTGTGTTCTGCTATTTTAGTATGAAATGTTCTGAATGTATCTGGTCCAGTATGTCATTCAAAGACGTTGTTTCCTTGTTGATTTTCTCTTTAGATGGTCTGTCCATAAGTGGGGTGTTAAAGTCCCCTACTATTATTGTATTATTATTGATTAGTTCCTTTATGTTTGTTATGAATTATTTTATGTATTTGGGTACTTCCATGTTGGATATGTAAATATTTACAATTGTTATATCTTCTCGGATCGTCCCTTTTATTAGTATATAGTGTCTCTCTTTGTCTCTTATTACAGTCTTTGTTGTAAAGTCTAGTTTGTCAGATGTAAGTATTGCTATTCCAGCTTTCTTTTGACATCCATTTCCATGATAAATATTTCTCCTTCCCCTCATTTTCAATCTGCACGTGCCTTCAGGTCTAAAATGAGTCTCTTTCAGGCAGTGTATAAGTGGGTCTTGTTTTTTTTGTGTTTTTTTTTTTTTTTTAATCCATTCTGACGCCCTGTGTCTTTTGATTGGAGCATTTAGTCCGTTTATATTCAAATTATGATAACATGTAGTTAGTGCCTTTATTACTTGTTTTGTGGTTGTTTCTGGAGATTTTCTATGATCCTTTATTTGCTGATTTTCTCTAGTGATATATTTAGATTTCTTTCTCTTTAGTCTTCTCATGTTTATTGGTGGTTTTTGATATATGGTTACCATTGTGTATATAATCTCTTCTGCATGTAGCAGTCTGTATTAAGTTTGAACCCATTTTTTTCTCCTCTCCCCTCGCCCCATGTTTTAGGTATATGTTATTATATTTTATATCATTTTTTGTGAGTTATTTGACTTATTTTATAGAAATGTTCATTTGTACTGCTTTTGTGTTTCCTGCCTTTTACTGTCACTTTTGGTCTCATCTTTCCACTCAAAGAAACCCTTTAATATTTCTTCCAGAGCTGGTTTAGCGATCATGAACTCTTTAGTTTTTCTTTGTCTGGGAAACTCTTGATCTCTCCTCCTATCCTGAATGATAGTCTTGCCGGATAGAGTATTCTTGGCTGCATACTTTTCCCACTCAGCACTTTGAATATATCATACCACTCCCTTTTGGCTTTCCAAGTTTCTGTTGAAAAATCTGCTAGCCTTATGGGTTTCCTTTATACATTACTGACTTCTTTTGTCTTGCTGCTTTTAAATTTTTTTTCTCTTTCACTTTATTTTGCAAATTTAATTACAATATTCCTTGGTTGCCCTGCTTATGTTGATATTGATGGGGGTTCTGTGTGCCTGCTGGATCTGTATACCTATTTCCTTCCCCAGATTAGGGAAGATTTCAGTTATTATTTCTTCAAATAAATTTTCCACCCCCTTTTATCTACCCCCTTCTTCTTCTGCTTCTGCTTCTGGGACTTATGTAATACGAATGTTATTACATTTGATGGAATCACTAAATTTCCTATGTCTATTCTCATTTTGCATAATTCTTTCTCTCTTACTTTCAGTTTCATTGCTTCGTGTTACTTTTTCTTACTCCAGTCCTCTTCTCTCCTTTCTCCTCTACTTTTTCTTCTAGGTCATTAACTCATTCCTCTACATCTTCAAGCCTGCTGTCCACTGCATCAAGGGTATTTCTAATCTTGTTTATTGCATTATTCACCTCTGATTGATTTTTTTAGCTCCTTATCTCTGTGGTAGGTGTCTCACTGATATCTTCCATTCTTTTCTCAAGTCCAGTGAGTATCCTTATGATTGTTGCTTTAAATTCTCCATTAGGCATGTTACTTATATCTGTTTCATTTAGCTCTCTGGTCGTGGCCTAATCTTGTTCTTTCATCTGGGATAAATTCCTCTGTCTTTTCATTTTGTCTAAGTCTCTGCCTTCTTCTATGTGTTAGAAATGCCAGTTACGTCTCCTACTCATGAAAGTAATGGCCTTATAAAGAAGAGGTCTTATAGTGCCCAGGGCCTGGTGCCCCAGTGAGTGTCTCCAATGTGTGCTGCATGCACTCTACTCTTGAGTTCTGACTGCTGTATCCATTAGGCTAGCCATCTGCCACGGTTCTCCTTGCATGCTCTGGGCAGTGTTTGATCTCTGGCCTGAATGCAGTGAGTTTTACCTAGGTATGCTCTGGTCTTCTTGCAAGATGAGACCTGTCACCACTTCCACCAGAACTGAGGCCATGCAAAACTCTCTGGTTGGGAGACACAGTATGGTCAGGGGCTTGTGCCGCTCTTCTGGGGGAGAGGTCTGCCACACTGGGACTGAGGTAACCATGACTGAGAAGGGCAGTTCCACCAGAATGCATGGGGGTTGGCTTATTGTAAGCAAGTTAGGCAGCCAGTTTTTGGTACTAGGCTGCTTCCAGAGGTGGCTCTGCCTTTATGCCGAAGGGCAGGGGAGAGAAATGGTGCTGGCCAGCTCCTTTGTTCCCAAAGAGGTGCCTCTGTGAATGCTGCCTCTCAGGGACACACTCCAAGAACAAATAACCTCCCCACTCTGTGCACTAGGCACTCTTCAGATCACTGTTTCCATGCTATCTGCCCTCAGGTTGTTTGCCTGCCTTCTCCCCAATAGTGGCACAGTGCCCTCGGGGTTCTATCCCAGCCAAGCCCTCTGACCTTTAAAACTCCAGGCGTTAAGCCCCACTGGTTGCAGCACTTCACAAAATTCAGCCCTCTTGTTTTCCAAGCCAGTGGCAATAGGGAAACATTCTTGTGTGCACCCCTGTGTGCTCCTCTCTCTCTTTCCCTTCTCCATGTCCATGGCTCTCTCCCCTCCACAGCAGCCAGGGTCCATTTCTCCCCAAACCACATCTCCACACTTGCTACCTTTTTTGATGTGGCCTCTTCTCTTCCTCTCACTATGGAGTTTGTTCTGTCCATCTTCAGGTCAATTTCTGGGTATTTAGGATGATTTGCTAGTTACCTAGCTGTATTTGTGGGATAAGGGGAGCCTAGGGTCCTCCTACTCTGCTGCCATCTTCCTCCATCCTTTTCCATCTGCAGATTGACTTCTCTGCTCACTTATCCATTTCTGGGCCCATCAAAGTTACTCCAAAATGGCAGTCTGATCACGATAATCAGCAGAACCTTCCAGCTCAGTTTCCACTGTCTTGCAATCCCCAATTACTAGCTAAGCAGCATCTGCCTCAAGTGTCCGTCCCTGGTCCTATCAGCTGTGCCGAGGCACACTTTTTCTGCTATTGATAGAACAGCTTCTCTGAGAAGAAGGATAGGTGGGAATGGAAGAGTGTAAAGAAGGGAAAAAATACTATAATTGAAAAAGAACCATGCACTCCAATGGGAGCAGGAAAATATAGATGTCCCAGATCAAGAGGAAAGAGAGAATTTGCTCTTCCTTCACCTTTTTGTTCTGTTGAGGCCCTCAGTGGTGTCCACCCACATTGATTAGGGTTGATTTCTTTACTCAGACTACTGAATCAAATGCTAATATTTTCCAGAAATACTCTTACAGACACACCCAGAAATAATGTGTGACCAGCTATCTAAGAAACCCTTAGTCCAGTTGAGTTGACATATAAAACAACCAGCACAAGACCTAAGCTCAGACAAACCTAAGCTGGGGTTTGTCTGGGGTCAGACAAACCTAAGCTCACATCGAAATTCTACAATTTGCTACCTGTGTGGAAAAAAAGATCTCTTGATTACTTTGAATCTCCCCTTTTCTTCTTCATATAAAGTGTCTTTGTTGTGGTGTTATCATAAAGAGTCAATGAGATACCTAAAGGGCCTTAGCAAAAGTCCAATGGATAATAAGCAGTCAATAAATGGTAGCCATCACTATAACCAGCCTCCAAGAGGAAAGCAAATGTTTGTTTGCAAGAAAAAACTTGCAGAAAGGTCCATTTTCAGTCTATCCTCTTCTCAAATTCTGTGATCATGATCTGAAGGAAGAATGATATTAGGGACAAGAAAAAACAAAGGAGAGTTAGCATGAAATACTATAGATCTGATAACAATAAAGTCTCTGAGTCTGTGTTTGCCTATATCAAAAATTTAGACTTGGACCAGTTATTCTCTCTACACCCCATCACTCTGCACATGCCATTTGCAGCAT
Source organism: Felis catus (assembly GCF_018350175.1). Taxonomy (NCBI): domain Eukaryota; kingdom Metazoa; phylum Chordata; class Mammalia; order Carnivora; family Felidae; genus Felis; species Felis catus. The sequence goes on along the minus strand of NC_058384.1, from coordinate 6,755,218 downwards.
TCATGAGATGCTTGGTGTTTATTACAATGTACCTCTGCCATCCTAATAGGCTAAAAGCCCCTGGAGGAGAGGGACAGTGTTTTATTTATCTCCTCAGCTCCTGGCTTAGTATCTAATAATACTTATTACTAGATAAGTATCTGTTTAATAAATGGATGCAGAAAGATAGAAACTATATGAAGGGAGAGATGTGGGTCAAACTGGTAGCAATCTTGGCTACCTGCCTGGGCCCCAAGTCATCACTCTGAGGTTAAGCCCACCATTGTGTAAATTCCAACTTCTAGAGAATGCCAAGCTTCCTCTGGGTTCTACATACCAGACACAACAGAAGGCTGGACAGCTTCTCTTGATCCTCCAGGAGCTGGCCCCAGGCAAAGCAGGACTGAGCTCTGAATAAGCAGGTCCAGGAGCTGCTGGCTCAGCTGCGAGAGCCTCCTTACTTCCAAGAGTGTTCAACTTCTGCCCCGAAATATCATTTAATTTTCAGGCATGAGTTGCCAAAGCTACTGTTCCAAAGAGGCATAAGTGGCCCTGAGGAGCAGTGCAGGTTGGGATCAGATTCCTCCCCTGCCTCAGTCCCCACTTCTTTAAGCATAGCAGCTCCTACCTTCTGCATTATACATTCTGGTCATCTGCCTATGATTTCATTGGGAAACCAGTGCTAATGTTTTCATTGTATTTTGAACTACTGCACAAGAAGAATGTCACCTCACACTCTCTCCAGTAAATGGAAGGACACAACGGCAGGGGTGCTTAGAGTGACAGTGGAACCACTAACTGCACTTTCTGTCCCTCTGACCTTACAGCCCTCTGAGTCAGGCATAAATATCAGCCCATTTTCAGGTAAGAAAGCCAAGGCTAAAGAGGTTAAATGTATTCTGACTCAAGGGTGCTTCTGAGATATTGTGGCCTGTGGAGCTAGCATTTGAATCCAGATCTGAAACAAATAGAATCGGAGTGGGGGGGGGGGGTAGAGAAGTGGAACAGAAATTCTTATCCAAAAAAAGAACAATTCTTTCTGCAGCCAGCACTTATTAAAAATCCAGTTTGTGTCTACCAACAAAATCTTTGATTTCACTTTGTTTTCAATGAATGGCTTGGAACCCATTTTAATAAAGACCTCAAATGAAAACCAGGTGGTGACCTTTGATTGTGCATGTACTTTCTGAGTCAAATGGATTTGCAAATAAGGACATTAGAGAGACTTCAGCTCAAGGAAAGTAACAGGCATTTGGACCTCACCTGCTGGCTGATGACCTCTATGCAATTTCAACAATGGTTTCCAATATTTCACTTAAAATCAGTGTGGCTTAGGTATGAAATTGGTTCTCCCTAAAGCAACCCTGAGGCCTAAACAGTAACTGTGACCATAACCATGACAGGGAGACTCTTGAATTTAAAATATATTGACCGTCACAGTCTACTTTATAAGTTCTTCTCAGGATTTCTTAGCCATGGAAATGCATTTGATCGTATAGTCTCTTCACTCATGACCCGCCAGGTAGGACTCTGAGCCACCCCACTGGCTTGGTATGGACCATTCAAAATGGCCATTTTCCCTTCAGCCCCACTACCTGACCTACAGTCTGTGAATAATGAGATGATTTTCACAGATGGGACTTGATTGTGTAATATAATATGATGCCAGATATTTCCCCTGATGCAGAACCCAGTCATTTTCTTTTCTCAGTAGTATTTCTCAAAATACTTTCCATGGAACATGAGTTCTATTGAGCACTCCACTGAAAGAAGAGTCTGTGATGTGAAAGTAAATAAAGAAAACCCGATTTCAAATAGCAAGCTCTGACGGGGGAGTTTTCACACACGAACCACTCAACACAGCCAGTAACCAACAGAAAGAAGGAAGATAATGTTATTTCCATAAGGCAGGGCACTTTTCACATAGGAACTTACCCTCTGCATTTAAGAAAAGGAAGGAAGGAGGTACCTGGGTGGCTCAGTTGGTTGAGCATCTGACTTCAGCTCAGGTCATGATCTCATGGTTCATGAGTTCAAACTCTGTGTCGGGCTCTGTGCTGATAGTTCAGAGCCTGGAGCCTGCTTCAGATTCTGTGCCTCCCTCTCTCTCTGCCCCTCCCCCACTAGCACTCTGTCTCTCAAAAATAAACATGAAACATTTTTTTAATTAAAAAAAAAAGAAAAGGAAGGAAGATCCCTTCATGCCCCAGCAGCAATGCACTAACCACCATTTACAGCCAATGAGACCCTCACAACCTCAGATTCTCCTTCTCAGATAAACTCTTGTTCAGAACAACCCTACCCAGTTTCCTCCTAAAACCTAATAAAAGTCTCTTTTGACTTGCTGGTGGTTCATGATAGTTTGCTTGTCCCAAAGAGCCATTCCTCTGCTATTCCTGAATAAACTTTTTTTAAACTTAAATAAAATTGATCTTTGCTCTGTTGAAAGTTAACAGTGACCTCATGAATTTGGGAAAATACTCCTCTTGGATATTTGCAGCAGCCACTCGGCTTCTACAGACTATACAAGCACTGCAACATTTGCCTACTTTTGAGTGATATCTATTAACATCCCTCTAATGAACGCCCTATGGAATATACTTTGGAAATCGTGTTGTTTAATAACAATCTGAACCATGAAAATTATTTACAATAAACCCATTCACAAAATCCCACCAGATATCTGAAATCATACCAAAAAGCTCCCAGAAAAAGGTCGAGTTGCCCACTTCAGAAATAGGTGATTCTTTTGCAATAATGACTACTATTTGGTGAATCCAAAGAACTACCTCACAAAATAAGTATAGTTCTTTTCACTAAATGGATAAGAAAAAGTGCTCAAAGAAGTTAACTCACAGTATTTGGAAGAGTCAGAACCAGAATTTTTAAGGTAAGCTCAAAACACAAGCTCTGAAAGACTCTGTTATTGTTGAACTTTCCCCATTGGAGCACACCCTTCTTGGGACTGGAGAATGTCCTTTCCCCAGACAGCTGGTCAGGCCTTCACCCTAGAAGAACTGGTGGAGCATACAGCACACTGCAGCCCTCATGGGTGCCCAGGCCACACTGAGACTACAGGAAGTACAGCTTCCCATCCTCGGTCCCATGCTCAGCAGCTTCCCAGTGAGAAGCAAATGAAAGCTTCAAGCTGGTCCCCACAGTATGATGGAGATCAAATCAGCAAGGTCTCAGGCTAGGACTGGGGCCGTGAGACCCCACTATCCAGCCTGGCTCAGGGCCGGGCTTAGTGTGGCTGAATTCTCTGAGGACCACCATACTTATGCTAAGTATGGCCAAGTCCTGGCCCTGGGGGAGGCTGAGTCCAGCACACTTCATCATACACTAGATACTTAAGAAGCCTCTACTGTGTGTCCGTATGATAGGTGCCAGAGCTCTGAGAGCATGGGACAGGAGAAATCCCTTCCTTCGCAGAGGTTTTTTCAAGGAGGGGGACAGTTAAAGAGTGTAATACAATGTCAGGTAGCAATAAAGACTTTGAGGAAAAAGAAAGCAGGCTGTAAGAGTGGGGGTTGCTGTAGGGGGTTCAGGGAAGGACTTCACGAGAAAGCTACTTGCTTGGGTGGAGATGTGAACAGAGAGGAGAGGTCTGGGGGAAGACCAGCCTTCTGGCCCTGGCCTGTGCTGCCTTCCCAGGGGTGACTGGGTGCAACCCCCTGGGGCTGACACAGACTGATGCCAAATCTGGGGAGGGGGTCAGATTGGAGGGAAGAGGGGAGGACCCAGCTGTGACTGCCTCCTAATCTGCTCTTATTTGTTTGGGAGCAAGGCTGGGAAGGTGGGAGGAAATCTTGCAGTGGAATTTTGTAGCTGAGGCTGAGTTCCACTTGACCCTTTTCAGCTTCCTGGGGGCCTGACAACACCTCACTCTTGGTTGGTCTGGGAACCAGCTTGCCTCCTTGGAGTCCCTGCTGCACCAATCACTAGCTTGGTAACCTTGAGCAAGTTACTAACCCTCTCTGTACCTCACTTCCTCATTAGTAAAATAAAAGGGAATAGTAACAGCATCTACTCTATCGAACTTTGAGGATTAACTAAACTAATACATGTGAAATATTTAGAATCAGTGCCTGGTACCTAAGAAGTGCTCAATGAATAGGAGCTTGTATGAAGATCCTTTGTGTCTGCATCAAAGTGGAGTTAGTGTGTGTGTGTGTGTGTGTGTGTGTGTGTGTGTGTGTCAGAGAGAGTGTGAGTCACAGGGAAGGGGATAGGTGAAAAATCTCTAATGTCTCTTCTGGCACTAAAAAAAAAAATTACATATTTTGTCTGTTACTTCACATTGGTAGCTGTTCCTCTGGTAGCTATTCCAGAGGCTATCAATAAAACCTGTTAGTAGGTCTTATTCCCATGTCCAACTCACAGGAGAGAAACTGAGGCAAAGTATGGACTTATACTCAGGAAATTAATAATGATGTTGGTAATTGCAGTGATTCCTAGGACAGCAGCATCAGGACAAATTTGAAGTCACTTGATGTACAGAAGAGTGATTTCCCACAGTTAAAATGAAGCTCTCTTTATTTGCTTCTGCTAATTAAAAAATCAGAGCTAAAGATATTTAAACACTACAGTTAAAATGGCATGGCTCTCTATTGGCTTAATGAATTCCCCCATGAAATCAACTCTAAAATGTTACTCCTCGTACGTAAATCATGAAACACAATCCTCCTTGTTCTCTTATGAGCTTTACAAGCTAATGTTTAAGATCAGTGTTTACGTTCCTTTCTAAAGGTTATACCATAATCTTCGGCCAGCAGAAATAAAATTCTGGCTCTCTGACTTGCATGGTACTTCTTTTAACTAGAAAGAAAAATACTTTTTATTTAAAATTGACAATTATTGGTGGATTCCATTTTATCGTAAGTTCACTTCTGGCTTCTTTAGAAGCAGGCCTCTATATAAAGCTCATCATCATTCTCCAATGGAACGCCTCTTCCACAAACAGCCCACACAACACTGAACTCAACATCTATCCTTTCCAGCGTCCTCCCCCTGCCAAGGGGCTTCCACCTTCCGGGCAGCACCACTCTCCACCTGCTTTCCTTGTCCCATCAGCAAGCCCCACCAATTTCCCCCTCTCTCAAATCTTCCAGACACCTGCCACACTCCTCAGCCTACCATCAATTCTTCAATAGATTGCAGCAGCCTCCCAGTGACCTTCCTGCCTCCAGCCTTCATACCTGCCAAGCCATTCTGGGTTTGCGACAGATGATGTTCCAAATTGAAAATCTGACCATGTTGCTCTCTTGCCTAAACCTTCCTCTGGCTGCTTTTAGGGTTAAGTCTAAACTCCTGACCATGGGACATAGGCCTTGTGTTCTGGTCGCTGCTTACCTACCTGACCTGTGATCAATGCCACTGCCACAGCCAGGTTGTGCTAACCGTGTATCTACATGAACTGGACTTGGGTGTTTCCATCTCTAAAAGGCATTGGGTTTCTCAGTGACCTATTGCTGTATAATCACCATCTGCAAACCAACAACATGATTTATTGTTTGCCTGGGCTCCATTTGGTTGTGTTCAGTGTAAAGGTATACCAGGCTGGTAAGATGGCCTCCCTCACATGACTAGCAGTTGGCTGGAGGCCTTCAGGCTCATGTGTGGACCTCATTCTCTGGTAGGCTAGAACATCTTATAATGGTCTCTGGGCAGCATTTGAAAGCAGCAAATGCAGAAGACCCAAAGCCTTTTATAGCCTAGCCTTGAATGTCATGTAACATTGCTTCCTCTATATTTTATTGGCAAAACAAGTTCCAGGGCCTGCCCAAATTCCATTAAATAGGCTCCTTATCTTGATGGGAAGAGTGCCAAAGTCACATGTGCATATCCATGCAAAGGGACATGCAGACCATTTAGGAATATGTGACTGCAGTTTGCAATTTGTGTCATGGGCATAAGCTAAAAGTTTCTGAAGGAGATGGGGAGAAACCAAAGGGACACGACCATTCCGTTGACCCTGATGAAATCCGGGAAGCTGAGGAGTGTGGCTAGCCTGAGGCAGAGAGTGGGTCTGACATTAGACAAGATGGACCTGAATACTCCTCTTACAGTAAGGCACCATGGTTTTCTTTTATAATCACCATTTTCAATGTGCTGTGAGGCAGGGCAGCCACCAGAAGGGATAGAAAGGAGGTAACAAGGCAGGATACCTTTCTACTCTCTGAACCTATTAATCACATAGAACACTTTTGTGTTTAAATTTTCTAGGGGTGAAGAAGTAAGAACACTTATCAAACAATGTAAACATCACTTGCATTACCTTGGTGTCCAGCCTGGATTTCTATCTATCAGAAACAACAGCCCCAATAACATCAGCACCATGACAACAGGGCAATTTCTTTTTTTTTAATGTTTTATTATTTATTCTTGAGAGAGAGAGAGCATGGGGAAGGGGCAGAGCGAGAGAGAGACACACAGAATCTAAAGCGGGCTCTGGACTCTGAGCTGTCAGCACAGTCTGATGCAGGGCTTGAACTTATGAACCGTGAGATCATCACCTGAGTCGGAGTCGGACAGTCAACCAACTGAGCCACCCGGGCACATCAAAGGGGCAATTTCTGAACAGCATCATGCATTTTATCAATGCACGCCCACCACAGAAAGTGCAGGTAAGTTGAAGGAAAAAAGCAAATGTCTCCCAAAATCCCACAGCCCAGAGCTAACCACCAGAAAGAGTTGGGCATGATTTTAACCAGTACTCAAAAAAACACATTCACTTAGATGTTCCCTCCTTCCTGAGTCTCAATGTGAAACGTCAGCGTCTCAGGTTTTGCCAAGGCTGCAGGTTTCTTGGCCTCTAGCATCTGCTGTAAGTCAGGGTCAGAGTCAACTTGGGAGCCAAGCCCAAGAATCAGGATACCCAAGCCACTGGACATGAGAGAGCGATCCCATCCAAGGACATTCCAGAGCAAATCGAGGAAATGAATTCAGGTGAGACATGAACACCAGACCCCAGTTCTGCACAGTGTGACTGGGAAGAGCAGAGGAACATCATCCAAATTGCTGGAGGACCTCCTCCCCAGAACCTGAGAGCTTCCTGCTGCTCAAAAGCTAGGGGGAGAGACCATTGGAATTAGCCACACCTCCTGGCTGGATTGTGGGCCCCCTCAGTCTTGGGCATGATCACAAATAAGCTGACATCAAACCAGAAATTTTAATAAATGCTGGAAGATTTATAAGTCCCAGGAAAATCTTAACTGCCAAGATAGTGGAGGGGGGCGGCGGGGGGGAACCCTCACAATGATCTTATCTTTGTATGTATCCTTTGCTGCCTGGAAACTGAGATTTCCTTGGGAATGATACGGTCACAGGATTGATGAAGGGCAAAGGGAGGCAGCCTCTGAAGGCCGTCCTCTGTGCACCCTGAGACAGAAGGGACATGAGGCAGGTGTCTGTGTGTGTTGGGAGGTAGTGCTGGGCTTCAAAGTGTTTCCATTTTGTCCTCATTAGGTAACAATGAACGTATGATTTCCTTAGTCACTTATAGTAGAGAAATCTACAAAACTGATTTCTCAATAGCCTTTGCAGGAGAGTTGGAGAAACATAGGAGGTACAACTGCAGTGAGTTATAAAAAATGGCTCTTCAAGTTGAGCAATAAATTAGTTCAGGCAGACATTCTGAAGGGCAAATAGGGAATCTGTACTTCAGATCTGCAGCCAACTCTTCTGTTGTCACTGGGATGAGAATAACGCACCAAAGCCATTGGTAGTTGCCACAATGGGCTCAGAGCATACTTTTCAAAAGATTAACATTAAACTTCTTCAGGAGTAAATGAGCGTGTTTTCTTTTGCTACTTATTCTTTTATAATAATTTGTTAACATTATGGGAACAGTTATAGGTTTCATCTGGTTCAGTGGGTGAAATGAGTTTGGGGCTTTTTTTTTTAGTTTCTCTAAAGAGAAAGTAAGTTGGTAGACTAATTCCTAATGACAGCCAAGTTGCCAACATGAATGAAATTGCATGAGCTGTGTGTGTGTGTGTGTGTGTGTGTGTGTGTGTGCGCGCGCACGTGTGCATGCATGTTTTAGGACCAGGTGGTTAGAAAATGGAAGATGAAAAATAAGGATGTCCTGTCCAATGGCTTCCATGTAACAGATGATAAGCTATAAGAAATATTAGTGTCATCTTGAGCCAAAACTATATTTCAGCCCAAGGTTACATTTTCATAATCACACCCTGTGTTTGGTTTTTGCCACTTTTTAGGTACTTCCTAGACAGCCTGACAACCCACACGAGCATCTGTATGTCCCAGTTTTTAGTAATAATGCCACCATAAAATTCTGGGGGTACCTGGATGGCTCAGTTGGTTAAGTGTCCAACTCTTGATTTCAGCTCAAGTCATGATATCACAGTTTGTGAGTTAAGCCACTTCTGGCTCTGTGCTGACAAGGCAGAGCCTGCTTGGGATTCTCCCTCTCTCTCTCTCTCTCTGCCCCTCCCCTGCTCATGTACACATGCACACTCAATAAATAAATAAATAAATAAATAAATAAATAAATAAATAAATATTTAAAAAATAATGCTACCAGCAAATTCTGCTTTCTGAAGGAATATTGGCTATGTTTATGTGATACTTGGAGTATTTATTATGCCTTATTATGTCAATACAGCAAAAGCCAGAGCAATTCTGATTTAGCGGTGACTATCAACTTATTTTCACTTTTTTCCAAATTATTTAGTAAGTAGTTAAATTGAGTTGTATTGATACCACAATTGCTTCTGTCTCAATTATCTTAAAAGTTCATTTAAATTTTTCCTTTGGTCTATGTTATGAAATTTTGAGCCTCACTTCTCAATATTTCATTAAGAAGATTGGGTCTATCAGTAAGAACTCCACATGTGCACCATGCCAGAGTTGCAAGATAGACCTTTTAGAGGCAATTTAAAATTATTTCTTTCCATTTAAGAGTTTCCTTCCTATTTGGGCATATAGAAAATTCACACAATAGAACACAGGAAATTCTGTAAGAAGAGCTGTAAACATGTACTATGATGGTTACTGGAAACATTGTGGGATTGCACTTCTGTAACATCCTTAGAGTTAGGCAGGGCCGCGTGATTTGTTTGGTCAATGAAATATGAATAGAAGTGATGTGTCATTTCCAGTAGAAGCTTTAAGAGCTTCTATTTAAGCTATTTAAGCTCCTATTTAAGCTATTTAAGAGCACGAGAGTGATTCACACATTTTCCACCTACTTCAGCCTGATACCCAGCTGCCTGGGTCCCAAGTGAGCATGAGAAGCAGAGCTCCCTGTGGGGGAAATTTGTTAACATGGCATAACCTAGCCTATCCTGACTTACTCAAAACAGAAAATTTGTACTAAATAAGTCTATCAATGCTGAGAGAGGACATATTAGTTGGAGTCTTAGGTTGAAAGTCTCAAAATCTATTCTGAATGTTCTGGATAGATTTAAAAATAAGGGATTTATTTGAAAGTATGGGTGGAGAGACTCGCAGAAGTGATGGAGAACAAGGCTTGAAGAGCGGGTCAGGACAAAGGGATTCCCTCACAGGGCTGGACAGCAGAAAATACGGGCTGCTGGGAGAACATTTTTAGCCTACTCGCCTCTGTGTAGCAAGACTGCCCTCTCTCATTCACTGTTCAAACTCCCACTGAGAATGTCCAGACAGCTACAACTTAGTTCACCTGCCCTCACCCACACCAACAAAACTGCCACCAGTGCAGAATTCATGGTGAAAGGAGATGACTGTGCTAACAGGAATTATGAAGATGTTGCAGGGCCAAAGAGTGATAAATAGACTCTAAGTGGCAGAAGTAGAAATCCTTGAAATGAAGTGCATCATTTACACTAGAACTAAGGCAAGAAGTTAGCCAACTAAACTTCAGAATTCCCCACCTCCTGCCATCCCATCCCACTGTGATAGAAGCAATGCCTGAGCTGCTTCCTAAACCAGGGGTTTCCTGCAGAACCCTTAGCAGCCAGATGGCTTCTTGGACAGACCACACTCACTTTTCTCCTTCTGCTATTGCTGCTGACTCATTCCAGCTTTTAAAATACCTCATTATCCAAGAACCTCCTTTCTAGAAAGGTCATACAAGTAGTCTCAGGAGGCTACCTGTATTCCTCCAGCCACATCAGAGAAAAGCAGCCTCAGAATTATGACACGGCAAGTTAGGATACTGAGGTGAAGGTCTTTATAAAGGCAATTTTCTGTTGGTATTCACTTCTTCTTGGGTGGCATTTAGTAAATATCATTGACTGAAATTGACTAAACATAGCCATTTGACTTCATAAAGAAAGAGTCTCCTTAAAACTAAGGAGTGCCCTTTTCTTGGCATTTAATATGTAAGAAAAATGCCTTAAAAAGAAAACAGAGCTGCCTTAATTACTATCAGCATAGGAGAAATGCATTGATGTGTCTTCCTAGTAACAGGTTTCCTCTTTTTCTTAAGTCAAATATAAGCAAACTTCAGTATATTCATGTGTGTGTGACAAATGAGAACAAACCTTATTGTACTCTATTCAGGAAAAATGCTCCCAAGACCCAAACAAAAGAGTGTCATTGTGACAGCCTCAATAGCCCCAGGATTTAGTCCTTGGGAGCATTCTGTGCAAAATCTGGAAGAATAATGACAAATACTTAACACTGATGTTCTCAGTTGAGAATAGCAATTAACAAATTCATAAATTCCTTGCTTGCTTTCTTCTCTTTAGTCAAACATAAACATTTGTTAAAAGATACTTTTCTTTAAAAATTTTCTCCCAGGAAATAAAAAGATATTTGATATCCATATTCCTACTTGAACCTCATACCATCTCATCATACCAGGTTCCCAGATTCAGTTACAGAGTTTCATGTGATAGTGAGTGTTGGTAAATAAGTCAATGTGAACTTGAAGGAAGGAATTAGGTGAAGTGTCACAGGGCTCTCCCTCCATCACATATGGTCCATGACTTTATTAGAAAATCTATAATGATGTCAAAGTGCCCCCAAGAGGGGACCAGTTGACAGAGCATATGACAGGCAATGTCTTAGAGAATTCATAGTTTTAAGTTCTGACTCTCAACCTTGTAGATGCAAAAGCTGATTTATCCACATCTAAGAAAGGATGAGTATTTCTGGAAATGAAATCATCACACTAACCAAGAACATAGAGAACATTGTATAGAACTAAGATGCCAAGTCATCAAATTATACTGACATTTTTGCAGTACGTGGACTGAAATGTTAGCATTGTCAAGCCTAGCATATTCTCTCCCTCTAGATGGAATTATATGAAATGCTGAATTATAATCAGAATAGTGTTTTGTGAGCAAAGAATCACAACAAGGGAAGTTAATTGGATAAATTTTTAGAAACATGCCTCAGCCAAAACAGCTTAAGACAGTCACCCTCAGAGTAGGGATAATCTTGCTCAAGGGGGATAGTAATATTGAAGATACTAGAAATGACTCCTCAACTTTGGATAGTTTCTGGGCTTGAACAGTCTATTGGCCTTCTTATAAGTCTTAGGGAAGATCAGAAATCAGCTTGTCATCTTAAGGGGATGACATATCTGTTCTCCAACTCTGTGATTCACACTGTTCAAGACATTGAGATATGATAACCAAGACTTTTCTGGAGTGGGGAACTGTCCGTGGTTCTGAACAACTATTGGCAACCCTGAGATCCTGCTGAATCTTAACGAAATTTCTCCCTGGAATTTATATCCTATGCTGTTAACAACACCCACCCAGATTCAAAGAAGGGGGGTGGACAAAAGTTTTATATAAAGGGTAAAAGCCAAATGTTATGCACAAAAACTGTATGCATGATTTTTTAATGTGTAAAAGTTAAATGAAGATGAAACTTTGGGAAATGCAAAGAAATAGAGAAAGAAAACTAATGATAATGAGACTTTTACTTTCCTCTAATTTTATGATAGAGAAAGAGGGAACAAAGAAGATATATAGAGGCCCTAATATACATACATAATATTATATAGCAAAGCCTATAACCAGAAAACAGAAACAGTGAATTTTTACATATATGTGACACATTTATAAAATTGAACACATTAAACACCACCATTTCCCAAAAAAATCTGAGCAAAGTAGAGAAGGCAGAAATGCTTCAGATTACATTATCTGATCATAAAGCTAGAAATTACAATACGAGAATTTAAAAGGTCTCTCAATTCTTACTGAGAACCAAAATAAAAAAAGAAATCAAAATAAAATTTGCAGAATATCTAGAAAATAGTGACAATAAAACACTACATATGAAAAATAGTTATAGCATAATGAAAATAAACACAGTAAGTACTGAATTTAAAAATTAGTAAAAGATAACTATGCCTGGGAAAGCAGAAAGAACATATTAATAAACAAGAAAGTAGACATCAATACATAAAAAACAAAAACATAGAATTAATTAATAAATTAAAGTACTATTTCTTGGCAGGAGGGAGGAAAATTTTGAGTTAGGGGAAGGAAGAGATGATTGGGGCAGAGAAGAAAGAAGGCTGGGGCACAGAAGAAAGAAGGCAGAGATAGCTCAATGAACAAACCAACTGGAGAAGCAAAGTCAGAGGGTAAAAGAAAAAGTTCAAATTCCCATCATTTCAAATGACTGCAGGTCCTAGTAAAATTATTTTTCTCTCCATGGAAGTCTGAACAACAGTTCTCTTTCTACTCCCCTTCCCTCCTACACACACGTGTACATTCACACTCACATACTCACATACACACAGGCAGAGGGAGAGAGAGGAGTTATACCCCTCTCATTCTACATTTACATCTCAAATGGTATTCTTATTTCCCTTATTTCCTTTTAGGAAAGCTCATATTTCTCTCCTGTATACAAAGCTACCAGTTATCGGATGTCTATCATGGGCCAAGTGGAATGTAACAGTTTACAGACATTTTTTGCTAAACTCACACCAAAATGTTCAGGCATTATGCCTATCCTATAGATGAAGAAATTGAAGTTCATAAAGTTTAATTTTTCCAAAGTTACATAGTAACTCAAACATAACTCTATATATTCCAAAGTCAATTTTTCGTGATGATACTATACTGCCTCTCCATGGATAGAGGTAGAGATCACATATCACATACTAATAAAATTTGTACACAGAAAATTGTTGAGAAGGAAGGCCAAGATGATTAATAAAACCAATGTCCAAATCATCTCAGCAATCTGAAATAATTGACCGACACCAACATGAAGAGCTTCCTCAGGGCTAGGTTCAAAGTACTATATTTGGGAGTTAAAAAAATAGTTTTATACATACAGAATCAGGAAGATCTGTTCTGATGCAGTTCATCTGAAGAATTCCTCAGCATTTTAGTGCCTGTATGCTTCTTATATCAGTCCATGTCCCAGCAGGAAATAGTGGTATTGTCAAAGAGTTTAGCTAAGAAGAGTTTAATGGAAGGAGTGTTATGGCAGCTAATTAGTAATGGTGAATCACCCAGGGACTGGCACCATGGCTTCCCAGCAGGAACTGAGGCCATAGGTAGAAGGACACACTCATTTTTTTTAATGGTTTATACCTTTTTGCTCTTATCTTCAGAATTCATATGGGGGCCTCCCATTGGTCAAACCCAACCAGAAGCTAGAGAACAGGGCAACCTGAGAGGTACATTCCTTAGGGATTATTCCTAGGAAATTTTTCAGGGAACACAAACCTGGGGAACCTATTTGGCAGGGAAGCAAATAGAAAATAATCAGCACTTTCACTCCCATCCAACTGAGTGACTCAGATCCTTTAAACACACACACACACACACACACACACACACACACACACACACGCACACGCACACACACACACACAAAGCTAATCTAGTCTCAGGCGTATTAATCTATATTTTAGGTCTTGATCATCAAGCATCTCCGTCCTGCTGTCCTCTGCACAGACCACAATGTACCTGGAGATCATGCTCTGTCTGAGTGCCTCACAGAGAAGGAAATGTACACAACAGGTGCATCCCAAGAAAGCCATCTGGTATGTCAACCCTTAAAAAACCTAGGGCATTTACTCTAGCATAGAAAGGCTACAGAAAGACAAGCATGAATGCTCAAGCAGAAGGAGACTAAATTGTGGCAGTCCAGAAAGCAGATAGTAGACACATTCAAGAGAATTATCAGGAAGCAGAAATTAGCTCAACATAAGCAATAAATTCCTTATCTTTAGACCTATCCATCAGTGACACAGATTGCAATTGGAAGAGTAACCCTCCCTCCTCCATCACTTATGAACTCAATCAGAGGCTAGGCTGCCATCTACTGTTGGGGCTGCTGCAGAAGATTTATGTGCTTGAGAACATTCCCTTTACACCTCTCAGACTCAGACTCAGCAACCTAATGCTGGTACTGAACACACTGCTCAGTCCTACTTAAACAAATGATTGTCCTTCCCTCAAAGGACCACATAGGCAAGACCCAAGATCTTGAATTTGTTTGGATGTCTTCCCTGCTACTGACATAGGAATTATTTTTTTTTTATTTTTATTTTTGAGACAGAGAGAGACAGAGCATGAGCAGGGAAGGGGCAGAGAGAGAGGGAGACACAGAATCGGAAGCAGGCTCCAGGCTCTGAGCCATCAGCACAGAGCCCGATGCGGGGCTCAAACCCACAGACTGTGAGATTATGACCTGAGCCAAAGTCGGATGCTTAACTGACTGAGCCACCCAGGTGCTCCTAACATAGGAATTAAAATACACATCCCTCTAAAAACAATCTTTGAGTTTGCCACTTCTGAAAGAGACTAATGGGTAGTGACTAAATATCCTGAAGTTCATAATGCTTCTAAGTCCTGTCAAAACAACAAAATATTCATCCAAAAATAGCAGTTTTGCAGTTAATTTTAGGCCTCATATTATAACTCCTTTCTTGGCCATGATTACAGCCAGAATACCTCTTTGGAACAGATAGAATAAATGCCTGTTGAAAGAATGGGGTCTCCAGATAGAGGAGCAAACGCCTGATTCTAGAAGGCCTTGAAGAAAAAATGCTATCATAATAACATAAATAACTGTTAATAAGCTATTCAGTGAGAAAAGATTGTAAAACAGTATATGTAATTGTGTGCGTATATATTACCTATGTATGTTAATGTTTAAAGTATACATATACTCAAAGAAATAATAGTTATCTGTAAGTAGTGGAATTAGAGTTGCCTTCTGTTTTCCTCTTTTTGTTTACTATATTCTCTATAATATGCATGGATTTTTAACTAGGAAAAAGCATTTATTTTGTGTTTTTTTTCTTTCAGAAAGAGAAGGGCTACATAGTACATGGCTAGGTAGACTTTTAGAGAGTTTGACTACTTTGGAAGGTTGACATAGCTGTATTTCTTCCATAGTTTGGATTCTGACCTAGAGGAGACATAAAAATTTGCTTTGAACCCTGGCTTGGTAGTGCCATTTCACTGTGAAAGCAGTTTCATGGATCATGAACCACAGAAGTGACTTCAGCAATGCAAAGCCTGAAAAGCAGAAAGCACAAGTGATCCAAACAGATGATGGAGAATAAAGAGCAGGTCAGGAAATGCAGTGGCCTTTAAAAAACACACAATTAATTACCTTTTGTGGTTAAGATGAACTCCACTCTGCTCCCCAAATGCCCTTATATAATTATAACTTAAAATGACTTGTTTTATAAAACCTGAAGTTCCTCCAATGATGTACCAAGGGCAGAGTGGAGGGAATGGTCAGCTCCCATGGAAGCAAGAAGGCATGATCTGTAGAGAATTTAAAAACAGTAATAAAAGTGAGCAAATATGTGCGTGTGCCTGATTTTTAAAAATCACGATGCATCAGCAATGCCACCCTGCCCTTGGCACTTTGCTAAGGACTTTGTAAGTGCCCCAGTGAAGAATTCACTGATGGGACAGGGGACTTTCTTCCACCTTGAAGAAAATAACCCTTTATGATCTTTGTATGCACTTCCTTTCCCTCTTACTTCATCTCTTAACTCCTTTACTTTCTTTTCATTTGAGGGGGCAGGTACACAGAGAGGATGGGAGAGGAGCAAGGAAGATACATATTCCTTTAAATAGAATTAGTGTCAATGAGTCACCTGTGTCCCAAAATCCTGAAAACGGACAGAAGCCAAGACTGGATGATTTCCGTTTATTTGCTATTTTCATTAGAAAAACCTTCCATCTTAACTGGGTTGTAGGGTCATATTGCCTTTTCTCCATTTAGTGGCAACGTTTGCCCCCAAATTTTCTCAGTTCTTTGAAGAATTAATTTTTTTTCTTCTTTTATTCACTCCTACAATTATATGCAGCTTTTCTGAAAGTATTAGGGCTTGTTACCTAAGGACAAACACTTTTAAGATGAATTTTATTTCTCACATGCTGTATATTATTTTCCAGGTATAATATTTTATGCCATGTGCTATTAGAATTACCACCTTGGTCTTTGCAATACCAAGAACTTTCTCTATTACGTCTCCAATTGTGTAAGGTTGATATACCTACACATTTCACTGGGATTGAAATACCTTCAAAAATATCTGCTCTCCATTTTTATTCATATGGTATTTTTAGTTTTGAAATTCTTTTCAGTTAAGGTCAAATACCAAGTACTGAGGAAACACCCCAAAAAGCAATTCTATTATTATAATCTTATTGTTCTAGTTCAACTGGATTTATCTTATTGAGACAGAAAAAAAAATAATTTTGAGAGATGTGCAATTCCAGAATTCTGACATGACACAAATAGCAGTGGGGAAGACCAAGGCATTGGAAAATGCTAGAACATGAGGTCCATGTTAACCTGTTTTTAACACACTGTGAAAATCAACTTTTATACCGTTATTTCTCCCAGTATTCCTGGTAGATAATAAACTAGGGCTTCCCCAGAATCAAATGTATAATCAGGTAGTCACGGAAAGTGCTGGAAGGAGATACAGTCACATCAGCTCTGAATCAGCAACTGAGCTGATTCATGAAAACCAGCAGTACATTGGGACCATATGTTTTCAACAGTTATTCAGTGCAGTTTCATTTTTGTGAATTTTGATCAGAGTGGTGAATTACAATGTAAAGAGCCCAAACCTCAGTTATCACAGAAACCAAGATAGTTTCAAAAATAATCTCCCTTTTGATACCACTATATTTCTTTACATACACATGTGCAGGTACCCTCTAATAATAAAAATTTTATTATTATTAAATTAATAAATATCATTTATCTGGAATATATTATATGCCAGGCACTGTGCTGAGCACATTTTATACACTGTCACATTTAATTCCCACAGTAATTCTGGAAGTTTAGCATTATTGAGCCATTTAATGGATGAGGACAATGAGATATTTTTATCCATGAGAACATACTAATGAGAGAAGTTCTCTTATTCACTTTCTAGACTTAATAGTACCTCCTTATAAAGACATTCTTTCATTATCAATAAAGAGTCAACCATGCAGACATTTCAAGGGACTTTCCAAAGCAGATCAATAACGTTTCCTTACATCTTATCCAGCACTGCAAATGCTCAAAGGAGTACTATTTAGTTGAAATATATATAACTATTTAAAAAGCATTGGATATAGTGCCTTAAAGTTGTGATTGATATAAATATCTGCTATTTGCACAAATGTTACTGAGAAATTACGCTCCAGGATACACCAAGAAATCCTCATGTGAGTTTTTCTGTTCTAAGTCACAGTGACAAAGGCTGCTAGTTGCTTCCAGTAGCCAATCTTCTCCATGTTTCTTATTAACAGGACCCTGATCTTAGCTGGGCACACTGACACCTGTAATAAAAGGCTAATTTTCTAGGATCCCTTGTGGTTAGAAGGCTATTTGAACAAGTTCTGACTAATGATATATGAGTATTATAAGGGACTTCCAAGAAATCTCCTTTAGAGATCCAGGTCATCCAGGGGGTCATTGTTAATGACAGCAGATTATGATCCATTGAATAAAGTATGGATTTGTGACATTATATTAATATAAATAATAACTGAATATGTTGAAATTTTGAGGTGGAATGAGATACTTCCATAGCCTTAAGAAAGCTGCCCACAAATTACATATTCATTACAAAAGGGAAAAGCATAGCTTAATAGGTGAGAAACCTAGAAGAACTACACTGATCTAAACTGCTTTAATCAAGGTGTGTGTCATCTCTAAGAGAGCAAGTCAAAATCATGAGCCGTCTAATACAATGCAATGAGAAAATAAAACATCACTTCTGTGGCATCTCTGCCAAAGGCACAATGTGTCTAATGATGAGGGAACATTAGACAAACCCAAACTGAGGGACATTGTACAAAACAGTGCCTGTAATCTTCCAAAGTGTCAAAGCCATAAACTCCAAGAAAAAAACAGAATAGACAGAAAGTTGTCCTAGACTAAAGGAGATTAAGGAGACATGAAATTTAAGTGCATGATTCTTCATCTTTTTTTAATGGAGGACATTGTTGGGATTGTTGATAAGCTTGAATGGAATCTGAAGATTAGATGGCAGGTAGTGAGCTAAAGTTCTTTTCCTGGTTTTGATGGTTGCACTATGGTTTTGCAGCATGTCCTTTCTGTCAGTAATGCATACTAAACTCTTCTAGGGTGATAGGACATCATATCAGCAGTTACCCCTAATGGTTCCACAAAATACTTCTTTGTATTATTTTTGCAACTTTCTGTAAGTTTGAGATTGTTTCTCAAAAAAGAATTTTCCAAAATAAATGAAAGATATCAAGCCACAGATTCAATACAGTGCTATAACACGCAAGATGTGAGGACATTAAAAACCATACTCAGGTACATCATAATAAAACCTGACCCAAGAGCTCCTTTCTAGCACCCAGGAGTAGATTCTCTACCACACCACTAACAGGAACTGTCAAAAGTCACCTTGGAAGTGTAAATCCAATGAAACATTTCACTCTATTGACAGGAAAAGATCCTTCCCCTTTCCTTCCAAAGCCTTCTTTCTTTGCTGCTTCAGGAATTTTGATGAATAGGACATCCATATTATTCAGAGTACTTCAAGCCCACAGCCCAGAGGCCCAGACAACTCAAACACAAAAATCCACTGTAGATGACCAAAGGCTGGAGAGTTCAGTCTGCAATATTTCTACCTTTAGAAATCCTACTGATAAAGAGCTACACCAAATCCAATTCCATTCCTCATCAAAGGTCATTATTTTACTCCCCTTGAGTTAGAGAGAATATCAGACTTTTACACCTTTCTTGCTATATTTCAGCATATTGTTGAACTCATGAGCAAATTCTTAGTTAAGACAAAGAGACAGCCCTCAAAGGCAAGTAATAATTTTTCAGATATAGGTATGGCAATCATTTATCTTGGTTTGCCCAGGATGGTTCTATTGAAAGCACCAGGTTTCACTCTCAAATTGTCCCCAGTTTGGCCTATAAATTACATGGTCACTGGGGACAGTGTAGATTAAAACAAAACTTGGAGGGAAAACCCTGTATTTGGTAGATACTTAATCTTTGAAGTTCTTTGTTTAGTTGATTGACTGGTTGTTATCTTGATTTCCCAGGATCTGAAACCCATTCTATGTTTGGGAAACCCATCATTGTGTCGATCTTGGAGCAAGACAGCACATAGGCAGCCATTTGTGCTTGTGATGTAAACTTGGTAAGTTATGGAGCCTTTGCCAGATCTTGGAAACAGAAGTAAGTGACAGGACAGTGTTATTAGACCTCATTGTGGTGGTAAGAGGGGCAACCTCCAGTGACTACCATCCAGGGCAGTGGGGGCATCTCTGCAGTGGCTGGCCCTCTGGTGGCAGCAGCTCCTTATCAGGGTGTTCTTGCCTCATCACCTGTTTGTGGTGTCAGCTACAACTCCTTAGTTCTTAGATATTTATTTTTCCACCCCTGTTCTCTAACTTTTCCATCCATTCCATGAGCTAGCTACTTAAGCTAGCTAGCTTCTTCTAATTCCTTTTCTCCAGATGCTCACAAGATTTCTACTATTTGTAACCAAGAAGGTGAATGTATTTCACTTACAGTGAGTGTTAAATGGAACTCACACCTTTTTTTTCTTTAAGTACGTCTGTCTGAAAGATGCATCAAATTCCCCTGTTTTGGCTCAAAACATTGATAGAAATGGTAATCATATGGATTTTTTTTGAAATATCATTCTCAATGAAGCACCTGATTTCACAAACAACACTTTGAGAACTGCTAGTGATTGCAATGTATCAGTCACAGAGGGCTGTCTGCATCAGGATAGAATTGACTTGCTTTGCTTTGTTAATTGATTTCATAAATTTCATGTTGCCTGTTTGAGTTTCTCCTAAAACATCCATTAAAAAAGGGAACAAATCTCTCATTTTAAGGGGATAAAAAAAGCACAACCCTCCTCCCCCACCTATGTACAACCACATGCACATGCCACACATATGCATATGCACAGGAAACTTTTTAGAAGATACTTCGACTTAGGTACAGTCAGTTCATTAGCTTAAGCAGATTTTAATATTTCTTTGAGCTGAAGTTATTTTTCCAGGCAACTGTACACTGTCTCCATGAAACATATAAGTGTCAAAAGCGCAAAGGGTTTTGTCTCAAATCAAAAATTGACACCACTCTACCAAGAAATTCTGAGTCCGGCAAAAATAGAGTAGGCATTCTTTATGAGCTGGCATTGCTTCCCTGCCAAAGACTTAACCTGATAACTCTAAATTAATGTTCTGAGACCAATTGGCCATCATAGCCCACTTGGTTAATGAAATTCCTCTCACACTCTGCACTTGTTCTGGACCTACTGATGATACTCTGAGCGTTTCTCACTTGCCAATTAATGAGGAAACCTAAGTTCACTTTGAAATAGGGAACCCTGCTATGTTTGGATGTTCATGATGTTCCAGGAACTCCGAAGACCATGCCCTGAACTTTCTCCACGTTGCCTTTAGTTTTTTTCCTGTCCTTGTCCTCATGTCCATCCCCACTGGCAGACCATCAGGGGCCATTTGTAGCACTCAGTCTCAACATCCATCAGCGAGCCCAGTGGGGTCCCCCACCCATCACACTGATGGCTAATTTAGGACATGGTTTCTTCTTGGATCTGGATTCCAGAATGCATATGGGACATATTCTTCCTCCCTTCCACTCTTCTATCCCCTCCCTCATGGGAACAGATCAAACTGAGAAGAAAGGGAAGACAAGGGAATGCAATTCCCACTCTCCAGGCTTCATTAGCTGCCAGATTTCTTATCACGGCTATATGATCATGTATAGCAATATTACATTTATTTAGCAGCTACTCCTTGCCAAGCAGTCTAAAAAGTGCATTCCTGTGTGTTATGAGATATAATGGAATCCTCTTAGCAATTCTATAAAATAGATATCATTTCATAAATAGATGTCATTGTTACCATCCACATTTCACGAATGAGGAAACTGACACAGAGAGAACTTAAATAACTTTCGCATTTGATAAAAGACAGTTATGTCTTTGAAATTCTTGCTCTAACCATCCCCAGACTACTCTGCAGGACCACCATACCATGTGATAAGTGCTATAAGTGGGTTTGTATAAAGCCATGGAACATCAAGGACCGGAAACAAGCAGCAGAATGCCACCCACCTCCCTGCCATGTCTACATCCTCATCTCTAGAACCTGTGACTATGTTAGGTCACATGGTGAAGGAAATTAAGGTTACAGGTGGAATTAAGCTTGCTAGTCAGCTGACCTTCAAGTATGGAGATGACCCTGGGTCACTGGAGCAGGTCTGACATAATCATAGTGGCCCTCTAAAAGGGAGAAGGGAAGCAGAAGTTCAGAGTCAGAGAAAGACTTTAAGGTGCTGCCTGACTGGCTTTGCAGATGGAGGAAAGGGTCCATGAGGCAAGGGATATAGGCAGCCTCCAGATACTGAAAAAGTCAAGAAACAGATTCTCCCCTAGGACCTCCAGAAGGAATACATCCTGCCAACAACTTGTTTTTAGTTCAATGAGACTCTTTTTGACTTATGACCTCCAGCATCCTAAGATAATAAATATATACTGTTTTAAGCCACTAAGTGTGTGATAATTTATTTTGGTGGTGATAGAAAACCAATACAGATGTCCTGTGTGGTCAGGGACAGATAGGAGATGGTATCTGAGCAAAGTTGGCAAGAATGTGTAACAGATCTCTGGGCAAGAAAGAAATGTGGAGAAGGGGATTCTCAGCAGAGAGCAAGACAAACACTAAGGCTCAGATCATGACACGGAGTGTGGGCAGGGGACAGCGGGTGTCCTAGTGAGGCTGGCACAGGGCACAAGTTCAGAGCAGCAGAGAGAAATCCAGAAGGACCTGATATGCCAGAATAAAAGTGAAGATTTTATCTTGCAGGAAAGGATACTATTAAAGGATTTCTAATAGAGACAAATTTTAATTTCAGAAAGAACACTCCGGTTGCATTATTAACAACAACACTCATGAGTATGGAGGATGAGTTGGGAGAGGGGTGGCCTAGAGACTAGGAAAAAACTAGTTTTCTAAGAAAGAGATGATAAAGGCCAGAGAGAGCAAGGTTGGAGGATGTAACAGGTTTGAAAGATACTCAAAAGGTATAATTCATAAGATCTGGTGACTTGTTTGATGTCAGCAACCTTCATGGCTTGTGAGATTAAGAGGATGTTGCTATTAGCAAAGGCCAAAAAAAAAAAAAAAAAGGCAGCATGCCTTTTTGGAAAGAGGGAAGCTATTTTGGCTTTGAACAAATAATGATGGTTACAATTTATTAAGTGCCTATTATGTGCCAGTTCTTTATATATATATATATATATATATATATATATATATATATATATATATATTACCTCCTGTAATACTCATACTGACACTTATTATTTTCATTGTCAGGTGGCAAAATGAGACTCTGGTATAGGAACAAAGATTTTCTTAGGGTAAACCAAAATTGTCTCTCCATCCACTCCAACACTCTGCCATGTGGCATGTGATGGGCTAATGGGCAAAAGTATTTTATGGTGATGTCCAATAAACAATTCAAAATTCAAGTCTGAAAGTGAGACTTGGACTTGGCATTTAAAGAAATTGGCTGTCATCTGCACACAGGCTGAGAACGGCTGAAATTGTTCAGATTAAGAAAAAACTAGGGCGCCTGGCTGGCTCAGTTGAGCGTTCAACTCCTAGTTTTGGTTCAGCTCATGATCGAGGGTCATGGGATAAAGCCCCATGCTGGGCTCTGCAATGAGTGTGGAGACTGCTTAAGATTCTCTCTCTCTCTCTGTCTCTCTCTCTGTTCCTCTCTCCTGCTTGCACTCTCTCTCTCTCTCTCTCTCTGAAAAACAAAACAAAACAAAACACTAGAATTCAGGCAGGAACCTAGGAGGACACATTGTCAAAAGGATGGACCAAGGAAGGTAAGACAGTGCAAGAGGCCAAGGTGTGCCAAGGATGCAAGACAAAACAGAAAGCAAAATGATGTCACAGAGCCAAATGGAAGTGTCACCTACAGCAAGCTCCCACCAGTATGTGCTGGTGAAATATAACTATATACAAAATCTTCCCCAGTCCAGAAATCCTCTTCTCAAAGGTAGTAAAGAAATGGTGCACCTGGGTGTCTCAGTCGGTTGACTCTTGATCTTGACTCAAGTCTTGATCTCAGACAGCCCACATTGGGCTCTGTGCTGGGCATGGAGCCTACTTAAAAAAAAAGTACTAGAGAAAGAAAATGAGTTATTATTAAGTAAGCTTTAAAGCAGAATGTGAAACACATCACAGGCAATTGCCAAGACATAAAGAAATCTCATCCTTTTTTTTTTAAGGTTTATTTATTTTTGAGAGAGATAGAAAGCACGAGCAAGGAAGGGGCAGAGAGAGATAGACAGAGAGACAGAGAGACAGAGACAGAAAATTCCGAGCAGGCTCCTCACTGTCAGTACAGAGCCTGATGCAGGGCTCGATCTCACAAACCATGAGATTGTGACCTGAGCCAAAATCAAGAGTCAGTTGCTTAAGCGACAGAGCCACCCAGGCACCCCAGAAATCTCACCCTTTTATACAGAGAAGCAGATACAAACGATTACATCATGTGCTTAAGATAAGCAATAACTAGTCCTCAAGTAAGAGAATGTGATAGCACCATTTATCACACATAGTTCATCTTAATTTTACCTACTAGTTGAGGTGACCATCTGTGTTAGCTAAGTGGCTTTATACAAAGGAAAACCACTTTTTCATCTCTTTATGACAGGAGGTAGTTTTGCAGGTTGGAACAAGGCACCCATTGTCATGCCATTTAGGGTCCTGACCACCCCCCCACACATACACACACACACACATGCAGAATCTGGGAGACAGGGGTGCTCTCTCTCTTGATGTTTATATTACAAAGAGACGGTCCTGTGTCCTGGAAAAGACATTCTTGGAGCATATATCTGACAAAAGACCTGTGAATTCTTCAGAAGGATTTATAGTCACCTCTCAGAGAGGAAAAAAATGCACAATTTTAAGTTTTCTAAAGTAAATGCTCTAAGAAGAAGAGAGAGAAATCTCTTCTTTTCAATGGAGAATTAAACCTCTTATTTTTATTGTTTTATTATTGTTGTTTAATGTTTA
Organism: Felis catus; assembly: GCF_018350175.1. Classification (NCBI taxonomy): domain Eukaryota; kingdom Metazoa; phylum Chordata; class Mammalia; order Carnivora; family Felidae; genus Felis; species Felis catus. Next base: position 6,730,709 of record NC_058384.1, on the reverse strand, counting down.
TTTATTTTGAGAGAGACAGAGGGAGAGACAGAGAGAGAGAGCACACAAAGGAGGGAAGGGCAGAGATAGAGAATCCCAAGCAGCACCCCACCCCCCACCACTGTCAGCACAGAGCCTGATACAGGAAAGGTTGTTTCAGGAGAGGTAATATTCCTCTAGGGGGAAAAGCAGGGGCTGTTATCATGCAGATGACCTCATCTTCCTTTTGGGGTTGGAGAGGGCCCATGTGGCAGATTATCTCATTGGTGCTGACCAGAAAATTCCTGACTGACCAGTGAAGACCCCATTTCTGGGGGAGGTTGAAACTGCAGTTAGGTTTAAGCCTCATTTTGGTGATGTGGCCTAGCATAAGTGACTCCATTTTGGCCTGGAGTTTTCTTTTTGATACCCAGTAACTAAATTCTTTTAGGTAGTTAAGGAAGAGATAAAAGTTTTCTTGAGTCTCCTGGGTCTTGATTGCCTTCACCTCTAAATAATTTACATGCCAAAGTGACATATTTTGGGGTGTTTTGCTTCCTCTCAGAGTCTTGGAAAAAGAAAGAAAGAGAAGTGAAGGAGGAAAAATAATTTTCCCTCTACCTTTCTAGGTTATGGCTGAGACACTCCCACCCCCACCCTCATAATGAAGGACAGGTTAACAAGAGAAAAACAAACAGAAGCTTAATAACATATATACCTTCTGTATACATGGAAGAGACCCAGGAAAACTGAGTAACTCCTTGAAATAACTCAAGCCATCACCCAAAATATTATCTCCAGTTAAAGACAAAAGATGTTTGTGGGTGGGGTGAAGTTGTGGGGCCAGTGGTCAGAGGTTTCCAGGTAAAGTACAGTAAGTGAGGTGTGGTTGTTATGCAGATTTAGTCTCTGCTTTCTCCACTGAATTGATAAGAGTTTCTAGAGATTTATAGTCATTTTTCTCTTCCTGGTGCAGAGACATCTTTACAAATGGAGATTTTCCCTGTAAATTTAAATGTCTTTTACAAAAGTGTGACTTTTACTCTGTTTTCAGAGTTTCTCTTGTGTTTAGTTCCTCATAAATAACAATCTTAAAATAATCCCTATGCCTAGAGGCATGTTTGGGAGTGACAGATTCCACTCCCCTTAGAAGCTATGTTTTTCTTTGCTTATACATCTAAACAGTGTGGGTGTTAAAGTTTGATTCTGCAAGGCTGACTGAACAGATGTTGGGCATAGGAGTCTGGACAATTCCTAACAACAAAGGCCAAGAAGAGCACCTAGTCCCCTACTGAGAATAGTGTTCAAAGTTCAAGTTACACCCAGATACCAGGGGCAGATGCTCATGCCCATCTCTACTTGTATCTGTTAGGGTACCCAGAAAACATGTGCCCCCACCACCACTTCCTGTCACGAAATGGTGAGGATTTGGTCTCTGGTTTTGTATATCCTTGGCTTTTGCATAAGGCATGTTCAGAAGACCACTGGGAACTTTTGAAAATGACTAATCAAGCAATTAAGTTAAATCCAGCAACGAAAATTTCCCTTAAGTGAAAACACCTGAGATCTTCTCTCCAGGAAGGAATTATGCTCAGTACTTCACAAAGCTTTTATGAAGATTAATAAATTGATGTTTTCAAAGGTGTTTGAGAACTCTGGATAATAGTGTCTACATTGCATGTTTTAGAAGTTTATGAAGATTTGCATTAATAAGGTATTTATTTGCTTTTCCTGAAAAAGCAAACTAGACCAGATATTTCCTAGGGCAGCTACCTGCCACATATGGCTTTTGAGCACTTAAAAATGTGACCAGTGTGACTGAGGAACTGAATTTTAAATTGTATTTAATTTAAATTAATTTAAATTTAAATAGTCATTACAGGAAGCAATGTTAGAACAATGACAAAACAGGAAAATTTAAGATTTAAAGTAAAGTCTTAATGGTAATGACAATTATTAAGGCACTTGCTATCGTTATAAATATTTTTAACATTAACATCAGGGTTTCCCAAATTAGTTTTGCAAATAACACTTTCCCCTCAGGAAACAGAATGCTTGATTAAACAAACTGAGGGGCACCTAGGTTGTTCAGTCAGTTAAGCCTTTGACTTTGACTCAGGTCATGATCTCCCAGTTAGCAAGTTTGAGCCCACAGCCGGCTGGCTCTCTGTTGTCAGTGCAGAGCCCACTTTGGATACTCTATCCCTCTCGTTCTCTGCCCCTCCCTTGCTCATGCTCTCTCAAAAATAAATAAAACATTTTAAAAAATGAAACAGGACTTGTCAGATCCTTTAATGTTTTTTTAAAATGTTTATTTATATATTGAGAGAGAGCGTGAGCATGAGCAGGGGAGGGGCAGAGAGAAAAGGAGAGAGAGAATCCCAAGCAGGCTCCATGCTGTCGGTGCAGAGCCCAACTTAATCTCATGAACCATAAGCTTATGACCTGAGCCGAAATCAAGTTCTGATGCTTAACACACTGAGCCACCCCAGCACTCCAGATCCTTTAATATTAATATGCATTATGCATATCTAGGAAGAGGACATTGTATTCAGGATTTTCAATGTTTCTACCAAATTTATTTACTCCCAGAACCACTTTCGCCCACAAAGTACCTACTCATATCTGGAACTTGTGTTTGAGAAATCTCCTGAAACACAGTTTGAGAAATCCTGGTGTGGAGAGAAGAGACACAGTAAAATTAAGATCTTGAATCTACACATATTGCTTTTGAAGTGAGCTGATGTCCAGACACAGCATTAGGACTTGAGGCTATTCACTATTTTGGGTTGATGTCCTTTTTCCATCACTACACGCATCTCACTCAATCCTATCCCTTAACTGCCCCAACTTACATTCCTTCACAACTGTAGCTAAAAAACAGTCTATATGACAGCCAAAAACAGTTGTTTTTTTGACTTTTTCTAAACATAAGAACACACTTTATTTTTTTAAGGTAATTTCTTCTTTAAAAACCTTTTTTTAACATTTATTCATTTTTGAGAGACAGAGTGTGAGTGGGGGAAGGGCAGAGAGAGGAAGACAGAATCCAAAGCAGACTCCAGGCTCTGAGATGTCAGCACAGAGCCCCACGTGGGGCTGGAGCTTATGAACTGTGAGATCATGACTTAACTGAAGTCTGACGCTTAACCGACTGAGCCACTCAGGCATCCCAAGAACACACTTTAAAAATGAATTCTTATATAAAATGCTATAATCTCTGTATATAGAAGATAAAAACAACATCTCATAGCTATAAAAGTGTTTTAGACATATACATTTACATTAATCTGTCAGGATAATTAATAAAAACAAGAACAAATTTTTCACTGGGAGTTGTGAACATTAATAGGCATCTTACATCATTCTCAGCAGGTAATTGATTTTGTTTTGTTTCAGTTATAAACATATTTTATTTATTATTTTTTTAAATGTTTATTTATTTATTAATTTTTACAATTTTTAATGTTTATTTCTGAGACAGAGAGAGAGACACACAGAGACAGAGTGCAAGCAGGGGAAGGGCAGAGAAAGAGGGAGACACAGTATCCGAAGCAGGTTCCAGGCTGTCATCACAAGGCCTGACACAGAGCTTAGACTCACAAACTGTGAGATCATGACCTGAGCTGAAGTCTTCCACTTAACTGACTGAGCCACCCCGGTGCCTCTATAAACACATTTTAAAACATGACTTAAACACATAAGTAATTGTATGTGGTAACAGAGCTTTGCGTGTATTTTGTTTTATTATTTTTTTTACTAGCTGACTTGCAATTACAAGATACTCTTTTTTTTTTTAATTTTTTAAATATTTACTTTTGAGATAAAGAAAGCATGAGTGGTCAAGGAGAAAAAAGAGAGGGAGACACAGAATCTGAAGCAGGCTCCAGGCCAGGTTCTGCGCTGTTGCGGGGCTCAAACTCATGAACCGCGAGATCATAAACTGAGCCAAAGTTGGTTGCTTAACCGACTGAGCCACCCAGGTGCCCCACAATTACAAGATACTCTTAAGTTAAGCAGATTTAGCAGGAAAAACTTCATGTCAATATTAATTTATATAAATTGAAATTTCCACTTGCAGTCAAGATGCATGCAATAAAAGGGACCAGATTTATCCTTCATACATAATAATAAAAAAAAAACACACAGATGAAATATAGGAAACAAAGGTTTTCCATCAGTGGACATCAGGCAGCACAAGAGAGGGAAGCATACAACTTGAGTCTCACAGGTGCCGCAGCTAACAGCCCTGAGAGAGTTTCTAGGTTGCAGCTCAGAGAGGAGGATCCCAAGTGGGTCCCAGCAGTCTCCCAGACAGGAGGAGACAGACCTGGACGTCTAGGCAGGCCAAGGCAGCTAAATTCACAGAGTACCAAGGAAGAGAGAGCTGAACAGAGAAAGAGTTGAAGAAATCTGCAGAGGGTCCCCCTTGATTCTTTAGGGGAGTACTGACCAGCATATATGTAGGGGAAGCTACCCTAGGAGCTCACATGAGACTTGAAATAGAGGCATATCTTATTTTACTGTGCTTTGCTTTATTGTGTTTTTTTTTTTTTTTTTTTTTTTTTACAAATTGAGGGTTTGTGACAACCTGTGATGAGCACATCTCTCAGTGCTATTTTTCCAACAGCATTTGCTCACTTTGTGTCTCTGTGTCACATTTTGGTCATTCTCACTATATTTTAAACTTTTTCATTAATATTATATTTCTTATGGTGATCTGTGATCAGTGACTATGATCTGCTGGAAGCTCAGATGATGGTTAGCATTTTTAGCAATAAAATATTAAAATTTAGGTATGTACATTGATTTTACAGACATATTGCCACTTACTTGACCACAGTATAGTTTAAATGTAACTTTTATATGTTCATTTGATTCTTTTTCTTGTAATTTTCACCTTATTAAGTGAACTTGCAATATCTTCAAGGTATGTCTGTGGTTTGTGTCTCCCTCAGCCAAAGTAGAAAATCCCCTTAACTCATAGGACATTGGGTAGATCAATAAAAGCGTTTTGCCTAAACAAAGGAGCAAAATTCGCCTTAACCTAAAGACTGTTCTGATCCCACCTAATAAAAGCAAGCCTTAAAGAATCAATTTGTTTCCAAGTAACTGACTATATCCCAGAACAAAGACCAAGAATATTTATAAGAATATAAAAATACCCAGCATTCAAAAAGGTAAAATTCAAAATGTTTAGTATCCAGTTACACACTACCAAGTGTGCAAAGAAACAGGCAAGTATGAGCCGTGATGAGGAGAAAATTAATCAACAGAAATAGACCCCCAAATAACAAAGATAGGATTTATAGACAAAGGGCATAGAAGTTTTATTAAAACTATGTTCCATATGTTCCAGATGGTAGAAGAAAGATAGAGTACATTAAGTACTCAGAAAAGATATAAAAAGATGGTTTTTAATTTCTATTTATTTTTTTAAAGTTTATTTATTTATTTTGAGAAGGGGGGCAGAGACAGAGAGAGAGAGATAGTGAAAGAGAGAGAGAGGATTCCAAGCAGACTCTGCTTTGTCAGTGTGGAGTCCAATGTGGGGCTTGATCTCACGAATCGTGAGATCATGACCTGACCAATAATCAAGAGTCAGACACAGAGCCAGCTGAGCCACCAAGGTATCCCTAAAAAGATAGTTTTTTTTAAAGATCTAGATCATATTTCTAAAAATGAAAACTATAAAATCTGAGATGAAAAATACACTGGAATGATTAGTGGCAGATTAGAGAATGGAAAGGGAAAGATTAGTTAACCCAAAGACACCAATAGAAACTAACTAAAAAAAGTCAAAACAAAAAAAAACAAACAAAAAAAACCAAAAATGGTACAGAGCATCAGGACAACATTAATCAGCCTAATTTCCATGTAATTAGAATCCTGGAATAAGAAGTGAGAGAGCTGGAGTAATGTAATTACCATTTGAAGAAATAATCAAATTTTTTCCACATTTCATGGAAGCCATAAACCCAGAAATCTAAGATCAAAACCTCCATGGGTTGGCTGGGTGGCTTAGTTGGTTGAGTGTCCGACTCTGATTTCAGCTTAGGTCATGATCTCACGGTCATGAGATCGATCCCTGTGTTGGGCTCTGCAGTGGGCACGAAGCCTACTTAAGATTTTTTCTCTCTCTCCTTCTGCCCCTCTCCTCTACTCACGCTCTCTCTCAAACAAACAAGCAAAAGAAAAAAGCAAACAAACAACTCCAAATACTAGAAACATGAAGAAAACTACACTAAGGCACATCAAAATCAAATTGCTTAAATCCAGTTTTACAGAGAAAATCTTAAAAGCAGCCCGAGAACCAGGAAGTGGAAGAAGGCCCAGCCCCAACTCAGGAAATTGCAGTCAGCATCACACCACCTGCCAAGGCCCTTTGCTCTTATCCAGACTAAGATATGACACTTTGCCTCTCCTCCTCAATACTTTTATTCTCCTCAGCTATTGTGCTTTGGTTGGGAGACATTTGACCAAAGTCATTGGTATCAGTCAAGGTCAATCAGAGAAGCAAAACCACTAGATTTTATAGAAGATATTCCTTAAGGCAGGCTGCTGGGGAGGGAAGACAGATGTGAAGTGAGGGAGAGCAGAAACAAGGAAAAACCCACAAAAATGGATGGGGGTCCTTGTCAGTTCTTGTTGCATATGACCCTGATGATACATATGTCCTTCAGAAGCCAACGCCCTTCATGACTGAGCTAAATACACACACAGGGGTGAGAGAAACTGGAGGATAATTCAGGGGATGGAGGGACAGTTTTAGTCCTGACCCCTGCCTCATCCTAACAAAGTGCACCAGAAGAGAGTCAACAAGGTGTGTGAACCACAAAGTGACTGCAACTTCACTTACTCCCCAAAGTTTCCTGCAAGAATCTGTCTAGTGGGGACCCCTCGGTGGCTCAGTCACCTAAGCATCAGACTTCAGCTTAGGTCATGATCTCACTGCCTATGAGTTCAAGCTCCACATCAGGCTCTGTGTGGACAGCTCGGAGCCTGGAGCCTGCTTCGGATTCTATGCCTCCCTCTCTCTCTGCCCCTCCCTTGCTTGCACTCTGTCTCTCTCAAAAATAAATAAACATTAAAAAAAAGAATTTGTTTAGTGGTCCATCTTAACCAGAAACAATACAAACAAGATTTCCAGGAAATATAATCCAATCACATTGACAAATTAAAAACCACCACAGCAATTAAAACAGCATTTGTGAGATAGCAGAGAATTTCAATTATTTTTCTGGTCCTAGTTAGAACTGATAAACAAAAATGTGTCTTGGGATGGTCTATCTAAGCTTATTGCATAATGAATTATTCTATAGTCACCTTTGTTTGTTTTAGAAATCCTGCAAGAGGGGCACCTGGTTGGCTCAGTCACTTAAACATTCGACTTCAGCTCAGGTCATGATCTCGCAGTTTAGGAATTCAAGCCCCTCATTGGGCTCTGTGTTGGCAGCTCAGAGCCTGGAGCCTGCTTCGGATTCTGTGTCTCCCTCTGTTTCTTCCCTTCTCCCACTCATGTGCTGTCTCTCTCTCTCAAAAAAAATAAATAAATAAAAACATTAAGAAAAAAATTTAAAGAAATCCTGCAAGAAAACTGCTGAATTCCTCAGGTACAAGTGGCTCACACTGCCTTTTCAATGGAGAGACCACACACTGGATAAAAATATTTTTATTATTATTATTTTTAACTTACATCCAAGTTAGTTAACATATAGTGTAATAATTATTTCAGGAGTAGAATCCAGTGATTCATCCCCTACATATAACACCCAGGGCTCATCCCAACAAGTGTCCTCCTTAATGCCTCTTGCCCATTTAGCCCATCCCCGCCCCCCACAACCCCTCCAGCAACCCTCAGTTTGTTCTCTGTATTTAAGAGTCTCTTATGTTTTGTCTCCCTCTCTTTTCTTATATTATTTTTGATTCCCTTCCCTTAGTTCATCTATTTTGTATCTTAAATTCCACATATGAGTGAAATCATATGATATTTGTCTTTCTCTGACTTACTAATTTCACTTAGCATAATACACACTAGTTTCATCCATGTTGTTGCAAATGGCAAGACTTCATTCTTTTTGATCTGGTCCTTTCTAGTCTTTGTTGATTTGGGTATTTTTTGTCTTGTTTTGTCTTTTCTCTCCCTCAGAGAGTCCCCCTTAAAATCTCTTGCAGGGGCGCCTGGGTGGCGCAGTCGGTTAAGCGTCCAACTTCAGCCAGGTCACGATCTCGCGGTCCGTGAGTTTGAGCCTCGCGTCAGGCTCTGGGCTGATGGCTCAGAGCCTGGAGCCTGCTTCCGATTCTGTGTCTCCCTCTCTCTCTGTCCCTCCCCCGTTCATGCTCTGTCTCTCTCTGTCCCAAAAATAAATAAAAACGTTGAAAAAAAAATTAAAAAAAAAATCTCTTGCAGGGCTGGTTTAGGAGTCATATACTCCTTTAGCTTTTGTTTGTCTGAGAAACTCTTTTTCTCTCATTCTATTTTGAATGACAGCTTTGCTGGATAAAGAATTCTTGGCTGCATATTTTTCTGATTCAGCATGTTGAATATAGCTTGCCACTCCTTTCTGGCCTGCCACGTTTCTGTGGATAGGTCTGCTGCGAACGTGATCTGTCTTCCCTTGTAGGTTAAGGCCCTTTATTTCCCTTGCTGCTTTCATAATTGTTTCTTTGTCTGTGAATCGTGAGATCATGACCTGACCAATAATCAAGAGTCAGACACAGAGCCAGCTGAGCCACCAAGGTATCCCTAAAAAGATAGTTTTTTTTAAAGATCTAGATCATATTTCTAAAAATGAAAACTATAAAATCTGAGATGAAAAATACACTGGAATGATTAGTGGCAGATTAGAGAATGGAAAGGGAAAGATTAGTTAACCCAAAGACACCAATAGAAACTAACTAAAAAAAGTGCAATGAGTTCTGCCTGTTGACATAATTGCCTTTGCCTAGAAACCACTAGTGGTTTCTCAGGATGACCAAACTGTAGTAGATGTGTGATGTCTGTTTATGGATAATTGAAGATTAATTTGATTTTTAGTGACATTCATCAAGTGTTAAATCACAAACAGGTCATCTGTAGGCATAATTACATCAGTGCTTGGGTTTCACTTCAATTATCCAGAGGAAAAGTGTGATTATGAATAGCCATTGCTTTTCACTGCTCTGGCAAATTCCAGAGTGTTGCAAAATATGTGAACTAAGAGTATTCTTTTTTGTCCTCTGTGCTTAAAACTATAATTGGCTTTAAGCCTCCGTGCTTAAATCTTGACATTTGGCTTATTAAAGAATGTTAAATGTTATGAATTATCTAACAGTCTTCATCAAGCCAACAAGAGTTGGTAATTAGTCTTACATTAGTTTCCTAATGAATCTGTAACATAAGTAAATCACTATTGCATTGAAATGGTCTTGCTTCCCCATTTTCCTAATTCTGCACTCCAGCAAGTATAAAAATGTACTTTGTTCATGTTCCCTAATTTGGTAGATTTGATTACTGGCCCCAATTGTTCATCCTTCCCTGAATCTATACTTTTTGCTATGTTAATATGCAGCTCTTTTCACTAAAGATGTGAACTTTACCCAATCCATAACTTTAGGCTTTAGGAATGTAATTTCCTTTGCCTACTTGAATGGGGGCCAAGTGATAATTTGCTAAATATTTTTTTTAAGATTTTTTCTTTTTTTTATTTTGAGAGAGAGAGAGAGAAAGTGGTGGTGGTTGGGAGGCAGAGAGAGAGGGAGAGAGAATCCCAAGCAGGCTCTGCACAGCCAGCACAGAGCCCGATGCAGGGGCTCAAACTCACGAACCAAGAGATCATGACCTGAGCAAAAATCAAGAGTTGGACATTGAACTGACTAAGCCACCTAGGCGCTCCTATAGTTTGCTAATTCTATGCATAAACTTTAAGAGGTTACATGTGTTTTTCTTTCCTCTGTTGGGTTTCTGCCATTGTCATGAAGGGAACATGCCCCGAGTCACCTGCTAGTCCAAGGATAATGAGAGACACATGGGGCAGAGCTGAACCCACCTGCAGCCAATAGCCAAACTCAACTGAGCCAAGAGTATATTAGCCCACCCCCAGCTGGCCCACAGATTCCAAGCAAGGTATTTGTTTTAAATCATTGAGTTTGCAGATTGTTTGTTCAGCAGCAAAGCAAACTGATCAATCATTTCTTGAATGCCTACAGTATTCCAGATATGGGTTAGGAACAGGGCAGTCAGAGATATGCAAAATGTAGGTCTTTGCCCTCAAGGGAAGTCTAGTCTCACCTGGAAGTTGTGTCATTTCACTACAAGATACTTCTCTGATTGGGAGGAGGTTACAGAGTCCTAGGCTCTCACACTCCAGCTTCACATCCTGCCTTATTTCATGCACCCAGAAGTATTAATGTAAACAGTGACAACAACAGTGCCAGTAAAGAAATCTAGTAAAAGACTTAGGAGAATTCTTATTCCCTTATTAATAAGGGAATCCCTTATTAGAAGGAATTCTTAATAAATTCTTATTAAAGAGCTTTAGTTCAAACTTTAGTGGCCACTTTTCAAAGAATGTTTATAGATAGATTACATGGATAGATGACACAGATAGGGATAGATACATTTTTTTATTTACAAAAAAAAAAATTCACCAAAAGACCTTTTTAAATCTATGGTTCTCAAAAAGCTGCATAAGACTCACGATTAGAAGGGAGTCATTTTATTTTCTTTTTGAATTCAGAATTCTCAGGAATTCTGATTCAGTAGGTCTGGGATGGGGCACCCCAGTCTGAATTTTTCTTGCCCCCCTTCTCCTTTTTGTCCCTCCAATTATGATGGTATAGGTCTACAGGCCACTACTTGAGAATTTCTGCTCAAAATGGCAAGCTTCTTGGGACATTCAAAACATACTATGACATGAATTTACATGGATCCTGTCTCAGGTTTCTTATTGACAGAGCTTGGCCAGTTCCTAAACTTCTGGAGGCCTCTCTGCTCCATTCTTTCCATCATCTCACCTTATTTCTTGATCCCTACCTCTTGACCGGATCAGCCTGGATTCTGGATATTGCTCTGCATTTCATAGGTGCTCAACTAACATTTTTTTAAATGAACCATATGCTTGTCACTTACCTGGACCCAGACCCCTGCCAGCTCCTCCTTGCCCAGCTGACTCCTATAGATCTATCACCGGCCTGATGATGGAAGCTGTTCTGGCCCTTATCTATCTATCCATCTCTTTGTTCTGAATCCTCCTCATTCCTTCATCCCTTCCCCCAACAATTTGTCTTCCTGGACCACTAACACTCAGGGCCAACAATCCCTGAGCTTTATGTTTATTGGGACCTAGTGCAGCTGGAAGATCAGACCCCAGACAAGACCTTTTGTTATCATTAAGACTGGCCTGAACTCCCACAGCTTTAGCACGTCTTAAGAAGGAAGAATGATGGAAAAAGCAGAAAACTGGTTTGTGTCTATAAATAATGACTGGCCTCCTGGGAACAGGCCACGGCAAAACAGACTCAAATGCCATTCCAGAAATGTCAACAGTCCCAGGGAAGCAGGCATGTTTATAATGCACATCCAAGTCATTTAGAATCATTGAAGTACAGTCCAGAATATGGAGCTGCTGGCTGTTTAATAGATATCAATAAATAATCCCAGCACACAGCAAAATTACAAGTCTGCACTGCCATCTGGAGCTTGATGTGGCAGGCTGATTAGAAACCAGCCACCTGATGTCATTCTATCTCTCCCTTGCCTATTATAAAAGAACTTTGCAATATCCCAGAGCATGAGAGGAGTGAAGAAACCCACAAGTGACAGTGAGGTTCTAGTTTGCTCTGCATGTTTAGGAGTTGCTCTCGGACACAGAACAGGAATGGAGTTTGGTTTGGTAAACGAAATTCTTTATTTAGTGGCCCTGCGACCCTGGGATTCTGCCTGTTTAGATGCTGCCTCACATTAATTATTAAACTCAATTTCATTTTGAGAACAAATATAAAGAGCTTATTCAGTGACATCTTTCACCCAGTAAACATGTGACCGAAGACTTGCACATCAATTCAACTGTGACCAATCAAATGACAGTTTGAATTCGTTCAGGAAAACTGCCATTTAGAGGAATCCTATGACGAATTCTTTTGTAAAACCAAAGATCCTCTTAAAGTATACAAGTGATAATTATCCTTTTATTTTTTAAAATTAATACAAGTTTCTCGTGAGTGCACAGAACACTTTTCTGTATCTTTCTCTGTAGGCCCATGTTGCTTTCTATCTGCTCCAGCCCTTGGCTTTGCTTTTTTGTGCCCAGGCTAGTCTATTCACTCTTTTGGTCATGGCCCTTCCTGATATTTGAGTTCTGTGAGCACCTATCTCCTGTCCTGAGCAAAGCAGGTCCTTGTGTTTGTTATCGGAGTGAATATCTGGAGAGCAAAATTTATGTTGTTTATTACAGCAGCCAGCATATATGCCTCTCTTTGCTACCAAGAAGCAACAACACTGAATATATAAATCAGCCTTGAAAAGGTTTTACTGCATCCAGTGATGGTGTTACAGAATGGCATTGCCCTGAATTTTAGAGGGTAGCTAACGTTTTCTCTTGTAAAATCTCTCTCTGTGTCATTGTCAGAAAAGGAATCTGATATTGTGCAGAACAAGAGTTTAAACATTTAGTGGTCTTTGCGTTGTTAGGTCCTCAAAATCATTTACCATTTCATTAGCTATACGCACAAATACCATGTAATGATTCCCTGCAGTCTGGTAAGCCTGATTTTTCTCACAAACCTTTATTGTCCTGTCACTTGATAGCATATCATTGCAAAAGGTGAAATGAAATGAGATCATTCATGGCAAGGGGTTTTAAAACGGAGCCGGGAGGCCATTAAGGAACCTTATGCAAGTCCTCACTGGCAAAGCCATGAACTTTTGAACTCACCTAACCACAAATATTCCAAGGACTCGGCCTGAAAACCTGCATTCTGTATAGTAGGAGACTTTGCTTAGTGAACGCCATAATAAACCAATAATCTTCAGCCAAGATTACTTTTCTGCCACCAACACCAATCAAAATTCTTTGTAAACACCATATACAAGCCTCCCTTTTTGTTTTTTAAAACCCTTGACTTTTGTTCTGGGCTGGGGAGGCACAAGTTGGATTCCTGCCCAAATCTGTACTCCCCAAATTGCAATTCTGAGGCCCTAGAGAAATACTTTTGTTTTTATTTAATTCAGCCTCTTTTCTCAGTTAACATTATGTATTGCGTCAACTCCTGTATGGAATTAAAAAAAATTTTTTTTGACTCCTTGAAGTCATGGACTATCTTAGGGGTTTTGTTTTTTTATTACATGGACTATCATGGTTCTGTGTGAAAATAGACACTCAAGGAATAAATTCATGGACTTTGTTGAAAATAGACTATGGAAGAAAACACACCACAGATGAGACTTTTTTATTTAATTGCTGCAAACCATCTGGATGACTTTTTCAGCACCAAGAGAGCAGACACAGATTCTAGTTCTTGGTCATGTAACACACCCTTAACCTATTTTTGCATAGTAAGAAAGATGTATTAGGGAGCACTCCCTAAACAGCAGCATCATGAGGCTAACATTTGAGCAAACATGTCTGTGCTGACAGTCGTGAGGCAGTTAGTGTTGGGAGAGAGTTCTCCATGGGCCTGTCACATTTCCACATGATGAGAGCAGAGGCCTTTCTTCTGGACTATCTTTTCCAGAGTATTTGTGTGGCAAACAGCCTTGGAAAAGAGTGTCTCCTGGGGAAAAGGGCAGGTTTTCTCACAGCTTTGGAAGATAGAGATGAGCAACATTATTTGTTGTTAAGACAATAAAATGTTTATGTAGTTGGCATTCGTCACAAACATGGAAAGCCATGACAGAAGGCCCCAAGGATCCATCAGGCATACTCCTGGGGGTCTCAAGGGTGCCCTCTATGGTTTTCACATTTCCACAGATAGATGACAGGTGAGGAGGTGAGGCATACTTGATGCAGCTAACGGTCTGGTCACAAGGAATTCTCACTCATCTGTGAGTCCTCAAAACTGTGACAGTGTCTGGTTCTCAGAAGACCTTCATTAAATGTTCTGTTCCTTCTCTCCCTCCTTCAAAACAATCTCTTCCCTCATAATGTCTTTCCTTTCATCAAATCCATTTCGTACTCTCTCCCCTTCAGTTTCTTTTCTCCACCTTCAATTTCTTTAATGAAAAACATAGTTTTTCACTCTCCGGTTATTTTTAGGGCTTAAAATAATTTTGGAAGAGGTAATGCTTAAGCCTAAATTTACATTAATAAATTAAATATCGATAAGATACATTTCCAAAAACTCACTTTTACATAAAAGATCACTGAGAAAAAAAGGTGGGGAGGGGCTTTCAAGAGAGAATGTGATATAAGAGACCTATCCTATTGGAAAGCTCACAATATATTTGACAACAAATTTCCTAACTTTATATCCATCCCAGAGTACGTTTTAAAATTTAACTGGCATGGGACACCTGGTGGGCTCAGTTGGTTAAGCATCCAACTTTTGATTTTGGCTCAGGTCATGATCTCACAGTTCATGGATTGAGCTCTGTGTTGGGGTCCATGCTGTCAGTGTGGAGCCTGCTTGGGATTCTCTCTCTGCCCCTCCCCCTGCTCATGCTCTCTCTCAAAATAAATAAACATTTAAAAATATATATAATAAAATAAATTTCAACTAGCACATTAAAAAATTCTGAGTCAGCAGTTATCAGGGAAATGCAAGTGAAAAACACATGAGCTCTTCTAAAAAAACAAAGCTCCACAATGATATATGTCTCCCCAGCTAGTAGAATGTCTCAAGCTGAGAAGACTGATAAAACCAAGAGTTGGTAGGATGTGGAGCAACTGAACTCTCATACATTGCTAGTGGGAATGCAAAATAGTACAGCCACTTTAGGAAGCAGAATGACAACATCTTGTGAAATTAAACATACACTTTCCATGTAACCCACCAGTCCAACTCTTAGCTTTCTCCCAGGAGAAATGAAATATATCCATGTAAATATTTGAACATGAAGGTTCATATCAGCATTATTCAAAACCAAGACAGGTAAAAACTATAACCAAAAACAAAGATGTCTGCTTTCACCACTTCCACTCAACATAGTATTAGAAGTTCTAGCCAGAGAAATTAGGCAAGTAAAAGAAATAAAAGACATTCAAATTGTAAAAGAAGAAGTAAATTTATCTCTGGTCATAGATGATATGGTATGTAGAAAAACCCAAAGATTACACACAAACCTATAGAGCTAATAAATGAATTCAGTAAAGTTTCAGGATACAAAATTAACAGACAATAATCAGTTGCATCTCTATACACTGACAATGAACAACCCAAAAAGAAATTAAGAATACAGTCTCACAATAGTATCTAAAAGAGTAAAATTAGAATAAATATAATCAAAGAAGCAGAAGACTTGTATACCAAAAACTACAAAGCATTGCTGAAAGACATTAAAATACACATAAATAAATAGAAAAACATCCCATGTTCATAAACTGGAAGACTGAATATTTTTAAGGCCACAATGCTACCCAAAATGATCTACATAGTTTTCATAGGATTCAATGCAACCTATCAAAATCTCAATATTGTTTTGTTTTTCAGAAACATTAAAGGCTGTCCGAACGTTCATATGGAATTTCAAGTGTGCTTGCTTCAGCAGCACATATACATATGGAATTTCAAGGGATCCTGAAGAGTTAAGATATTCTTAACAAAGAAAAAAGAGGACTCACACTTGCTGATTTCAAAACTCACTCTAAAGCTATAGTAATACAAACAATGTGGCACTTAAATAAGGCTACATATAAACCAATGGAATAGAGTCTAGTAATAAACCCAAATATATGGTCAACTGGTTTTTGACAAAGGTGTGAAGACTATTCAAAGGGGGAAGGGCAGTCTTTTCAACAAATGGTGCTGGGGAAACTGGATATCCACGTGCAGAAGAATGAAGTTGGACTTTTTTTTTTTTTGCAAACCTTCTTTATATCACATAAAAAAAAAATTAACCCAGAATGGATTAAAGACTTAAACATAAGACCTGAAACTGTAAAACTCCTAGAAGAAAACAGGAGAAAATCTTCATGACATTAGATTTGTCATGATTCTTGGATGTGACACCTAAGCACAGGCAACCAAAGAAAAATGGATAAATTGGACTTTGTCAAAATTAGAAACTTTTGTGCATCAAAGAACACCATCAAGGGAGTAGAAAGACACCCCAAAGAATGGGAAAAAATATTTGCAAATCATATATATTAAGGGTTTAATATTCAGAAAGAATTCTTACAAAAAGATAAACTGCCTACTTAAAAAATGGGCAAAAGACTTGAACAGACATTTGTCCAAAGAAGACATGCAAATGGCCAATAAGCACATGAAAAGATGCTCAACATCACTGGCTTTTAGGGAAATGCAAATCAAATCACAACCACAAACTTCACACCCATTATAATGCTATTATAAAAAAAAAAGTTAAAAAGTTAAAAAAAACCCAAAACAGAAAATAAAAATTGTTGGTGAAGCTGTAGAGGAAGTAGAGTCCCTAAGAGTGTTGGTGGGAATGTAAAATAGTGCATCCCCTGTGGAAACCAGTTTGGCAGTTCCTCAGAAAGTTAAACATAGAATTATCATATGATCTGGCAACTCCATTTCAACTTCCATAGAATTGAAAGCAGGGGCTTGAACAGATCCTTGTACACCAAGGTTCACAGCAGCATTATTCATAATAGTCAAGGAGTGCAGATAATCCAAATGTCAATGAACAGATGAACAGGTTAATAAAATGTGATGGATACAAGCAATGGAATAGTATTCGGCCTTTAAAGAATGAGAATCTGAGACATGATACCACATGGGTGAACACAAAGCACATTATGCTACATGAAATAAATCAGTCACAAAAGGTCAAATATTGTGTAATTCTATTTATTTGTGATACCTAGACTAGTTACATTCATAGAGACAGGCTCAGGGGAAGAGAGAATGGAGAATTAGCATCTTATGGGTAAAGAGTTTCTTTTGGGGGATGATGAAAAAGTTCTGTAGATGGACAGTGGTGGTGGTTGCTCAACATTGTGAGTGTACTTAATGTCACTGAATTGTAGATTTTAAAATAGTTAAAATGGTAAATTTTATGTTATGCATATAGACAATTAAGCAAAAACTACCTACAACCCAAATGTTTATCAGCTTGTGAATGGATAAACAAATTGTGCCTATCCATTCTTTGGAATACTATTCAGCAATGAAAGTAGAAGATACTACTTACTCAGACACTAGCTCAAAAACATTCTGACTAAATGAAAAAGGCAACACACAAAAGACTCAAGCAGTGAGATTCCATTCATGTGAACCTCTAGAAAAGGCAAAGGTAAAGAGACAGAAGGAAGGTCAGTGGTAACCCTTGGCAGGGGGCTGGAAAAGAGAATTAATGGTGGAGTCATGGTGAAACTTGATAGAGGGATGAAACTCATCTATATCTTAACTGCCATAGAGGTCTGTCTCTGCATACACATACCAAACATCATCAAACACTTAAAATTAGTGGATTTTTCAATGCAAACATACCTCAGTAAAGCTATTTTTTTTTTCAGCGTTTATTTATTTTTGGGACAGAGAGAGACAGAGCATGAATGGGGGAGGGGCAGAGAGAGAGGGAGACACAGAATCGGAAACAGGCTCCAGGCTCCGAGCCATCAGCCCAGAGCCCGACGCGGGGCTCGAACTCACCGACCGCGAGATCGTGACCTGGATGAAGTCGGATGCTTTACGAACTGCGCCACCCAGGCGCCCCAGTAAAACTATTTTAAAGGTATAATCCTTAAATTGTGCTAGCAATGGCAGAAGTTTAATGGTCAGGGAGATCACTTGTGTCATAATGACTTTAGAAACGTATATCCAATTCTTCCATGGTGCATCTTCTAGAACAAGGGTTATTCAATAACATGGGTTACTCAGCAATGGTTGGCTGACTCTTTAGCCCTTTTCCCAATTATTCTAGATACTTGTGATACACTAATGAACAAAAGAGTATATGTATCAGTTAGGATAGATAAACTATTCCAAAAATCTCAGTAGCTTCCACCACAAAGGTTCATTGATGACTCATGCCACCTGGCCATTGCCAGTTAGCTGTTCTGCCACTTACTGCCTTCCCTCTGGGACCCAGACTATGGGAACAGCCATTATCTGCAACACTGGAAAAACAACTGTCGTATTGTTTTTTGGATGTTATCCAGCAATGAAAAAGCACAACATGTTATAAATTCAGAAAAGTAAAAAGGATGAACTCAAAAGTATTATTACTAAGTGAAAAGTCAAATTCAAAAGACATCATGGAAGAATAACAAACACCATAGACCACATGCTGGCTCTAAAACTTCTGCAAAGAAGTGGCAATATCTCTGTTCACATGTCATCAATCAGAGCAAGTCATATAGCAATGTTGGATGTCAATGGAGTGGTATAATCCTCTCCCAGGGGGGTATCAGAGAATATATTTGAATAATAATGCAATTTATGTTATCTACTATAATATTATATAATAATAGTAAAACAGAAGGAAGTAGGGTTATAGAGAAAAAATAGAACAGAGTAAGGGGGTCAGACGCAATGGTATGGAGCAGAAGATAGGATTGAAGAGCTCCCAGGGCAGCCCTTGGTAGGAAGCAAAGAGGTGGTAGAGGGGACGGAGTTGGCCAAACAGAATCTGGGAAAGAGCACTCCCAGCAGAGTCAGCATCCAGAGTAAATGTCCTGTATTCGGAATGTGCCTGGAAGTCTGGAGGTATAGTAAGGAAGCCAGTGTGACTAGAGTAGAACAGGAGAGCACAATCAGAGAGCAGGTGACCAAGACAATGGGGTGGGAGCAAACAGGACTTTGTAGTCTCTGCAAGGACTTTAGATTTTATTCTGGTGAAACAAGGAGCCAATGCAGGTTTTCAAGGAGAGAAATAGTTGATCTGACTTACGACCTATGTCCTATCTTAAAAAGATCACTGTGGCTGTTATCCTGGGAACAAAGGCAGGAAGCAGGGAGACCCATAAGGGGGTCACTGCAAGAATCCATGCAGGTGATGATGGTGACTCAGGCCAGCAGGACAGCTGTGGAGGGGGTGAGACGTGGTCAGATTTTGGATATTTTTCAAGTCAGGTCAGGAGGATTTTGTGGGTGTGAGAGAAAGAGGAGGGCAAGGATGCCTCCAAGGATTTTGCTTGTTTGTTTGCCTGGGCAACTGGAAGAATGGAGTCACTGTGATTGAGATGAGAAAGGTTCTAGGTTTAGCAGGTCCCGTCTAAAATGAGAGATCAGGTGTTTAATGTAAAACATGTTAAATCTGAAAAGTCTGCGGGCATATAGGCAGATTTCCACACTACTCTGGGTGAAACAGGTCTCACTTTTCCATTGTCTGGTGTCTTGGAAAACCCACTGGAGCCAGAGCCAACAAAAACAGATGGAGATGCTGGCCTTACCACCTGGAAGCTCTTTGACCTTGGGAAGGTCACTAGTACGCTCATCCCTCCTAATCTATGCACGGAACAATAAACCATGCTCATGGGGATATTATGAGCCTTCAGTGACATGTGTTTATGGCTGGGCTCCATAGACTCAAAGATGGGATAGAAAATGGCCTCACTGTTGCAGCTGCGATTCACTGTGGTGGTCTCATCAAAGGGTCCAGTTGGCTGCTTTGGGATTAGACACAGCATATACATTATACCACAGTCTCAAGATCCCAGGTGTCTAAAACCAAAATTTGGAAACACTAAAGCTACTGAATGTTTTTCTTCCTTTGATATGCTGATTTTTTATTCTAACCTAGTCCATTCTGGGATCCATCCCTGTAGATTCCTTCAGCAATGTAAGATCTTTTGGTGACTCTTAAAATCAGAAGTTACATAAAGCCCCATGACCATGCCTGCAAGCTTATCCCACATCAGCTGGCTTCTGGGGCGGGGTCCCAGACCCTCAGGACCAGGCAACACCGAGACTCTGCTTCTGCTGAGCTCCCTGCTCTGTGCCCTGGAGAGCAGCAGAGCACAGATGGGGGCCAGCCCTAGTGTGGCCTGGAGGAGGAAGACACTTTGAGACAGGCTTGGAAGTGAGGAACAACATTCTACGTCACCATGCGGCCTGGGCCAGCTGCTCATCTTCATGAGGGTGAGGTTGAGGAAGATGACATGAAACATGGTGTGCATTCGTGTCTGCCACATGGTGGGTATCCAACAAAGTAGAGTTTCCCTTCTCCCTGGTGCTGCCTCCCCCTTTAGTTCAGGCACATGGCCTACCAGGTGCTGTCTCTGTCTTTGAGGTGACAGGAGTACACTGTGGGAACAGCATCCCATCCCCTTCCAGGTGTCAACCTAACATGCCCCACAGCATTTTATTTCTCTCAAAAAAAATTATGATTTGGTCATCCATGGATAATTTGGATTCTTTGTTTTAACTATTACACAGGTTATATCTCCATTCCATATATCCCCTTAGTGAAACGAGGCCCCTCAATTTCCTTTTTAAGCATAAAATACTTCCTCCAATTATTTTGTTTGAGAACTGTCTCACTCAAGCCTCCGAGGGGTTCTCTTCGTCCAGCTAATCTGGGGTTTGGTGGCCTTGCTCAGGCTCCGTGTACTTTGGAAGATGTGCCTTGGAAAGTGTTCTTCCTTGGTCTTTCTGAGGAGCCAACAGTTGTGACAAGTAGACACGTGCACACATATCCAGGGTGCTGACATTTCTGGTAGGATGTCTTAGCTACTTGTAAGATAGTCTTAATTATAAATTCTTCATTAGGATCTTGGAGTCTAGGAGAACAAAATATTTTCAGGTATTTTGTTTTTTTCTCCAAAGCCAACGAGGGTGAATCTTCACTACTCAGAGAATCTAAAGTTGAATACTGAGGTAAATAATGCAATTTAAGCAATACATTGCCCTATGGAAGTCATGTCATTATTATCCATGTAACACTCTTATAAAATATGAAGGAGAAAAATGTTTTCCTATTTGCTTATTACTTTAAGACTGAAATAATCCTAGTGGCCTCTGGCAAACAGCATCTTCTCCAAATGACTAGATCAGCACACTTCTGAGGGATTCTGGAATGGATTTACTGCTTTCTCTGAAAACCAGGGCATGACCTACTTGATACAACATTGTTTTGATTGAAGTGCACAGGAATGAAAAATAAAAAATTTCCAATGCCAGTAACCTTGAGGTACAATTTTGTTCCCGGAGTGTTAGGATGGAAACAACACATGGATTTGTCCGGTATTGTCTCTTGTGTGGTTGAAAAGAGTAGATAAGTGGGTTTTTATTTCTCCCAACCCAGGAGAAATAAACACTGCCATTTTCGCAGCGACCACCTGTTTGGGACAAAACATGTGCCCAGCCTCACATCTAATTTGTCCTTCTCTTACTCCAGCCACTGCTATAGCAACCAGCTTCGAATAGATGTAACCTGGCAACACTTCCTGTCTGCTGGCTCCACCCCATGGAACACCTGCAGGGGCCAGCCCAGTGCTTACACAGGCATCGTCTGAATGTACACAGGACTCAATGTCCCAAGAGGCAACCCTTGAACAATGGGAGGTGGGCACTGGTGAATAAAGACTCCTTGTACCCTTTGAGTGCTTGGTTGCATATATTAAGACACATATATTAAGTAGCCCATCATGGATTATCAAGGTACTCTTGGAGAAGTCCCTGGTGCACTGCCCCCTGGATCTAGCTGGGACCACAGCTAGGTCACTGACCCAAGAACCGTTGTATTAAAAAAACAAAAAGAAAAAAAAAACCTCTCTGAAGAAAGAAATTCTGAAATCTTATTTCACTAGGTATTCAGATCTTTATTGCATATAAATTTTCCCAAGTAGAAGGCAGGACTAAGAGAGGCCTGGGGTTGGATGTAAGCCACTAGGCTACAATTTCATAAGCCAATGAATGAGCTTAGTGGACTTTGCTCTTTTCGGTAATGCTAGCTCAGTTTCTGAAAGGAAGTTTTGTGCCAATTTAGTTCTTTTTATATTTTGTCTCCTTCAAATGTGTGACGAGTAGATCTGACGAATTCTTCTCCTTGTTAGACATACCAGAAATTCAGTATCAATTTTAATCTTTTAATTGATAGACGTTCTGTAAGCACAAGTCAAATAAGAGTGGGAAAGGAAATATATTTCAAAACATTTTTTAACATTTTTTTTTAAACTTGACACAATTCAGGCATATAGAAAAGCATAGGAAATAACAAGTTCTATGGGATACTGTCAAAAATGAGGTAGTTACTAACACTTTATCTTATTTGCTTTAAACCCACCATTGCCGTGAACAAAAAGCTATTTTTTTCAATTTTATCTTTTATTTTTTAAAATTTACATCCAAATTAGTTAGCATATAGTGAAACAATGATTTCAGGAGTAGATTCCTTAATGCCCTTTACCCATTCAGCCCATTCCCCCTCCCACAACCCCTCTAGCAACCCTCATTTTTTTCTCCATATTTATGAGTCTCTTCTGTTTTGTCCCCCTCCTTGTTTTTATATTATTCTTGTTTCCCTTCCCTTACATTCATCTGTTTTGTCTCTTAAAGTTCTCATATGAGTGAAGTCATATGATATTTGTCTTTCTCTAACTAATTTCACTTAGCATAATACCCTCCAGTTCCATCCACGTAGGTGCAAATGGCAAGATTTCATTCATTTTGATTGCCAAGTAATACTCCATTGTATATATATATACCACATCTTCTTTATCCATTCACCCATCAATGGACATTTGGCTATTGTTGATAGTGCTGCTATAAACATGGGGGTGCACGTGTCCCTTCCAAACAGCACACCTGTATCCCGTGGATAAATGCCAAGTAGTGCAACTGCTGGGTCGTAGGGTAGTTCTATTTTTAGTTTTTTGAGGAACCTCCATACTGTTTCCCAGAGTGGCTGCACCAGCTTGCATTGCCACCAACAATGCACAAGAGATCCTCTTTCTCCGTATCCTCGCCAACATCTGTTGTTGCTTGAGTTGTTAATGTTAGCCATTCTAACAGGTGTAATGGGGTATCTCATTTTTAATAATAAAAAAAAAACATCACAGCCTCCCTAAAAACTCACCCACTGTCCACCCCCTTCTTCTCTCCATTCTCAGGGATAACTTGATTCAAATGTTTGTATGTGTCTGGGCGCCTGGGTGGCTCAGTTGGTTAAGCGTCCGACTTTGGCTCAGGTCATGATCTCACGGTCCGTGAGTTCGAGCCCCGCGTCGGGCTCTGTGCTGACAGCTCAGAGCCTGGAGCCTGCTTCAGATTCTGTGTCTCCCTCCGTCTCTGCCCCTCCCCTGCTCATGCTCTGTCTCAAAAATAAATAAAAACACTAAGAAATAATTAAGAAAATTTATATGTGTCATTCCCATATATGCTTTTGTACTTCTGCATGGATATGCACCATGAACAACAAGTAGCCCCCTGCATCCTAGCTCTTGCTGCTGTTGAGAAGTCTAGCTGTAGTTCTTGGTGAAAAATAAGTCTCTTCTCTTTGATTAGTTTCTAAGATTTTGTCTTGGACTTTGGTGTTCCATGGTATAACCAGGTATTTCAGAACAATGTATCAGGGTTGAGACTTATTGTGATTTATAAATCTGAGGATCCGTGTCTAAGCTCATTTCTGGAAAAAGACTGTCTATTCTCTTCTGGAACAATGCCTCTTTGCCATGGCGGGTCTCCCTCTCCTCGATGTGGCTCATGTGCACATTACCACACTGACTGCCAAGCAAGCACACCCTTGAGGCTCATGTCCTTTCTCTGCACCAAGCAAAACCCAAGGCCCTTGGTCACCAAGAACCAGCGACTAGCACAAGACACAGAATCACTTCTGTATTTCGGTTTCCTTTTTAATCCTGGCCCCTGGGAAATTTTGAATTATACTATTAAAATTAATGCTAAAATTATTAAAAATTAAAATGATGCTATTAAAACCATGTTTGTTATATTTTAGCCAGTGTTTTGAGGTGTTAAGAGGGAGAGAGACTTTATGTCTGGTTGATATTGCTGGAATTAACAAGGCCAGGACAACACATCCTAAAATGTATCCTCCTGCAGATTCCTCTCTCTCTTGTGATATATTGATGACTCTACCAGTGTCTTAATAAAACGCAATAGCTTGAAACTCAGAAGTTAAGTTTAGGAGTACCTTGGGACAGTATTTACTGATTTACTGCATATAGCTTGTGAATACAAAATGCTGGCCTTTCAAGTCAAGGCATCTATCACTCACCTCCTGAAGATTTTCAAAAAGGACCTTCCTTGGAGCCTGTAGTAATCTTAAGACGGTGCCTCTAAGTGATAAGGAGGTTTGATCCCAGAAATTGCTAAGTGATTGGTTGGGGCTGGATTGGGAGGAGGAGGGGACAAAAGGGCCTCTGATAGGCGGAAGTTTCTCTCCAGCTCACAACCCCCTGAGCAGCTTTGTGAGTCTGACGGCTTTGTCTCAGGACTGATGCCAGGCTAGGAAACCAACTTCAGTGCGAAGCAGCCCAGAAAGTTCCAGGTGGAGAACTTTTCCAACATCCTGGCTGTACTCCAGTGCTAATCACAGTGCCTAGGATAAGTAGATGTTCAGAAAGTACTTCCTGAATGCATCAGCAATCTAGTACATTTCCAGAGGACTCAAGTGCTCGGACTGGAGAGGCATGGGGAAGGGGAAGACAAGGGCAAGCTCCAGGCAGGTTTACAATTTGCGATTGTTAAAGTTACTATCTCTTCCATCCTGAATATCGCCCTCCCCCCTCCACACTTCCCCGTGTCTGTGGACATCGGAAATGGGAATAGGCGTGGATAAGGGGGATTCGAATTGAGGACAGGGTTTGTTTGGGTTTAGGATGTTACGTGGTTTTTAGTCTCTTCTTAGCATAGTTAAGCGATTTCTACCTGTCCTGGTGTAGGAATGGTCTTCAGAAACCCTCTTACCTGCACTGGTGCCATCTTCACCCACAGGGCACCACACGATGGTGCAGACGCAGTATGAACGTGCTCAACAGCGACCCACACAGGCAACATGTGGGGGTGGAAAGAAACAGGTGGGCCATGTGAGGAGCTGGGCATTGGTGTCTGGAACTTCTTCCCGGCGTCTTGATGTATCATACTATAGGTGGAGGAAGGTCATCACAGGGAATGCATCCCCAAAATGCAGGACAAAAATACGGTAGAGGTTTCTTTTTTGGGGTTTGATGATGCTGTGATACTGTGGAAACTTGCAATTAGCTGTCATTTCTTGTCTCGCTCTAAATAAATCTTCACTTCAGTGCCAAATGTACTTACAATTTTCTATTCCTCAGTAGTACAGGCTGAAGAAATGGCTTCCTCAGTAGCACAGGCTCGGGGCACACAGCATGGCTTGGCTGCAGGACTGCCCCTCCCTACATGTGCAGGCTAGAGGCTGGAGGCAGGAGGGCTGGGGGACAGGATGCAGGGAGGCTGGAGGAAGGGAGGTGGGAGGCAGGGAGGCTGGAGGAACAGAGGCAGGGAGAGGGGGGCAGAGAGGCGGGGAGGCAGCAGGCCAAGCCCCCACGCTGCGCAGGCCTGCCTCCTTCCTGTCACCTGCACATGGGCTTCCTGTGAGGCTATGCTAGTAGGCAACAGCACTGTGGGTGTCAGCCCGTGTGAACACACAACTTGGTATCTGAACAGAGACACCCTGGGGCATGGAAGGGGGTGCTGTTAGCAACTTGCCAGGTCTGTCCCAGGCAAAGTGACCTGGACGCAAACCCCCCCGTGCTCCTACTAGCTGCATATTTTGAAAATAAGGTATGTCCACTGTGTTTTTAGACATAATGCTAATGCACACCGAACAGACTACAGCATAGCGTAAATCTTTTCTATGCCCTGGGAAACCTAGCACTTCATTTGACTTGCTTTATGGTGATACTCACTTTATTGCAGTAGTCTGGAACCCAACCTGCACTATCTCCAAGGTATGCCTGGATACACATCAATACGATATACCTATGAAGAGAGCAAGAGTGAGAGCGAGCGAGCGTGCTGTATGGACAGATCTGTATCTCTATATACCTACGCAGAGGGGGATATATAGAGATAGATTTATGTGGAGATCGGTCCACAATCCACACACTTAGATGTGTAAAAATATGCTTTCTATAAACCAGCGAAGTTTTTGTTTCAAGTACCCCATCACTGCAGCTAGGAGGTTTGGGAGACATCCCTCTGCCCCCAGGATAGGACAGTGTACCGAGCTGTCCGCAGAGGTCACCTCTGAGAGGCCTACTGTCCTGGAAGCCTGAGGCTTCGGTGCCAAGGTACTCCTGCTTTCTGGTGGTTAAGTCAAGGGGAGCTCCCACGCTGCCCCCAGTCTGCTCACCACACTACACTGGTTTTTCCTGGGGGTATTGCTGTCTCCCTGGGCGGTGCTGCTGTGAAGCTATAGCAACCACTCCCCGCCCCCTCCGCCCCAGGACCTGGAGTCCCATCTTCTGCTGTGCAAGGAATCCTCTCTTTCAATTCCAGCTAAGAGACTGCATCAAATCCAGAATGTCTGCTTTCATTTCTCTGAAAGTCTTATAAATTCCCCGAAGGGCTTTGGTCTTAACACTCTCAAAAACAGACAGAATTAATTACAGGTGAGATTTGCTTCCCATCTTGCCACATTCCTCCTCAGAGTCTATGTATGAGCGATTGGTTTGGTTTGGCCAAAGGGAGAAAGATGAGGGCAAATTCTCAAAATACAGCCCCGGGTAAGTAGTGCCTGCCACAGAGAAGGGGTTCAGTAAGTGCTAGGCCTTTTTTCCTGGAAATGGTGTCATCGTCACTAGGATGTCCTTGTTCAGCCCAAAGCACGGGCACTCTGTCTGTGGGCAAAAGTGAAATGAGCCAACAGTTGTGGTGAAGTCACAGAACTGGAGGATTTCTGGGAGAAGCAGTAAGAATAACATAGAATGAAAGAGCCAGTGTCTGGCCAATCATTTGCTAAAGGGGACGGGAAGAGAGGCAGAATTACTGTAAAGATAGCGAAGTATGTTTCAGCCACAAATCTGGGGAAGAGAGCAAAGAGTATAATACCTGAAGGTCAGAGAATAAAAACTAATACAGCAGGAAGATAGCTCAGAGACCGGCTGGCTAGCCGACCACCGCCCCCCTCCCCCTCTCTTCACAGATAACGAAACAGACTGGAGTTGAAATCGCTTGCCGTAAGCCAAAACTACAGTAAGTTTAGTTGCAGGATTTCTAACACCACGGAGACTCTACTCTCTTGTGTCTTCATGACAGAGAACAAAGAGGGCCGGAGCAGTCAGTCAGACCCAGGGTCACATCTTAACTCCCACACTTACTTTCTTGCAGCACGGCCAGCACCTGGTGTCCTGCAGGGATGTTGTTCCTCCTTCGGATGAGAGACAGTCCTAGCAGACCACTTACTTCCTAAAGGGTGAGGGGTTCTGCAGCAAATGTGTATTTCTAGAGAGGAGCCTATAGAAAACACCTTTTAGGAGACAGGCATGTAAACAATTCACTGGGAGGAAGACGCAGGATGTAATCTTTCCATCTGACATGATCAATGTACTTAATTTTTAGTTTCTATTTTCTGTCACCCTATTCTAGAACAGAAGGCCTGTGAGGGTATATTTAAGGTAAGTGTTAGGCACTCAGTACCTATTTGTTGAACAGATCTGTGATTTGGGCTCTAGCAGAGAAGAAGAGGTTATGACAACATGGTGAAAGGAAGGTTTTCTAGAACAAGGAATCTGAGAAGGCGTTCTGGAGGAAAAGAGGAAGGGGAACCATTTCACAGTCACAGACCACGTGGACTGGCAGGGACGTGGAGAATGACCATGATGCTCTCGTTCTGCAGATCAAAAGCAGAGAAACACATTTTAGCTAATGAGGGATGGGTCTGGACCCCATGCTTCTAAGTCTAGTTTCCTTTCAAAAGTTAGGGTCTGGTCAGGCAGAGATATGGCAAGCAAACTCAAGGACAGATGAAGGAGGCAAATGGCACAGATACTTGAATGTACAGGGTCTATTCAGGAAGTAAAGATTAGTTTGGTGATTTGGAAGGAAGAAACACGCATATACAGTGGGGGAAGGGAAGAGAAAAATGCAAGTATGTGGCACAGGTCTGTACTGTGGCCCAGTCAAGTCAGGGAAGCTTCATGAAGAAGAAGACAGAGGATATGGGGCAGCAGGAAGGAAGAAGAAAGGGAAGCTACATGCACAGAGCAGTGAAGGAGCTTGACTGTCAGGAGCTAGTGGGAGAGTCTGTATCAGGTGCACACAGACACGAAAGAAAAGGACCAGATCGTGCAAAGCCTCCAAAGGTCAAGCTGAGAAACAATGCTGAACGGTAAGAGGGGGACAGTTAAGATTCTTGGGTGTGGACGGTACGAGGAAAGAAAATGAATCCAAATGGATAGTTCTCAAATTTAGGATGTCCAAGATATCTGAAATTTCTCCTTTGTTCCCCAAATAGATCACTGTCATAGAACCTTCTGATGACTGATTCTAGGCCAGTTAAAAATAAAGGCCTTGTGTGTGCACATTACATTAGGAGTATTAAGCTAAGAGAATCAGATTTACAGAGATCAGCCAAGAAAAATTTTTCTTCCTTAGTCAAAATACTATGAAGCCTCACAATTATCACATGTTAACTAGAACTGAAGGATTTTTTGTTTTGCTAAGCCTTGGAAAATAGTTACTTGATAAACTGATGAAGTATTAGCAATTCAGATGGTAGAATAAAATGTACAATCATTGTGTAAAGTTCCAGAAACACTTTATTTAAAAATGGAGTTGTAAATGCATAACAAAATAACATAAGTAATAAATGTAACAAAAATAAATAAGGAGGATAATGTATTCATACAAAATAAAAATAACATAGTAAAAGGCCAAATGTTTATAAGTGAACAAAACCGTGTAAACACTTAAAAGGATAACTAAGTAGAGTAGATGCTAATATTTTCCTTGACAACTCCTTACCTTCCACTTCCACGGGGGTATAATCAGTACCCAAACATTAAATAAAAGAGGGAACAATGGTGTGATTATTGTGTTCGACTTTTTCTTCAAATGGATATTGACCCTGTTTTAATGTTTCACTTATTCCTTCAAAGCATTTGTATCATTCCATTCATGTTCTTTAAAACCTTCTCTTCAGTCTTCCTTTATCAGACAGAATGGAGAAGTTAGCTTTACAAGGAGAATAGTTCATTTACCGTGTTTTTTAATTTAAAGAAAAATATGAGATTCATTATACAACAGACTTCTGTTTTTACATCTCTACAAAAGGCTTTTTTTTTTTCTTTTTTTTGCATCTTTATTAACTGGCCTAACAGTACAGGAGTTTTTAAATCTTGTAAGGTTTTTGAAGTGCATGGACTTAGTTTGTTTCTTGAAACAAATGTAGTACAGGATTATTGCTAAATATTAAAGACCATTTCGTACAAGGTGCAAAAGTTGCAGTTTTAACCTTTATAGACTGATGGGGTCAAGGGGAAAATCCAAGTCTGCTAGTAATATTTAAATGAATTCATAAGATTCACCCAAATTATAGTGTTCTGGAAACACAAAGGTAATTACTTTCTTTTAAAACTTAACCAAATGTAAACTTACTGGAAAGAGAAAAGACAAGTTTACAGAAGGTATCTGTCACAGGCTTCCTGTTCAGTAGCACAGGCCCGAGCCTTCATCGTTGCTGTCCTGCAGGGTCCTTACAAATGTATAAGACGGACAGGATTTACTACTGGGTCCTACAGGGAAACACACAGAAGCAATTCATTGCTTGGGAGTGAAACTATCAGCTAATCTTATGACTACTGGCTCTCCAAGTCTCCTAATGAAGAAAATTTTAACTTCATGATCATTTCAAGGGAATTTTTTTTCGACTGTCACATATAAACTTGGTAACACAGGACCAATATACGTGTTGTCAGATTAAAAAATATACTCCACCTAAGCAGTCCAGTTTAATCTTTCTAGTTATCATTTGCCCTAAAATGAGACAAAATCTTACTTCCGTTAAAAAAAAAATGAAAAAAAAGTGCCAGATTAAGCTTTTTGAAAGTGGAGTAAAACACTGAGGGGTTAAAACAAATACAGTATTATCAATCTCCTATGTACAAAAAAGACAGTTAGTCCTTATTGATATATAGCTATGTCCACCTAGCACTCCCGGCAAATCTTAGTGCAAACATAACAGTTCATCTCCGTAAACCCCAAGACAATTTACGTAGCAACAAGGTTATATAAATCACATAGATGCTGGAAAATTTCAGAACACAAGAAGGACTATTTTGAAAGGTCAGTTTGACTGTGGAGAGTAACAGGTCATTGTATCCAATGGTAATGAATACTAATATAAATCCTATTATTAAGAAGCAAATATAAGTGTTTAACAAATCTGTACAGATGAAGAAGAAGTCCATTTCAGGGAGCAGCTTGGCACAGAAGACATGGGGGTCAGAAATGTTGGGTATTTAATTTGCTTGTAGGTCACAGCATGGCTTAAAGAAAAAAAACAAAGATCTATGAAGGGAAAGGATGCAATTACAGAATTCAATTTGAAAATCATAAAACCACAAAAGGCAACACTGCCACAATCTGCTTTTGCCTACGTGTGCATCAAGTGGTTCGCTAATGGTCTGCAAGGATTAATAGGATGCCACGTCACAGGTAAAAAATAAATAAATAAAATTAAGAAGACAGAGATAACAAGATTGTAGCTGACCAAGCTGTCTTGTTTTGTGTAAGTCAACACTACGCTGCTGCCAATATTCCTAGTCAATCCACAGGTAATTATTTTTAACAACCGAGAGAAAGTCATTCATGTACTGTAACGTCTTCCTCTTCCCCATCAGGGTTGAACCTATTGAAATGTATACTGAAATCAGCCTCAGACTCAGCATTCTCAAATTCGGCCGACACAGGGATAGCGGCAGGGTGGAGTACCCTAGCTTCTGGTTGGCAAAGTGTCGGTGTCTGACCCGGGCTGCCGTGGTCATTCACAGGACTTGACTTCTGCTTTGGTGGAGACGGCAAGATAGCACTGGGGAATCCCATGTTGTTCAAAGCCTCCAGAGTTCCATCTGGGTCAATCATAGCATTGATTGCTGAAGGGGAAAAAAAAAAAAAGGAACACAGGGAAAAAAAGAGAATTGCAGATGCAGTTAAATTTGGACGTGAACACTGCTCATGACTCGGATAATACTTCAACTACTGATGGTTGTATGATCTTAAAATTTGCTTAATCCTCTTGACACTGTATTTTAAACCCATTTGTGATAATTCTGGGGCTGATCTACATTGGAGATTATACCGACCTGATTGCTTTCTCTGGTGCCCTGAACAGGCTCACACATGGGCCTTCTGGAGTCTGTTGGAAGACTGAGATTTGAAGATGTGGAATTTAAGAAAGATCTTTTTGAAATTTGCTCATCATTGCAAGAGGATAGGGATAATACTGGTTGTGGTTTTAATAAGCACTCCTAGATGTATTACTACGTGGATAACTGGGGATTCACTGCTAAGATGGGGTTCAGAGTAACTGGAAGGTTGGGGAGGCCCGAGAGAACATCCTCACACTTTGAATGCTACCACAAGCATGTTGTCCCTTTTCTTGGGTAAGGATGTGGGGCCATCAGCCGTGTGCATGTGTGTATGTGCCACTGGGCCTCAGGGACACCCTCAGAAGAATCTCTCTACTAATATCCCATGGCGGCACCTGCGAGCCGCACAGACCTGGCTACTGCATGGGAGGGGCTTTCATTCCAAAAGATCCTTGAGTGGATGAGGAAAACTCTTAGGGAGTGATTTCCAACTTGGCGTTGGGCGGAGGGGGGAGTTGGCAGAAGGAAGTACCTCTGATGTAAGAATCACTCAGAGGTCCTTTTCAAAGTATACTTCCATTCTACCAGCTAACAGTCGCTGTGTTATTAGCAAGACACTTTTCCCCATGGGAGCAGAACACATAACCCTTCGGGGTGTGGAAGCTGACTGGATGTTAACAATCACTGAGCTACGGCCAACAAATAATGCCTATGGTAATTCAAGCACGAAAGACTGAGTAGAATTAGCAGTTAACTCTGGAAGCTATTTGTTCTATCGCTGCAGATTCTAGCTCAAGACACACACAGGCATTAGTGCCTGAGTAAGATGTGCCACATACCCAAACAATGGCCCTGTCAACGTTCAGGAGGCAAACAGAGTCCCTTTCTCTTTCTTCTCTCTCTCCTTTTCCAGCCCCTTTGGCAAGATGCACTCTCTTCTTGTGGTTCATCCAAACAACTATCACTCATTTTAGAATACAAACTCATTTGGGGTGACATCATAAATATAACTTAAGAAATGTCAAATCAAATAAATAAGATCAACTGTCAATAAGGATTCTGAGTTGCTCACACACATTTTAATACACTATTTTACATATTTTTTATGTATTAGTATTTATATACAAGTAAAATAGATAATATATAGAATACTATGACTTCATCTACAACAACTAGCCCACATACCCAAGATTTAACTTTACCTTTTTATTTATACTGGATTTTAAAACTTCCTTTTTATGAGTAATTTGGATACGTAGAACTATATATCCATTTAACCAAATCACATTATAATATAGTAAGAATATTTTAAGAGATACCACATTCTAAAGTGGCATCTTAGAATGTACTTGTTTGAAATCATTAGCTCTTCCTACTTAATTCAGTAGTAAATGTACCTTGTAGCTGCTTTTCAACTCTTTTCAGCTCTTGTAAGATAGAAGAAATCTCCTGTAGGGAGAGCAATGACAAAAAATAGCTTACTGTAAGGAAAGCATTTTTATTTGAATAGCAACAAATCTCACACTCCTCTTATTTGGAATATTTAACATCTACATGGCACGACATCTGCAGCAAGACAGGAAATGATTATGATATCCCATAAACAAGATGCAAATTTTATAATCTTTAATGTTTAACTAGAATTATTTTTTGAATGAGATAATGGTAAAAGATGAAAAGTTCAAGATAATACTACTGTAATAAGCAAAGACTTTGAAAAACTTGCATTGATCAACCTCACAACAACTTTGTAAAACTGCGTTAAGGATTTTCTTTGAAAAATGCATGAACTGCAACCTTAGTTTTAGTAAGACTCTCTGACAATGAAAATCTGTACAAATTCTTAAGGAGGAGATAAGCAATCTACTGAGTAAGAGGAAATGATTCATGTCAACTTCTATTTAAGTTTGGCCCCTATTTCAAATCGCCTATTTATAATATATAATTGTTACAACAAAAAGAATGGATTAGCAAGAAACACAAAGTTCCTCCTTCATACTGTCTGCAGCTTTGAAGCAATCAACATTTTAAGCCCCTATGACAGACAGCTGAAGGTGTAAACCTTCCCAAATCTGGGTATTTGTATCTCTTTAAAACCGTAAATCCACAAGCACTGCAAAAGTAAGCATATCATTCCCTTAAACCCATTAAAATGTTTTAATATTCAAGCAGAATTCCCATACCATGCTTGAGGTTTTCACAATCGGGACTTCACTCTCAGCTCTTAACTTGCTTTCTATTTCATCCCAATTCCGATCCTTATCTTTAAATAATATTCTAGAAATCAAAAAAACATAAACATTTTACTTTTCATGTTTTAAAAATCTGTCATATGTTTAACAGTCAAAGCTACACGAGGATAAAGAAACCACTAAACAAAAACCGCAAATAAACTACTGAGCCAATATTACCAATTAGCTCATTTATGTGAGAAATCTGTATCAAAAAAAGCAAGTGTGTGGTTGTGAATACACACATACATCCTTTCACATTTATCACATTCGTTACTGAAAACCAAATATACAACAAATGTTGATGACACCACCTCCAAATTGTTTTTATCTAACATTTGTAATTAACCATAAAATGACCCCTTATTAAATGAGCACAACTTGGTTCAGAAAGAATGTGCGCAGTATGAACCTAAAATGAAATTAAGATGAACACAGACCGAATTAGGTATGAAGAATTTCCAACTGATTAAAGTGTGAACATTATTTTAAAGGCTGAAAATTGGAGTACTTACTGTGCTTTTCTTTAAAAATCTTAATTCAGGTTAGATTTGTATATGATTAACCAATTAGAGTAAGACACTATCCTTCTGATAAAAACAACTGCCACACAGATAATTATCCTTACATTAGGAACTAAATATCTTAACTCAGTATCTTAACTTATTAAATATCTTAACTTATTAAAAAAAAGTACCACAAAGTTTTGTCTTTCAAAAGTGCTGTCCTTCTCTCCCAAATACTTCGGAATCTTTGAGAGAGGACTCAGCAGCTTTAGAGAGACATAAATAATAGGCACCTTTCTGGTTTCCTTCTAAGATTTCTTTGTTGAGCCTGGAAATCTAGTTTAACTGACTTTATATAAACATCACCAGTGTAGAAGTAAATAAATTATTACTACTGGAAGCTGATCAGTATTTAAGTAGTAAACTAAATTATATTATTTGTATTTCTTCAAAGATCAATATGGCAAGTACAACTTACTTTTGGCAAACATGAAATTCATCAACATCAAATCAAGTCTGGAACATCTATAATTATGCATCACCATTCTTAAAAGGGCAATAATGGTTCTAGAAACTGATAAATTTTCTAAACCTGAAAGGCTAATAAATGTCCTTGCCAGCTGTCTAAGAGCTGTTTTCATAATACTAAGATAATTAGGGCACTTATGGAAATTATGGGATATTTGTAAAAGAGTCCTTGCAGCATTGAGACTGGCGGGAAGAAAACAGTGACTGTTTCATGGACCAATGGAGAACTGCAACGGACTCGTATAATAGAGCAAGTCCGTGCTTAGCTACAGCGTGCTAAAAATTTAGTGAATTTTGCCAGAAGATGGTTACTGGGTATAATGCTTGGGCTTCTCAAACTGTTAAATGGTACATATTTCACCTCTGCTTTTTTGAAAATGGCTTAGAATGGTCACCTGAGGTCCCTGACTCCAGAAAAGCTGGAGCTCCTCCAGAGCTTGAAGTACTGAAGGATGAAAAACTTACTTTAAAGATAATCTGTAAATATTGCGGTATGGACTTAAGAAGCCAAACTTACCATTTTGGCTTTAGGAAGTGAACTCTAATACAGTATTTAAATCTAAGGAAGCAGAAAACTAGATCAAGACATTACTTTAGACTAGGTCATACTGGTTAGAACTGTTTTTGTTTAAAGGTCATTACAGATCTATCAGGAAAAAATTCATAGCTTCTGAGTGATCTTTGTATTACATTACAGATTCAAAATGGTAGACTAAATGTCACCATGGGAACACATTAAATTCCAAGGATAATTTCATTCAATAATTTAACTATTAACCTAAAAAACCTTTCTTTGATAAGGCAGTTGGCTTTAGAATAAAGTCTCTGGTTCATACTCTACGACTTTCACTGTCTATTCTCTAGTGCCCTTAATCCATGCAAATTAGGGTTACAAACTGGTAGTCTACCAACACAGGGCCATGCTACGCAGCTTGAGGGGGTCCTTTTCACATGGAATACTGTGAGAACTCTGTAAAACGGTTTTTGCATAAATATTTTCAGCCATGCCCATAGAAAGCATTGGGGCAATTTAAATAGGTGTATATTGTTAGGCTCAGGTAGGCATTTGAGCTTATAACTCCTGGCATAAAAGTTAAAGACCAGTCATTCTCCAAACTGCCTGGTACTCCACACAAAAGGTTCAGGCTTGCTCTCTTAGATCTGCTTATTAAAAATTATACCTATCTTTGAATACTACCTTCCATAAAGCCTTCCTTCATTGTCCTGAATGAAAGTGATCCTTCCTTTGTCTTTATCTATAAGTGGGCACCAATCTACCACATGCTACCCCGTACAATAGTTAAGTGTGTATATGTTTCACCTTGCTGATCAGATTGTAAACCCTGTAAGGGTAGGGATGAGGTTTTAACCTCCTTATGATCTTCCACAGAGCCCGCCATAGTGCTTTACAACACATGGTACAATTCAATGCTCACACTGAAGGCAACAATATCAAACTTGATTGAGGCATTTTTACGTACTTAACCTTTTTAAATTCTGTCAAGTTTCTGGGACAGTAAGATCAATCAACCAATGAATGAATGTGTTTTTTGGTCTCAATTTTAATTAAATGCTAAAGCTACAAAAAGTAGTTTTCTTTGGAGGAAACTAGGGACGAGTTCAGTGCAGACTGAGAAAGATACTTGGTAGGAAGCAACAGTTAACAGGAAGAGAGAATGGTATCAGTCAGGGACATGATGAAAATCTACTGAATGAATACATGAGTGAATGGGGACCCAGTTACTGTGGAGGACGACTTGTATTTCAATAGGTGGGATGAAATAAAAAGGGATCTCCATTTACAGGTGAGAAGACTTCAGAGTTTTCCTGCTGGTAGGTCGCATGACCACATGATGAGACCTACATGTACTTTTATGGTAACGTTGGCTATTGAGAGGACCCTATTAAGGTATTAGCTTTCCATGGTTTTTTAGGGTAAAGTCCAAACTCCTGAACAAATTCAACCTACATGGGCCCTCCCTTACCTCTCCAGGGTCATCTCTCATCACCCCCGGTCCTCTTAATTTACCCAGGTTTTGACCATCTAACACCATGCAAAATTTATATGGGTCATCCTTCTAAATTTACTGGAAGAGAAAGCAAACTGCCTTTACAGTAGCTTAAAACATATGTTAAAATGGTTGTGTTTTTAAAAGAACACCTTAAACACAATATTTTAAAAAGGTACTTTTGGAAGAGTTTTAAAAAAAAATTATCTAAATGATTTCTCTTAAACTAGATAGTTAGCCTTGCAATTCAATAACACGGTGTTCAATGTGTTTTTACCATCATTAGGTACTTATCAAACACTGATGAAATGTATTATTTCAACATACAAGCAATATAAGATTGTGTGCAATATTATAATTCACAAACCATATTCTGACACGGTTGCATTATATCTTAAAATTTTATTTATAGGAATCAGAAATTAAGCCACAGCATCAATGAATTTCTGAAGTATTTTTACATAGTTTTTATACCTTGAGCCCTTATCTTGATATCCCTTAAAAATGTACCAGTTTATCTCTTCACTGTATTGCCTTGTAAAAAAAATATTAAATTCTCCTTAGGTTAAAAAGGATAATGTAATCTACATTGTCTTGTCCTATTTTTTACTTTTTAGATTTTTTTTTTTTAGTAAAAGTAATACAGAACATGGTTAAAAATACAAATATTTCAGAAAAAAGCATAATACATATTATATGTAACACCTAATTATGTGTGTATGTGAATGTTCATATACATATAATTCTTCCCTCCAGGTTTACTTCTTAAAGGTTTAGGCCTCATAATATATTTACTCTTCTATACCTTGGTCTTTTCACTTAATACCTTCACCTTTACAAAAGAGTTCTCAGAGAAGTATATCAACAGCGTCTCCAAATACAGTTGAAACACGAGGCATATTACCTTCACAGTGACTGCATGTTTGGCTTTTCTTAAGGAGTACCTTGTACATCTAACTAATTTAAATAGTTATTTTAATGACTACCATTATGCTGCCATCCATGTTTTTTTTTTTCCCAAGATAATTTACCCGTATCAATTTTCACATCTTCCTATAAATTTTAAGTAAACTGAACTTCCTATAAAGTAATAATTTAATATTCACTCATGAACAAATAGTTACATAGTATATTCTAGGTACTTTATAATTGGACGAAGACCACTGCTCTCATGGGATTTACACATTAGCTCACTTACTGAGCATATCCACTTAAACAAAGTTAGCTTTTCCTGCTATCTCCATGTGATTTGTCTTCATTATTTTGCTTTAATTATCTGATTTTACTATTCACAACTTCTATTCCAACCAAGCCCAATCACCCCTTTTTCCTTTTTATTATTAAAATCACTAGTTATACAGAATAAAAAGTACAAAGACAATATAATTTAATTGGATCCTTTCTAAATTAGGAAAATGTGTCCATTTTAAGGTTTGTATTTGATTGTAAAGAAATCAAATTAGTTGCATGTTATTTATAAATAACACATTCTGTAATTTCTGATTTGGCTTATAAGTGAGCCCACTGTTTTTCTTTTAATCATACTCAGTGACTAAGCAATCCGCACCCTTGGTATCATCTTAGGTGAGGTATGTGTATGTGTCCCCCAGTAGCTACATCACTTCCAAGTGTGCTGATCCCACCACCTTCTCTGAAAAGTCACAGTGCTCTCCTTCACCACAACAGCCCCATCATCCTAGGAGTTGCCAATACAACATGCAGCTGGACAAATTAAGTCCAACCAATTGAAATTTGTGGGGAAAAAAATTTTAAGCCTAACCAATTAGTTATTACACACGAACTAACAATCGTGCCTGCCTAATACCAGGAGTCATGCCTCAAGTTTGGCTCAAGTACTCACTGTAGTTGAAGGTGGCAACATTGTTATTCTGAATTTAATTCCACTAAAATTATATTCTAGAACTAGGACATACTGGAAGGATAATGAACCAAAGGGATAAATAAATGAAATAAATATTGATAAAAATAATCTTATATGGGAACAAAATCTCCAAATCTCATCAGACTGAATGATTTTTGACTGCATATTATTTGTCCTGCACTGTTTTGATGCCCTCATAATTGAGTACACAAGGCAGACAAGTAACCAGGTATTCTGAGTCTTATAAAATTACACAATACTGTCCTCTTTACTGATAAGGAACATGAAATTAGACTCAACTTTCAGGTCTTATAAAAGCCAACCCCAAAGGTCTGTTAAATACTTACCTATTATTTTGTGGAGGAGTAAACTGTTCCTGGTTATTAATAAAGTTAACCTAAGTAATTAGAGCTGTTAACTCTCAATTACAAAAGGCTGATTATTTAGGACATTTCTTTCCCTTTTTGCCCCCTGCATGTGACCTAGCTTATGGCTGTTACTCACACCTACAAAAGACAAGGAACGGGACACTGGCAGCAGGAAGACTCAGTGCCACCGGCTTCACTAGCTCCTACTAGCTGTGGGGGTAGCAGGCTCGCACAAAGTGGAACACGCGTCTGTTAATAATGGAAGCCGGGAGGTTCCAGTGGCAGAACAGTACCTGATCTTTCCAGCTGTTTTATCTATAGACTGTCTTATCTTCCTAGAAAACTGAAAGACGGATGACAGCAGCAGATTATCTCCCATGACCTGAAACATCCAGAGAAATTATATTAAAATATTACCACTGTATTGTAAAACCATTGAGAACACCAGTCACAGCCCACTATGTTTAGGGGCATTTAGTATGTATGCTAATTTTAATAAAAGGTCAATGAAGAATATAATTAGAATTAAACTGTATAACTAAACTACATAACTAAATTGAGAAAGAGAAATAAATATCAACAAAGGAGTTCCTTTTTTAAAAAAAACTTGTCAAGGTTCCATGTTATTTTGGTCCACACCACTTTTAAAAACCAATCCATATTATCTTATCTTCAATGACTATCATGATCCTCTCTCTCATGCCTCCAAATCAAAAGATAATAAAAGGGAAAATACAGATAATTTAGAATGCTA
Source organism: Felis catus (assembly GCF_018350175.1). Taxonomy (NCBI): domain Eukaryota; kingdom Metazoa; phylum Chordata; class Mammalia; order Carnivora; family Felidae; genus Felis; species Felis catus. The sequence continues at coordinate 6,691,133 of NC_058384.1, read as the reverse complement.
AGTTTATTATCTATTCTTTCACCAAATAATATGAACGTAGAGATGAAGAAGATTACAATCCCGCTCTTTGGAGCACAGTCTAGTGGGAGAGATAATTTTTAAAAATTTACTCAAAAGAGGGGCGCATGGCTCAGTTGGTTAAGCGTCTGACTTCAGCTCAGGTCATGATCTCTCAGTCCAGGAGTTTGAGCCCTGCGTTGGGCTCTGTGCTGACAGCTTAGAGCCTGGAGCCTGCTTCAGGTTCTGTCTGTCTGTCTCTCTCTCAAAAATGAATAAATGTTAAAAAAAAAATTTACTCAAAAGAGTAAGTTTTTATTATGGAGGTTGATACCACCCTACTTGAAACTTATGGGCAAAACTAGGGCTTGGCAAACTTCTGTAAAAGGCCAGAGAGTGAAGGTTTCAGGTCACAACTGAACTCTGTTACAACTATTACCAAACTCAGTGCTATGAAAGCAGCTATAGGTAACCCACAAACGAGCAGGCATGGCTGTGCTGAGATACCGCTTTATTTATAAAAACAGGTGGCAGGCTGGATTTGGTCTCCAGAAGCGAGAAAAAGGACTGAACGTGGGGCTAGATGTGGGTTCCCAAATCACCTCCTTGTATGTCAAAACTGTATTTAGACTCTGCAAGACAATCCAAAAAATAAGATATGGTCTTGGAGGTTAAGAAGCTTTAAAGAGCAGTGTGGGAGTTAAAAGTACCTAGGAAATGCTGTTAAATATTTTATCAAAAAGAACATAAATAAGTGCTAACTTTTGTGAATTGGTGCGAGGCAAATTCTAATGAAAGGGAGTTCAGTGAAAGGAGGCAGAAGTAAGGAAGGCACCATGGAAAATGAGAACCCGAGAATGACAAGGGTTGGGGGATAAGGGTTGACAAGTCAGTGGGGGATAAAAAGTTACTTAGGATGTGATCAGCAACATACAGGCAGTAAAAAGGCTACATAAACATGATTTTGAGAGCCTTGAGAAAACAAGCCAAAACAAGAGTGGAAGACATGTATCACTTAGGCCAGGGCAGGGAGTGCGTGTTAAAAGCATCTAGAATAGGGCACCTGGGTGGCTCAGTAGTTAAGCGCCTGACTTTGGCTCAGGTCATGATCTCAGGGTTTCTGAGTTCGAGTCCCACATTGGGTGAGCTTGAGCCCCGCTTCAGGTGAGCCCCGCTTCGGGTAAAAACATGAGCCCCACTTCGGGTGAGCCCTGCTTCTTTCTCTCTCTCCCTCACTCTGCCCCTCATGGGATTCTCTCTCTCTCTGCCCCCTGCTCACTTTCGCCACCCTCTCTCTCACAAAAAATAGATAAGTAAATAAAAATAAACCAAACAAACAAAAGCATCTAGTATATAGTGCAGTGGCAGCCATGGAGCTAGCTGTGTGCTTTCCCATTGGGACATTTTTTTCTACTTAGTATTATGCAAACATACACATTCTTACATACTTTTAGCTCCTGTTCCTTAAATCCAGGGATGCACAGGATGCCAGCCTATGACCAAACCCTTTTTGCCCACTGCCGCTTTCTACAATCTTCTCCCACCCATGCCCTAAGGCTTTTTACCTGTACCACCCCTGCATGGCGTCCTTCAATTAGCTCGTTCCATGGTGCCATTTGAAATAGCCAGTTTTTGGTGAATAAACCAAACTATATCCTTGAATTTTTCCCAAGCTCACTTCATCTAATTTCCATTATCATAAACCTTTCCAATAAACCTCTCTTTACTTGATTTGTCACTGTCACATTTACTTAATAATTTTTATCTGCATTGGTTCACAAGTATATAGAATTAATCACAATTCTTTTTAAAAAATTTTTTATGTTTATTTTTGAGAGGGGGGGAGGGGCAGAGGGAGAGGGAAACACAGAACCTGAGGTAGTCTTCAGGCTCCAAGCTGTCAGCACAGAGCCCGATGCGGGGCTCCAACTCATGAACCGTATCATGACCTGAACTGAAGTTGGTTGCTTAACCAGCTGAGACACCCAGGCACCTTTAATCACAGTTCTTAATTCATGACATAGCTCACTAGTCCAATACGGACCACTTTTTCTTTCTTTCTCATGAATAACGTAAGAAGCACTTATGAATCTAACACCAAAACAAAGGCTAGAATGCAACAATAAGCCATTTGCTCCTGATGCCATAGGAAGAGGATACTTGCCTCTGACCTCAAGCTGTGTGATTTGGTTTCACCAATGGGACAGTAGCAGACACGACATGAACATGAAGTGTGCCTGCATGGTGGGGCTTGCTCCCTTGTGTTTCTGATATAACCACGACAAGAACATGCCTTAGCCAGCCCACTCGTCCAATCAATAAAAGACACATGGGGCAGACCTGGACTCAACCTATAACTTTTTTTTTTAAAGATATTTCAAAGTTTATTTGAGAGAGAGAGAGAGAGAGAGAGAGAGAGAGAGAGAATGGGGAGGAGCAGAGAGAGAGGGAGACACAGAATCTGAAGCAGGTTCCAGGCTCTGAGCGGTCAGCACAGATCCCGACACGGGGCTCGAACTCACGAACTGCGAGATCATGACCTGAGCTGAGTTGACGCTTAGCCGACTGGGCCACCCAGGCACCCCTCAACCTGTAACTTTCAATTGTCCAGCTGAGCTGTCCCAGTTAACCCACAGGTATGTGATAAATTTATGCTTACTGCTCTATGCCAGTGAGATTTTTGTGGCTTGTTATACAGAAATAGCTGACTGATAGAATCTACTTCTACTTCTATGGTTTCCCCCTCCCCATTTCCCTATTGCCCTCCGCCCAAGTTGAACAGTATCTTAAATTCCATTCATCATTCCCTTGCTTTCCTTTTTATATCATGTGTTACTTCCATTTCTGTCCTAAGTATATCTTTTCATTTTCAAAAAATGTATGAGAAAGAATCACATTATATATCTTCTGAGAATTACTTTTTTCATTTACTGTTATACTGTTAAAATTCATCCATGTAGTGGCATAGTGCTGTACTTCATTTATTTTTATTACTCTGTAAGTATTCAATTTGTGAACACACCAGTTTATACATTCTCTTTCTGCTGATAAAAAGTTAGACAGTTCCCAAGTTTTTGTTAGGCCCATAGTGGTACTATAAATATTCTTTTGCATGACTTCTTTTGGCAATAGGAAAGGGTTTCTCTTGAGCATGTACTAGAGGTAAAACTGTGTGATATGATCATGTGACATGTTTACATTCAACTTCAGGAAATAATGTCAAACTGTTTTTCCAAAGTGTGCCAATTTAACGTCTAGTGGCAACACAAAAAGGAGTCTATGTATCCAAGCTCTCCAATACTTACTATTTTAAGATTTTTAATTTATTGCCAATTGAATAAGAATCACATTTTCGCCCTGAAATGTATTTCTCTGAATACTCATGAGGTTTAACATCTCTATTTTGTAGACTTCAGTTAATTTCTTTTCAGTCAAATGCTGTTCATGTCTTTTGGAGATTTTTCTGTGGAGACTGTTTTTGCCTTAATTGATTGGTAGGGTCTTCTTTATGTATTCTGTATACTACTCCTTCATTGACTGCATGTTTCACAAAGTCTTTCAATATACTCTAATTTATCAGTCTTTTATTTTAAAGCTTTTTTGTGTCTTTTTTTGAAAGACATTTACCTATACTTTTAACTAAAAGTTTTAAAGTTTTGCTTTTGCCCTTTAGAAACTTAACTCATTTGTAGTTGATTATTTTGTACATGATTTAATGTCAAGATGAAACTTCACTCTATTCATAAGGGCAAGCACTTTTTTCCCCAGCCCCATTTATTGAACAGTTCCTTCTTTTCCCACAACAGGACATGTTTCCTCCGACATTTGTTAAAGTTTGTGGTTTACTTACTTCATCTCTGCTCCAGGTTCTCCGCCTTGTAATTGTTAAGTGATCAGGAGGCTCTGTTGGTTGAGGTCTTGGATCATTAGACCGACCGTTGTTTCCTTCTGGTGTTTTAGAATGAACTAATGGAGGGATCTTTCGGAAGTTGAGGCTTTCATCAAAAACACGATCAACCAACTAATAGGACAAAAGCATATCCTTATGAGAATAATTTGGGTAAGTACCGATATTGGCATTATAATTTTTTTTTATTAGACAGAAGTTATTACATTCTCAAGTAGTAACAGAAGCATGATATCTTCAATAAACCAATTACTCTTTCTTTTTATAAGTTCTTCAAAGGTGCCTGTTTAATAAAATAGATGTTCATCTACATAGATTTTTAAAATCCAAAACACAGAACTTTGTTAAGTTCAATCCTTCCATGGATAAGATTTCCCCCAACTGTAAAACAGATAGTAAATAGAAAAAGCTGAGCCATGTAGATGGACAAGTTCATTTTACTCACAATGCCTTACCAATGTAAAATAATGTTTCTTTTTCTTTTAGTTTCCTATTTTGTTTTTTGTTTTTCTTCCCCAAATCCAGGTGCCAAATTTCTTCACAAATACATAAATTGCAAATTCCAATTAAGTTTACAAAGGAAACAATTTTTAAATCCACAAAGTAAGTATTTTGGTCTTAGGTAAACTTTTAACAATGCTACAGCAGTTACATATTCTAGTGAAAATGACATACTGCCATCTACAGTGCAAATTATACACATCCAATAATACAAAGTAACTCAGGTTTACTGAAGAAGGAATAAATTTTAGTACAATATTCTAAGATAAAACAAAAAGGAAAAATGAAAGTCTATTCAATGAAATGACTGAGTAATTTTACTGGGTCTGCGTGAGTGTATAATCATGTTAGGTAGCATTTAGTTAGATAGCTGAGGAAATAATGTCTTCATCGTTTTAAATGTACCAGAAGAATTGTGTATGTCTTGCCACCAAGAAGATCCTTTTGTTTTTCACCAATGAGGATGATTTTATATACATTTACAATTGATCAATGTGGTAACAAAACTCTACACAGATTCACAAAAGCTCATTTACCAACTTAGACAACACGTGAAGGTGAAAAACAACAACTACAACAACAAAAATGACCATTAAAGAACTGGATTATAAAAGGAATGTGACAGAAAGCAAAGGAAGAGATTATTAATAGAGTTTGTCAAAATCGAATCTGTCAAAAAGGCTAGCCATTTGGAGCTACTATTGATGACATTATTTTATAAAATTAACGAAGCACATTAGAGGCTGGCATTTTTTCGTGTAAAAGGCTAGATAATAAATACTTTCAGCTTTATAGCCATACAGTGTCTAACTACTCATTTCTGACATTATATCACAAAACAGCCAGATAATTAAACAAAAGAATGTGGCTTTGTCCCAATAAAACTTTTAATTCATTCTCTCAAATGCCAATCTTTTGCTTGTATTTCTGCACCAGATTGAGAGCCAACATGTCAGACTACCATTTATTTTTCATTATCTGTTAAAGGCACCCTCTGGAGCAACGTTAGAGAGCCAGAGAGCAGGAGGTCTCAGTTTGGGGAAGGCAATAGTCTCTACGTGCTACCTTGCATTCCAGAACTTACAGGAAGGTTTCAAAACTGAATATGCATGTATTTGTGTGTGGGTATGTGTATATATCTTTGTGTATCTATGTGTGTATATCTTTCAGTTTTCAAAGTATCCTTAAACATATATGTGTAATTTTCAACAGAATTATTTAAAGTTAGTGGAAACTGTACAATTTTTCCTTTATTTGCTATTAGAGACATCTACTAGCCAGCTACATATAAAAATGCCTTTTTAATTGAAGTATTTTCATAGCCAAATTTTATGGAAGTGTTATACAATCATTTATCAAATTTTAGTTTGCTTTTCAGATGTCATTTATAGTCATATTTTCCAGTGAAACTATATACCAGTAATTGGCAGACAAAGTACCGGTTTTAAATAATTTTACAGCTTCATGGAATAATAGACCAAATGTTAGCCTTTGCTAGTTTTGTTACAAAAACATAAAAAGAAAAATTTTAAACCAAAGTTGGAAAATGCAGAGCTTCATGCAAACAGGGAGGGTGGGTATAACTCAAATAAACTCAGCAAAAGGCTAAAAGCAAAAGAAACAAAGAAAAGGAAGAACCTTCTGCATCTGTCCATGAAGATCTCCTACCTCTTCTCTAGTGTCTATGGCAGAGCCCGGGGTGGTGGCCGCAGTGCTTACTGTGGTGCTGGGGGCGGTGCCCGACGATGTCACTGAGTCTATCTCGCCTGCTACATCGTTGATTTCCCGAGCAATGAGGGCAAGATCCTGGCTGATCCTGGTGATAGTTTCAGAAAAGAAGTTTAATCTCTTTTAAACAACAGCTCTAGACACAATCATTTGTGATAGAATCCATTACATAAGCTCGACATCTAATTAAAGATCTGTACCAAAAACTTAAGACTCTTTGGAAATCCTATCAACTATTTTGATACTCAAGAAAGCTTTCAAGCTTTAATTCCAAAAATTAATAAAATTAAATTTCACGTCACTTTGAAAAATATGTTAAACACCCTGAAGTAGTGACACGTCTTTCAAAATACAGTTCATGTTAACGACCAGCACTAACAGATGACAGCTCTTAGACTTGGGGCTGGTAAACAGAACCCAAGGAGTCCATGAACCTGGATAAGAAGGAGCAATTACAACTTCATTCTCACTAACCTCCACCTGAAGCTTAGCATTTCTTTCAGTGAGAATTCGGGTAACAAACAGTACTGGAATTAGTGATACTGGGTTTTTTTCCACCCACAGAAATCATAGATAGTATGGTTGCTATAGGTGTCCCAGAGCCTTTCATCATCACTGCCTCAAGATTACTGCGGTCATTAAACCCACAGCAACAAAGTTCCATGTACTACTCTGTCACTTTAAAAATACTTTGATAACATTACAAAGAAATGCAATCATACTGAAACACAACGAAGTAATTTCATGTTTATGTATTTATTTATTTAGTTTTAAAGTTTTTAAAAGTTTATTTTATTTTGAGAGACAGAGAGAGCACAAGCAGGGGAAGGGCAGAGAGAGAGAGAGGAAGAATCCCAAGCAGGATCCCAACTGTCAGCTCAGAGCCTGATGTGGGGCTTGAACTCACAAACTGTGAGATCATGTCCTGAGCCAAAATCAAGAGTTGGATGCTTCACTGACTGAGCCACCCAGAGTCCCTATGTTTATGCATTTAGAAGCACTGTTCTGAGGGGCGCCTGCATGGCTCAGTCTGAAGCTGAAGTGTCTGACTTCAGCTCAGGTCATGATCTTGCCGCTCATGAGTTCGAGCCCCATATCGGGCTGTATGCTGACAGATCAGAGCCTGGAGCCTGCTTCGGATTCTGTGTCTCCCTCTCTCTCTGCCCCTCCCCTACTCGCTCTGTCTCTGTCTCTCAAAAATAAATAAAAACATTAAAAAAAAAAAAAAAAAAAAAAAAAAAAGAAGAGGCACTGTTCTGAGAAGAGATCCATAAGCTTCCCCAGGTGGCCAAAGAGATTAGTAACCCCGACACAGCACTCTGTTATGCACAGCACCTCACAGTACACATGAGGTCATTTGAGAGGCACACAGTTCTTGTGAGGTAGGCCTTCTCTAACTGAATGTGAATGAGGACACATTCTCAGAGAAGGTGAGAGGCTTGCTCATGACAACACAACTTACAAATAGCTAAGGCAGAGGGCCACATTCCAGGTTTAGAGCTCATTCCCAGAGAGCCATTTATTTGTGTCATCAGCCACACAGATTGAAGAACTAAATAAATATTACCAGTGATAAGCAAAAGAAAAAACTGATTTTTCTCTATTTTTAAAAGAGAGAAACTTACATAATCTACTACTGATATTCCTGTTTTAATCAAAAAGATTTCAATTCAATGAGACTTGAAAAATTTCTAAGTTATGGATCTACTGAACTCAATTTGGCTACTTCCACAAGGAAGGTTTTGAAATGACAGAAGGTTCAAATGAAAGCTTCTTCAACTTTAAAATCGAAAGCAGAAGCAAAGTAAAACATGTTTTGACTTGAGCAAAATGTAAGACTTTCAAGGAATGCAGTAATTGCATAATTAACTACAGATTTAAAAAAAAGGTGCTAAATGGAAGCTTATGGCCTACCAAGAGCAATCTGTGGTCACTTCCTTTATTTATCAGTACAAAAAGGTAGGAAGAACACCAATAAACACTTTCTGGTCTCTTCTTATGTTCCAGGAACCGTGTTATGACCTAAGGGCTATAATGATGGAGAAGCAGATAGAGTCCCTGCTCTCATAAGCTTACAACAATTGTAATGAGCACCATTACATTATAATACAGTCAAAACCACTATTTGATAGTGAGCACCATTATATTTGTTTTTTAATTTTTTTAAAGTTTATTTATTTTGAGAGACAGAGAGAGCAGTGGAAGGGCAGAGAGAGAGAGAGAGAGAGAGAGAGAGAGAGAGAGAGAGAGGATCCCAGGCAAGCCCCTGATATGGGGCTTGAACTCACAAACCGTGAGATCATGACCTGAGCCAAATCCAAGAGTCGGACGCTTAACCAACTGAGCCACTCAGGCGCCCCGTGAGCACCATTATAAAGAAGCTTTATGCTCATCAACTGACTTCATTCTCACAGCCACCCTGCAGGAGGAGAGGTATTCACCATCTTGTTTTACAGAGGAGGAAAATAAGGCTTAGGAGAAGTTATGTGACCATTTTTTTGGTCAAGGTCACAAATGGTTAAGTGGTATAACTAGATCTTTTTATTATGTCATGCTATATCTCACATAATCATTCCATATGTAATTTTTAAAGGCTTGTTAACTGTCGATATAATTTTCTCAGCAAGAGTTTAAAGTGTTCTCTAAGATGATATATTCAATTTTTGCATTTCTGAAACAAATGAAGTAGGATGAAAAACAGAATAACCAAGCTTAATGAGACAAAAAATAGACAAGCATGAGCTTATCCAAAAAATCTATTTTTTGCTCTCAAGTTTTGTATGCAGACTTTTGTACAATGAGGCTTCTGATATTTGTAGAAAGCAGGAGTTAATTAGAAAAAAAAGAGTCAAAAAAACCAGACAATAGCAACATCAACAGGTCATGTGGTAACCACTGTACCAACACCAACAACTCTTAATGTGTGTATACACAACATACGTTGTTCACTTGGCAAGCACCCCAAAGTCACCTTTTCGTTTGAGTGTATCGTGTATATGCCAGCGATTTCTTACACAACAATTTGTATCTGAAAGTCAACTCAGTAATACAGACCGTTAGACTGGTTTAAATCCACATTGCTTAAAAATCTCAGCACCTACTAAAACCAGCATTAGGAATTCTAAAAAGCAAAATTATCAAGAAAATCAAAGTTATAAATATCTTCAAGTAGAAATAATAGATTTATGGTTCAGTGTAAAGTATGGACCTCTTCATAAGGTTGTTACATCGAAGCTTACGAATTCCGAAAGCTTCTAGGTTTACACTCACTGGAATATTTTATAATAACGTATTTCTTTACATCTCTTGTATCTGTGCTTTTTTCAATGCTTAAATTTGTAATCCTCGTTCTTATTCTCAGTCTCCACCCCCATCAAATCTGCTAGGAGGGGAAATTCTAAAATGATGCACACATTTTATTTAGAGTTTTGCAATCCATCTGCTTTCATTGCTTTCAGATATATGGCTGAAAAATACACCTTAAAAAATTAAAATCCCAAAGGCAAGTTTTATTAACACAGTGCTACTTAACAAACCAGAGGGAAAAGGCATAAAGTCATTAGAAGTTAAAAGGCCTGGCCCATTAGCTGTCCCGCTACAGGTAACAAGAGACACAAGAGACAGGAGTAATAAAATGCACATAATAAAGACAGAACCAAGTGAAAGTGTCACCTCCAGTTCCCCTGCACTTTCCCCTCCGCAGCATCTTTTCTGTTTGGGGGCAGGGAAGTGGGTGTGGCCCGGAAGGAGGGGTCCAGATTTCAAAGAGGTGGCCCCCTAAGGGGAACCATCAGGTGCCTCCTGAGCTGCAGCAGGTCCCCCCTCCACAGGAAGGGAAATGATGTCAGGAAAGGGAGGCCAGCCGTGCCCACAAGAATAAAAAGACGTAGAAACTCCCTCACTGCAGGCGTCCTGTAGTCTCCTAATAACTCAGGGATCCCAAAGCACATACATATATGCCTGTCCCCTAACTGGAACTGGCTTACAATGCTTCAATAATTAGTCTCCCAAAAAGCGATTTATATGGTAAAATAAAAATGTTTAAGAAGCACAGTGAGATTAAAAGGGCATGTTCTCAAAGAATGATAAGCAATTAAAAGCAATTACAATAGTCATTAGCGACCAAAAACCACAGACATTACATTGAAGTAATGAGCCAGAAAAAACATAATTCACAGAAGTCAACAGAGCAAAGGAAAAAAAAAAAAAAGATAAAACACCATTAAATTATGGTTAAGAGTTTATTTTTTTAAAAACCATCTCTGGACCATTACATATCACATTCTTTAATAATGTTGCCAAATGTAAAACTTGAAGTTTAGGGTCTTAAATTGAAGGCAGAAACAACTGTAGAGTGTCACGGGGAAACGTTTAGGTGACATACGGTATACCACAGTAAAATATACTATCTTACAAAATGAACAAAACCCATATTTTAACTACAATAGCATCTGTTTGAGTACGGCCTCTCCTCAGTGTTCAAACATGATAAGGTACTCATTAAAAATCACATCTGCAGCATGAATTTTACTTTTTAATCATATAACCTAAAGGGTATAATAAACAAATTTAATATTCAAAATAATAAAGGGTTCAACTGTACCTCACGAATTCATAAAAGTGTGAGTAAAAATCCACATCCTCGCATTCTCCCCAGAGAATAAGAGCCATGTATCTCCAACAACTATACTATTACCTCTTTGGAAGTGGAAGGTAAAAGGAAAAGTACTCAAAAATTTAGCTGCACAATTCTTAATGGTGTAGAGCCAATACCACCTTTCAAAAGTGGTATTAACTCATCGGCAACTCTACTAGAAACAAGAAAGGGGGTTGCAAGCAAAATAAATTAGTTCTACAAGATGTTAGTAGCACTGGCACTAAACACACAAACCCAGAGAAACTGGATGGAGAGCAACACTCTGGATGGAAGTGCGTGCACAGCTACCTGAGGATTTCACTCCTTGGACAATCTGTACAAATCGAGTAAAAGCTACGCTTTTGCTATCGAGTTGAAACACGGACACGAAATTCCAGCTCTTAAAGATAATCCATTTAGAACCAACCTGGCTATCTCTTCTCGATGAGCGGTCCAATCTCGGATGTAGTCTTCCTGTTCTTTTATCCGGTGCTTGAACGAAGAACTAGTAGGCATTGCTGACCCAGAGCTCTGCAACCGAGTGGTTTTCAGGGCTGGAGAAGTACGTAGACGAGTATGTTTAGGGGAATTACGGTTTGATCCAAATTCATCTTCTGAGGTGGAAGCATAATCAGTAGGAAAGCGCCTCCATCTTGAATTTACTAAATTAGTTTAATTATTAAAAAAAGAATTATTATGTTACCTTTTAAAGGAGATAAAAATCATGATTTCAAAAACACCATGAGACACACACAGCACAACTTTCAATAACTGACATACACATACCTCACGAAATAAGTCTACTACTCCTTAAAGATAGAAACAATATACTTCGGTGAATTAAAAACAATGAGGAATTAAAAACAATCGAAAGACCACGTTTTCCATAGTATGGTGAATAAAACATTCAGATGAAAAATTCACTAATGATAAACAACTAAGCAAGCTCTATCCATAAATGTTTAACTTGGGTACTTTATCATTGCAAACAGTTCTCATTCGAGTGACGATATGGATTTTTGTTTTAGAAAACGACAGTAACAACAACAACAGAAATAAGGGAAAAGATTTCCTCATGCCACATGGACTTGCAACATGGATATGGTAAACCCTCTTTTCCCAACATACAAATGTGCATAATTCCTGCTGTGGAAATTATGCTTTTATGGCAGAAAAAAAACATTACCTCTGTCATTCAACATCCTGTTATGCTATGATTGGAAAAAATCTTTTACATGGTAAAAACACAACAAAGCATCTTCAGTACAACTCGCGGCTGCTTTGACACTGAAAGCATACAGTGAAATTAGACAATGGCGTAAGACCTACGAGGAGCGAAGCTCTACAAAGCTATGCTCACAACCACTGACATTTAAGGCACAGGAGATACTGTGAATATTCACAGTAAAGAAAGTGGCAACCACTTTCGTGTTTGAGGTTAGGAAAGACATTTAAAAGATGGTGTTGTTGACACATCTGAAAAATCAGAAGACAAATTAATTTCACTAGTACTGTTAATGCGAGAACCAAACACACAAATAATTTGTGAGGCATATACAGAGGTCAAAAACAGGGCAATGATGGCTGATTTACAGCAAATTTCACAAGGGCAGGAATCTACTACTGCATACCTAGGACTCTGCAGAGTGTCTGGCTAGCAAATGTTTAATGAATATTTTTGAAAAAGTAAGTGAATTCCTAGCTACTGGCCATTTGCTTTTCTCAAATTAGGGGAAAGCCAGTGAAAAGCAGATGTTTTTGGTGGGTACAGGGACAAAAACTTAGCACCTGCTATATAAATTCCAGTTGCTATTAATATCAGAAGAGTTTTGTTTTTCTTTCTTTCTCTCTCTCTCTCCTTCTTTTAAAACAGAAACTGACCCGAGGCTGCATCGTGGTGAAGTCTGGAATTCCTTCATCCTACCTCACTAGGATTTTATGCACTCATGTCTTTTCCTCCCCAAACCCCATTTTTGTCTGGGACTCTGTAAGTCTCAGGTGGCTGTCAGACAAAAATGACTGGTATACATTGCCAAAGAGTTGGTTTAAGAAGCAGAGAAATCTGTAATCAGGAATACGCCCTAAGTCAGAGCCTACCTATCTGTCCTGATTCACACTCCCCTTTGAAGCTCCTGGAACTTGGAACAAGATTCACGGGTACAAGACGATAAGCAGAAACTCCACGGCTTTTTGTAAAAGTGTATGCAAACACATGTATAGAACTCTAGGTAATTATTCATAGTGCCTTTTGAAGGCGGTAGTCAGTACTGTTTCTGGTTTTACCAAGATCATTCATTAACATAAAACTACTTTTACCATAGTGGAAAATTACTAAACTTTAGACATCTGAAAAATCCTACGAATTGAACTGACCCTAAGACTTGAAAACAATTTTAGAAAAAGTTTAGGAATAAGAGCAAAACACTAAAAATATTGCAAAATAGCTATATTTTAACAAAGGCATTTCACTAAGTGTTAGATGTTTATTTGTTTTGGTACCTTAAAATATTATTCGTAGAAAACAAGTTCAGAAATAATAAGATCATTTGTTAGACTGAATTTCCTGATTTTTGATTTGGGAACTATGGAAACCATACTTACAACGGAAAATTGTTTGGAGTGAAAACAAAACCACTAACAAAGAGTTTCAATCAACTGTAGGAGATGGTAAACTAAGTAGGTATGATGGAGCTCAGTTAGTTAACTCAGAGGTAACTTAGAAAGAATAGCATCAATGCCTGGTATATTTCAAGAGTGGGACAATACAGGAGGGCAGAATGGGAAACTGAGAACCAAGTGCTGATTGTCAGTTGACAGTCAGGTGTCAGTAAGTAGAGTCACGTTAGAAATAACTTTTAATAGTTTCAGTCTCAAGATCAGAAAATAATTACATATTTGAGGAATAAAAGAGAAAAATTTCTTTTTCAAATGACATTCATAAAGCTCCCACTTAGTTTTACAGGTCTACTTTACTATCTGGTAAGAATAGTGAAGTTCAGTAATATCTTGACAAAGAAAAGCAACCATAAGGACAGAGCATATTTTTCAAAACTGAAAGGTAACATTTTTAGGTCTGTTCTGTTAAAATTGAGGGCAAAATGAGAGAGAGAAAAAAAAAATAGGGTACAGCAGAGGAATGAAAATAGGATTAATAACTCTTCAACTGATTAAGGGTTATCTTTACCACTGGAAAACTTATCCTCCAGGGTGTGCTAGGAAGCAGGGCTCAGTTATGGCTGGACACCACTCTGTTCATGTAACAGTGAAGAGTGGATCACTACTCGGGGGCCAAGAGACCAGGAAAGGGGATTTCATGCCAGGACCTGTTATTTCTCAAAGAACTTCTTTCAATACCTTTTGCTTTCTTAATCTTTGCTTCTAAACTACAGCAGCAACACAGTTTATCTGGAAAAAAAAAAAAAAAATCCCTACCATCTGCTAGTTGTTGCAGAGTAAACTTAAAGTTCAAATGTTTTTAACTTTTGCTAATGCCTACTTATTTTATTTATTATTTTGAGAGAGAATGAGCAAGTAAGCAGGGGAGGGAAGGGGCAGAGAGAAGGAGAGGGAGAGAGAATCCCAAGCAGGCTCTACACTGTCAGCACAGAGCCCGACGAGGGGCTCCATCTCATGATCATGAGATCATGACCTGAGTCAGAATCAACAGTTAGAAGCTTAACTGACTGAGCCACCCAGGTACCCCAGAAAATCTTTATTAAAAAAAAAAAAAAACAATTCCAGTTAGGCTAATTCTTTATAAAACAGCCTCAATTTCTCATAGGATGGTAATTTTTGTGATTTCTACCCATCAAGAAAAATGTTACTTCTTCTTCTTGAATTTTATTTTGTTTGGGTAAAATTCTATAAAGAATTAAATTTAATTGTATAGCATTAGGCTTATTTAATATACTGGTATAAAAAGGCATTTCTGATAAATCATTAAATTGAACATTGATATAGAAGCTATTTCAAATGCCAGTCCCTAAGAGGCTCCTTGGTCGGTGAAGGGCTGTATAGGACATAGATTAAAATCAGCTCTAAGATCAGCTTAATTAATTTTACAGCTAACCTGAAAATTATTTTAGTTATGAAATTATGCAGCACTTCCTCTTGTGGAAATAATCAACTACTACTATATTCACTATGGAAACATACCATCCAGAATTTTAAAAGGGAGAAAGAGTTCTTAGCATTATTCATTTGTGAATGCTCAGATTTCTCTTACTGTTAACTAAAGCTTTGTTGGCCTTAAAACGCAATCACAACTACAGACTTAACAAACACATTTCAGGAAACAAACACTGCATTTTCACACTTTCTATCACAATATCTTTGTGGGAAACAAAACCACAAACATATTTTACACGTATGTTTATAAGCACGTAGCAATAAGATCATTTGGGGAAAAGACCCCTGACAATGTGCTATATTGCTCTTTGACCAGGAGGAAGAAAGAACTGAAGCCATGCATGCCTAACATTTCATTCCTACCATCTATAAAGTTTGAGGTTTAGAATAAAAATGAGAAATCAGTCTAAAAAAAATTCTAAGGATGTTAAAATGATGCTATTTTTTAGAATGTGCACCTAAAACATAATGCAAACCAACTGCTTTATTTTGATAACTCCGCACACTTAGTTTTAAAAGCATCTTATCACAATAAATCTGGATATTTTACTGTAACTTGATGTTGAAGGATCACCGAAGGAACTGGGGTGGGGACAAGTGGGGACTAAACTTTCCTAAAAGCAAATTACATCAGAATTAAAGAAGCATAAAAGAACTTTTACTCTGTTTTCCAATCAGATATTTCCATTCTTATGTTTTTATCATATACATTTCTTTGAAAAACTTTTTAAGACATGGCCTGAAATATGAAATTTGAAACATCACAGAATTATTTTCACATATGCCAATCTGGACATATCACAGGCTCTGGGTTCAGATATTTCTAAATCCTTTAAAGTTTACAGTTGATGCAACACTGACCAGTATGATTTTACATTCTTTTCAATTGTATTTCAAAAGCTAAGACTTTTTATTTTCTTTTTCCATTCAAGATATTATAATTTTCTTAAATAGAAATGTCATGACATCAAAGACACCCCAATTAGCCACTAGACCAAAAAAGTGTCTGTTTTTCTTACTGCTGTTTTATTACCTACCCAATGTAACTGTTTTAATACCTTATCACTGACTAAAAGATCCTAGCTTTGTCCTTCCAGATAAGATGTAATAAGATATAAATGTGTATCTTGAGAGAATGTGCATTAACAATCCTGGATCACAGGGTAGAACACAGAACATGAACTCAGTAAATCGGGATTACACAGATTACAGTGCACAATATATCAAATACACAGTACAGTGGCCTTGTATATACTCCTGAAAATAATCCAGTAGATTCCAGCCATCCCCTGGCAGCTTGCAAGCAAGCAGATAAAGACTATTTCTGAGAGCCAGACTAGACATGGAAGAAGCCAGAGGCTGGGAAGGAAAAGGCCTTGACTTCTTCTCCTGCCATAGCTGTGTGAACAGGGCACATGATTTCATATCTTGCCGTTAGTTACCTGAAGTGAATAACCCTTCCAGCCTTTGAATGCCATGGTTTGAATTATTTAATACACTGCTGTTATGTATGAAGAAGGTCCACATCACATACTTCAATTTATCCTAGGGGATTTCATTAAACTGAATGCAAGGTACTTTTTGCATACAGAAAACTGCATGTTTATCAAGTTCTGGATTCAAGGCAGAAAACAAAGCTTATCTTTAGACATGGCATCTTATAGTGGTTTTTTAGACGTGCTTAAGTAATGGTACTTGGCTTGCATCTCACGTAAGCCCCTCCTGTTACGCACTGAGGAGCAGCACCACAGCACTCGTGTTAAGGACCAGACGACCAGTACAGAAGGAACTGCTCCACGCTACTCGGGGATACACAGCTTGCGTCACGGCTCACAGTAAGACAGGAGAAAAGTGTAACACTTCTCTTGTGCTAAACAGAGATGGGTGAGCAAACAGGCAACGTGGCAGAAGAGATCTGATCGCGCTACGCGTCACAGAATGCAGCACAAAGGAAATGTGAATTGAAGAGGTAGGGCCATAAGGAACGACAGGAAAACGATAGGTAAACATAAACCAGAAGACAGCAGTCAGTTTTAAAACACCTGCAAAAACTGCATGAACCACCAGTGAAAGCCTGAAGCGCAGAAGCAAGGAAGATGGCGCTAATAAGGGAATCACTGTCCATTCTTTTGGAATCGTGATTGTATGTTACCTATCTTCAGCCTACGACTGTTCCTACCACAGTTCTGACCATCATCACCACAGCCACTGACCGGGAGGGAGGGAGATGTGAGTGCAGGGGAGGCAAGCAGCAGTGGGAAGGAGAGAGGAGGAATAAAAAGTGAAAAAATAAAATAAGGAGCATTGTTCGGGGTCCTGTAGGCTACAGACAGGTAGATTCCAAACTACGAACATAGGACTGCAGACCAACCTTCCCCTCACTCTCCCCCCAAGACTCAGCTCACTTGGATGCTTGCTGACAAGAAATTTTTAAGTCTTTTAACAGCAGGCTTCCCCACACTGGCCCTTCCAGCCACACCCAGGGGTGAGGCCGATTATGAAGTAATGATACCGTGCTCACAGGAGACATACAAGTATCTGGGTCACATCTCTGGCCATGCACATACTCTCACTGGCTGCAGCTCTGAATACGAAGGTACAGATAAATATACTAGAGGCAGTTAAATTCCGTGGGGAAGAAGTAACTTTTGGAACTGTTACATTTGATGACTGCTAATTACTGTAGCTCGATGATAGCACAGGGCTTCAGGAGATAATGCTCACAACCAGTTACATGTCTATAGCCCAGTGTGACCCATATGTGCTTAGTGATTATCTCATGGATCCATCTTCTTCCACTGAAATAAACCATGGATTAGTCTTCACCTGCCCCAACCACAAACAGATTGAAGCTTAAAAAGTATATGAGGGGCGCCTGGGTGGTTCAGTCGGTTAAGCGTCCGACTTCGGCTCGGGTCATGATCTCGCGGTCCGTGAGTTTGAGCCCCGTGTCGGGCTCTGTGCTGACCGCTCAGAGCCTGGAGCCTGTTTCAGATTCTGTGTCTCCCTCTCTCTCACCCTCCCCGGTTCATGCTCTGTCTCAAAAATAAATAAACGTTAAAAAAAAATTAAAAAAAAAAAAAGTGTATGAGACATTTCTAAATAAATGGGAAAGAAAGGGTAAAACGGCAATTATTTCACTTAGCCCTGAAAGGAATAATAAAAGGTATACTGCTTTTCTTCAGGTTAAGGGCTTTGAATCACGTGAGGATATTTAAGAATCAGCCACACACTTTTAGCAGTTCAATGTTATTCCTATTATTTAAACCAGATACCATTCCTCCTCTAATTCTGACACACGGGTCCAGATGCCTCACCAAGCAGGCAACTAAAACTCCTAAATAGGTTCCATATACTTCTAATTTTGAAATCACTATTTTGCCCTAGGTCATTAACTGGAAGGGTGTGTAATGTCTGAATTTTCCATTTACTAAGCTAACAAAAATAATTTTTATAGGAGAAAATACCCTCTTATAGCATAACCTCTCTGTTGAATATTTTTAGAAGTAATACTAGACACGTATTTAAAAAAGAAAGAAAGAAAGAAAGGAGTCCCAAAACATAAAAGAAATACGCTAATATTATAAAAAGTCTGGATCCAATTACCTGAAGGAGAGCCATGTGCTGAGGTCATACTTTTGACCTTGGAGTCTGATAGTCGAGAGATACTGTTAGCTCTAATTCTAGGAGAAAATTTATCTGAAGGTACTAGTCTGGCTCCGCTTCTAATGATGGCCTCTGCAGTCCGTGAGGAGGCACTACCTCTAGAGATGGTTGCTTCAGAGTCACTGCGAGCCGACAATGAGCCAAGCCTTGTTCGACGGGGCTGAGCCAATAAATCAATCCGAGAGATGTTACGCCTTCCTGTGGGGGGCTTGGACGTGGAACTGGTGGTGGACACTTCAGAGGCAACAGATGCTTTGTCAGCATCAGCCAGTTCACTGTCGGACACTTCGCCAAGCCGTGCTCTGCGCAAGAGGGAAGTCCTGGTGGGTCGTGGCCGAGGAAGAGTGGTTGACTTACTGGATGATCCAGGTGTGACGGGAGAAGTCTTAGATTTAGTCACTTTGCCTCCTTCCAGTTTGGAATGTGCATGCTCATCAGTTGAGGTAAGTGGAGTCCTTCCATGAGGTTTACAAGAGTAAGTTTCCTGATCAGAGGACATAATATCAGAGATCGCAGAATGAGGTACACTAGAGGTCTGGTCGTCGTCTGTTAGGTCTACAGAAGGCTGTCTTATTCTTCCACTGGACTGTACAAATTTACGACCATCTGCTCTTGAACCTACATCTGTGGAACGACTTTTTGTTTTCTTCTCAATTTTCTCCCTACCACCTGAAGAGGACGATTTTGTAACATCTTTGGAAGGAGAACCTGTGGAACATCTGTCTTTATAGAGACTAGTGAAACTCTTTCGCTTTTGGGTTGACTTTCTCTCAGTCTCTCCAGTAACCAGACTGATTGTACTAGCTGTGTCCACATCAGATTCTGGTGAAATAGAGTTGTCTCTATTATAACTGGGAGTATCTGGGCCTTCATCAGTTTTATTATCTTCACGCAGTTTGGCTTCTAGAAAAGCCATTACTGCTTCTGTGTCTTTTAGAATAAGGGTTGTGTCCATACTAGAATCAGTATCCATAGAGTCACTTCTTTCTCGTATTCTGCTGGCAGCTGTCAACGCTAAAGAAGGGGGTGTAGATGATGTCTGCTTATTTATGTGGGGGATAAGTTCTATGGGTATGTTTGGGCTAGGTTTTTCTATAGTGAAGCTTCCTTGTCGCACTAAGGACTTGGAGGATTCCTTCTTGTCTCCGCCCTTTGAAGACTGACCTTTCAGAACCTCCTCAGCTTTTCTTCGCTTGCCCTCATTTTGTATCACCCTTTCTCCTTTGCTTGTAGAGTGTCCTGGAATTTTTTCTTGAGGCTGTGACTCCTGTTTAAAAGATTCCTCCCGACACCTATCTATCTGACCCAAAACATTTTTTGAAGAAGACAACTTGGTAGGCGTCCACTGCGCCTGTTCTTTCTGTTCTTGTTGCTGAATTTTAGCTAACGTTTGCTTCACCAAAGAAGTTTCCTTATCAGTTTCACTTTTGTCCTTCCCAGAAGAGCTGCCCAAGTGAAGCAAGGTTTTATTGTCTCCACCAGTTTTAACAGCCTCACCATTCACTGCCCTGTTCATCTTGCTCAGGGCTCTGTCGGCATCCTGTTTATCTTTCTGGTATACCTGTGTGGGTGCTTCTTTCTCCTGAAGTTCTGTGTCTTGTTTTTCTCCTATCTCTGACCTCTGTGTTATAATCTTGGACTTTTCTTCACTGGGAAGCTGAGGAAGGGTGCGTCTCCTCCTCTCTCCCTGACTGACCAAGGACGTTGCTGAGCCAGTACTTCTCACTGAAATGCCAGACTCACTGATGTCTGTATCTATAAAATAAAACCACAAAGAATAAATCTATTAGGGCAAAAAGGTACAAATACAGAGTATCCTATTAATTAGATTTTGCCGTGTAAGTTAAGAAATGGCTTCATGTACAAGAAAACTCTGAATAAACATACCAACATGGTAACAGAGTAGTTTCAAAAGCAAGTACAGTGCCAAGACATAAAACAGGCAGATTACTAACAGGGGAGTCAAGAAAGGCAGTTTTAGGAGACGAAAACTGGGGTCATCCGATCTTACTCCTACATCCGCTGCTCTCTTTTTCTTTCAATGTATTTTACGGCAGGGAAGGTCACTGTGTTCATTTCTGTTTTTGTGGTGTATTCCACCCATGAAATTTTGCTCAAGAAGCTGTTTTACAGAATTGCACAGAGAAGGCCTAAATAAACACTTCCAATTATATAAGAATAATATAAGAATAATATATTTAGCTTTTAATGCGCACTGTTATCTGAAAGAATGACAAGTTTGGATTTCCTAAGTAAAACGGAAAATGCAAACCTTTATTAGGTTTTCTAAAAAAAAAAAAATTAACACCAATTAAAAGAATTTTAAAAAGTGTAAATGTGAAACAAGATCACAGGATTTGTCATAATTTTAAACACTGAGGGATTTTTAAATTATGGTCTTCTGGCATATTAACACCTCATATACAAACACATGATCACTTTCTCTTTTTACAATTAAGTAGAAGCCAAAGAGAAAATACATACTTTGATGTTTCCATGTTAGAGAAATTGAGAATGCGGCAGGACATTTCTGACAAAGGGAAATATAAATTAACATATAAAGCATTCTAATCTTTGGGAGATAAGCGGAGACAAGATACTAAGACATAGCTTCTGTAAGTCTTTTTTCCCCTTATAATGCTGAAAGTTTAACATTTAAATTTCACAGCAATGTAATGGTATGATGCAGGAAAATAGCTACTAAACTTACTGATTCAACTTTAGCAATTATTGTTAAGTTACCGTATTATGTCTTGGCTCCTTGATACTACTTGAAGCGCTAAAATGTAAGAACCGTTTTATCTTTTTTATTTTTCTAGCATTTCTCACACTGTCCTGCTCCTAACACACATAAGATGAATGTTTAACAAGAATATTTTAAGATTTAAGTGGATTTATCAGCTAAATAATTTAGAATATGATGAAATAGGAGCACCTGGGTGGCTCAGTCGGTTGAGCATCCGACTTTGGCTCAGGTCATGATCTCACGGTCCGTGAGTTTGAGTCCCCGCATCAGGCTCTGTGCTGACAGCTCAGAGTCTGGCGCCTGCTTCTGATCCTGTGTCTCCCTCCCTGCCCCTCCCCCGCTTGCGCTCTGCCTCTCAAAAATAAAAAAAACTTTAAAAAAAACAAAAAAGAATATGATAAAACAGAAATGAGATAATGAGGGCCAGGCAGTTTGATTTATTTTGTAACAAGGGTAGAATTTTGCCTTCTACAGCTAATGCTTACTAATTTTATAATGGGTTCTTTGGTAAGTTTATCTAGCCCCTCTGACCCTCTCTGTTTGGGTGCCTTGTTTCCCCGAAAAGTGACCAGTTTATGTTAATCAATCTGCAGATCATTCAGTCTTTGATTTTTGGGAATACTATCAATTACTTCTAATTTCTATAGTAAGTAAATGATATACCTTTTCTAGTACCCTGCTCAAATCCTTACTGAGTAATGTTTACAAAATTCCTAAACCAGATTTTTGGGGTGCCATAAGCCAGGGGCAAAATAAATTTTCATTTGTTTTCAACAATAACAAAATTAAGAATACACATAAAAAGTCACATGCAAATTCTCCTTGAGGGTTTTTAAATTAAGAATGTAATTAACTGAATCTAAAATAAAATCATTAGGCATAAAATTTCATTTTTGTTTTAAGGAAACTTAGTTCATAGAAATATTATTAGAAGGTAATAAAAATCACATTACACAGACTTGCAAAAGATACATTAAGTAAATTAAGTGTGTATTTTTTTTTATTGAACTGTACTGAATGTTTTTTAAATGCACAAAGTAGCATTTAAATATTTGTTGTATTAATGATATTAATGAATGTTGTAATTTAGAAAACTGTAATTTAGAAAATTTAAAATCTTCATTTTTACATGTCATATGTAAAAATACATATATATATATTTCATCTACAAATTACCTCTCATCTTCAGTTAGGGTTTTATTTTAATGATACCTGCATTATTAGTGCAAATAAAATCATATATGTAAAATAAGCATGAGAATATGTGATTTGCTTATTTAGGTTTAATTTACTTCTCACTATATAGATTTAGCTTGTTTTTTACAAAGCTGATTCACAAAAAAGAGACCAAGAGGAAGAAAATACCATTCTCTAAAGGAACAGGTGCAGATAATTCCATCATCCTTTCTTCTTGATCATGTCTTGTGTGGTTTGCAGCCAAACTAGCCCACTGTGAAACCCAGCGTTTGTTTCCTGATGAAGATGTGCCTTCCTAAAGGAGGAAAATAAGGGAAGGAAATAGCCTATTTAGACAAGAGAGAATTCTATTTAGTTACATTATCTTGTCATAAGAAGCCGTATTTAAAACTCACATTGCTATATTATCATTTATTAAATGTCCTCAGATATAGAATGAAAAGTCTCTAGGTACCCCTTTTAACTACATCTTATCATTACTGTAAACGTAGTATAATTTTCTCTACTTATTAAATACTAACGATGGCACTAAAATAAATACTTGGAGCTTAACATTTTCTGTGGCTGGATACATGTGGGTGTGTCACCAGGGCCTCACGGCTACCACACTGAGGCTGGCTCTGCTTCTGTCGCTGGAGCAGGAGTCTAAAGATCTATTCCTAAGTTGTTCTCTGGCCCTCTCCGTGATTCTAGGACGCGGACTGGTTCCAGAGTCTCAAGGAACATTACATCTGCCAGGTCGTGTCTTCAAGGATTTCAAAAACAAACCCAAAGCTCTAGACCTCTTTTTACAACACTTCGCTGTTTCCAGAAGAAGCTAGAAATCACTCAGCCTTTAGTCTGAGCCTAGACCTGCACATGTCTAGATCTGGCCTTAAGGCAAGTACTCTCTGAACTTCCACAGTCAAATGTGAAATGGAATTTAATTCATGAAATGGCTCTACAGACTTGTGGACATAGAATGGTAACTTGAGGGCAATCCAGGCAAGACCTAGGGAGTACAGAAAAAAAATTATGTTCCCTCACAAAAAAAGTAAGTCAAATCTTAATTTTGAGACTGGAATGACAACGAAGGAATGGAAGACTATCACGAAAACTGTATTACAAATGATTCAAAACACTATCTTAAGTATCAGATTTACGGGCTAAAAACTGATGACTATTTCAAACAGGCTACAGATAACGACTTCCAGAATAGGTTAAAGCAGTAAGTATTCAGTGACTTGCACACAATGAAGCCTAAGGATTCCAAAGGCTGCTGGATCCTTGAAGTTCCTTCCAAGACTCTACTAACTGCTCACGCTTCTCAGCAGGAAGGAAGTACCAGAGCCCCTCCCACCTTCACTGACACACACACTTATGTTCTGTGAAGAGGTTCTCATGCCCTGTGCCGGAGATTCTCTCCAAGGCAGGTACATACTGGGCTATATATCAATTCCACTTGGGATGGGTTGAGGGGATGGGGAAGGGAAGAGGAAGTCTTATATAAAAGTTCATGGTCACCAGAACCATTCCTGGTAATCAGAACACCAGAACTTACGCCTCGCGTAAGTATCACTTGTTTTCAGTAAGTAAATTAAGCATCTTATGAAACGGAGACCAGAATTACAGTTCTGTAAGACCAAGGAAGGAAACAGAACACTGAAATGCAAGAAATGCTTTAACAGCTTTCAGGAATAGGCACGCCATAAAGGGACGATTTTAACATTGATAAACGGATAGG
The DNA here is from genome assembly GCF_018350175.1 of Felis catus. NCBI lineage: Eukaryota > Metazoa > Chordata > Mammalia > Carnivora > Felidae > Felis > Felis catus. The sequence continues at coordinate 6,666,904 of NC_058384.1, read as the reverse complement.
TGGATTTCCCTGCCTATAGAAATATTCTATTTATGTTTCTGACAAAGGTAACATTTCATTTGTGATTGTTTTATTTGCCATTTGTATAAATTAACTCATTTCTGGAGAGGTGGTGTAGCATACTGAGTAAGAGAATGAATTAAGAAAACAGGGCTGCTTACGGTTCACATTCTGGCTCCACAAGGTACTAGTTTTATGACCTTGGTCTACATATTTCAGTTTCCACATTTGTAAAATGGCACGAGAAAGTTCCTACTGGATGTTAGCTCTGATTGAATACATTATAATGAATTAATACTTCTCAGTTACATATTTTTTTTTTACATTTATTTTTGACATATCACTGGAATGAAGTTTCCAGTATCACTTCCAATAAGGGAATAACCATTTGTTGAGGGCACAGATCTCAGGCGATTACTATGCTGAGTGCTTTACATACTTCACTGAACTCCCTGTAAGTAGGTTTTATCAAAAATCCCAACTGCACAGACGATAAAACTGCAGCTAAGAGAGGGGAAGTGACCGACGACACAAGGGCACTTGGACAAACGTGGCAATTCTGGGACCTGAGCTCAGGTCTTCGTAGCTCTACTGCACCCATGCTGACTCCCCAAGCTTACTAACCAAGCCATCCTTGACTAACTTCAGGTCATTCTAACAACATCGGGGGCTGTGCTGCACTGGCACTTATTCAGGTATAGAAATTCTATCTGCCAGGCACTACTGGGCACATCCTTCCTGGCATGACAGAAAGATCTACAGATCTTTCCATTCTAACTACGGGCCCTCCTAGGAAGTACTACTGGAGTATACTTTTTCTTTTATCTCATAATGCCAATCAGAGCAGTGAGTTCATTAACTGCTTACTGAAATTAACATTTTCCCTTCACGGATGAACAGAGTAACATAATTTAAAAGAAATAACAAAAACTGAAACAGAATTACTGCAAAACTTGCTTTAGGCTTTTATTAGAAACAAATTCAGTTGTGAGAATTTAGTTTTTAGAAGAATTTTCAAAGGAGTATATCAGTTACTTAAAATAATATAACTACAAATGATAAAAATTCACATTTCATGTGTGTAAAAGTCACATATGAGGAAGAGATGTATACCTCTGAGTTGTGAAATCCAGGTGTACTCAGTGGCTTTCTTTCTTCCATTACTACCGCAGCAGAATTGAGAGCCCAATCTTTTATCAGGTCTTTATGTTTTTCATTGATAATAGGCCTATTATAATCCTGATTGTCATCTACTCCAAATACCTAAGAGAAGAAATTATTTTATAAATGAAAAGTCCGAGCACCAGATTAATATGAATATTATCAGTAACTTCAGAGGCAAATAAAAATATTCTAATTTCAACAGGTAATTCAATAATCAGGGAAACTTATTTAAGGACAGGGAGTGAAGGTTGAAGAGGAAAATTGGGTGGCAGCTCATGTAAATCAAACTATCCTTTTTAATATGTAGCAAAGTTCTGTTTGATAAGTAAGAAATATCCAGGATATTACACTTGATTTATTAAAAGGTGTTAATAATGTTAAATACTATAATAATGCAAAATTAGGAAAGAATACGCTTTGGCTTGTTTTCAGCTTATCTCTTTGCTCTTTTATTTTTAGGAAAGAGGCATGTTGCAAAACCGTAAACATAAAGCTGATTTTACCTGTTTCTTTCTTAACAAATGTTTAACGTTTATCTATATGAACTAAATTATACTTAGAATTTTCTAAGGTCCTGAAGAACAGATTTTGTTGTATGATCTCTGTATGGAATACAGTGAGATCGTCAAACTTTTTTTGCCTAAAAAAAAAAAAAATCATTGAAAGGCCTTTGAAATGCAGATCTTCCGGTCTACTCTCACAGATCAGCATTTTCAATAAGCAGGATGACTATGGTCAACGCTTGTGAAATATTTAAATACAAAGACCAATAATCATATGCTTGATCAAGGGGAGGATCTGAGTCTGACTGACTTCCTGGCACGTAAATAGGCCCTGATGTTGTCAAACAGATTGGAAAAAGGTCGTAACTACAAAAACTGCAACGTTCCATTTTATTTACTATTAAGTCTCTTAAGCATTATTCATAGATGTTATCTGTGGCTCTAATGATTACAATCAAGAAAAATACTATGTGTTTGAATTGGTGCTTTGTAGAAAAGATCTTAGGAACATAACCAAAGGGCCTTTTTTGGTATAAAAAGGGGAAAATACCTTAGGTTAAACTATTTTCTAGAAAGCTTTTCAATGATTGCCTGATCACATCTGATAAATTCTGAAGTCTACATTTAGTAAAGGAAACATCATTCTCAAATTCACTGAAACTTGGAAATTTTACCACTAGATGGCCTTATTACTTAATATTTAACTCAAATAGAACTGTATGGTTTTCAAAACTTGTGATTTAGTATTCTGTTGAAGCACTCAATATTCAAATTACCTTTGCTTTAGAAGCAAATTGTATATTACTAACTTTAAATCAAATATGGATTTTAGTAATACATGGAAGCACATGGAAGTTTACAGAAGGGAAAAAACAAACCTGTTTCATTTTGTTAAACATCAGAATTAGTAAGTTCAACAACAACAACAACAGTAAAAATACTGTGTATACTGTCCTGTGTGTTCTGCCTCTAGTGTCACTTGTAAAGAAAGCAAATTAGAGCTACTCGAGTTATTTAGGACTGTCTTACAAGAACATTGAGAAATTTTTCTAGCTTAAGTCACTGAACTCCAAATTTATTTCCTTATTTTCATGATTAGGAGGAATAAAAATCTAACTCAAGTTTGGAAGTAAAAGATAAAAGCACCCAGGTGTGAGTATGTGCATGTGGTATCTCTCTGGCATTTTAATTTACAAATGATCTCAGGTGATTTTCTGACTTGGTAACATTTACTTGGACGCTTCACACTCAAAATGGACTTGCAAAACTTGCTTTCCTCAAACATAGAGGCACCACAAGTTTCAAACAAAATATTATCTCTCCAAATCACTCTGAAGCTATTTTGAAATGACAACAAAAGACACAGACACAAAGAAGTAACGCTTCTAGGGAAGAGGGGCTGACGTCGGACAGAAAGAACACTCAGATGACTTTCCACAGATTCCCTGCAAAGCATCAGAGACAATTATACACACATCTGTCAAAGAAGTTAAATCACTATTTGTGCCCAAACAAGTAATAGGGCCTGAAGCGCTACTGTGTGGAAAAAGAAGCCTTCAAAGTTCCTACCTATATTTTTGAGTGTTCTGGAAAATTAATGATAGCAACGACCAGCCCAGCTTGAAATCTAGATCTTCCTGTTTGTGTCTAGGTGCAAAAACATCCCCTCGTGAGGACTTTCATGTGAAAACCAAGAGGACATAAACACGCTGTGTCTGTGTACTTTAAAGCTATTAAAATTTTCACATTTCGAAAAGTACATACAATCTGACATATGAATCAAGAGTTGGACCACACTTCAGACCAAGTTTGCTACATTTTCTCTTTTCATTATAAACTGTCCCTAGGTGATTTCATCCACATCCAAGCTTCTCTTCAATTTCCAACTACAGACAGATGCTTGCCTGTCATCTCTCCTCACAGATGGCTCAAAGGTGTTTCGAACGCACTATATGTTAATCAGGCTCATGATTCTCTTCCCTTCTCTGGGCTCAATCACACCCCCCCAACTTGATATGTGTAAAATCTGGTTCTCTCATTCAGCTAGGGACTTTTTTAGGCTGGAAGTCTAAAGTGAGGAAGGGAGAGAGATCAGATGCCTGTCTGATTGTTAGGCAGGGTCCTGCACACCAAGTTTGTCAGTTTCTAATTCTTCCAGATGGGGGCAAAAGAAAGGAGGAATAGATGGGAAGAAAAACTTTCTTTTAGAAGTTGCACTGTCGGAGCTCTGTGGGTCTGGGAGAGGTTTAAAGAGAACTCATTCACACCAGGGGTGGAAAGTGTTCATGCCTCTAGGGGCCTTGATCCAAGCAGGTGCATCTCTAGTTTAGGGAGTGACCTGTGACCCCTTCCTGTGGCTTCTAGGTCTCGGGTAAAAAGATGGCACTTCCCTCGTCATTCCACTCTCAGCATTATGGAACACCTCTTTACCCCTTTCCTTTGAATGTATGCATGTGATATTTGGTATCTCACCTTGGGATTTCACATCTATGTCTCAGCAACTACTCTAAGTAATTTTAACAACCTGGGACTGAGGTATGGTACTTACTCTTTGTAGGCTACTGGGCTAGCTGCCATAGGGGCTTCAAAAGTTTACATAACTCAGCCCTTGCTCTCAAGGAGCTCAAGTCTAATACAAGAAGCCTAAAAAAAAAAGAGACTGTCACCTGAACCATGCAAGGGCACTCTGTAGTTAAAACAAAGTTTCCGTAACATCTTTAGTTTTAAATTTAAAGAAATGAAACATTCTCTAGATGATAAAGGACCAGTATGTGCTATACAAACCAAGCCTGCGAAAAGTGTGACCTTGGTTTTTTCACTAGCATGTTATCATCAGTGTCATTATTTAAAAGCTCAGACTGTACAGAAAATGTCCACAGTTTCTAATTCTGAAATTGGAGAGCTGGGGTGGGAGAGGGAATAACGGTATATCAAACCAAAGAGTACAGGGTCAATTTTCATGGGGGTAAATATCCCACCTACTAAATACTCATAAAGGGAGGTCAAATTATATTTGGTAACATCAGATAAGGAGCTTTGTTTATTGTGACAGGGGAGAGACCAGTGTGAAAAGGCGTGTTGAAAGGGAGAAGACTTGGGCATATAAAAATAGTAATAGGTACAAATGCTGAGCAAAATGGTAATTCAACAGCAATAATCCTTAATTTATTAGTTAAAACACTTTCCAAATCAGTTGAAATTCAGATTTCAACTTTCCACAGAAATAAGAAACACAATGGTAGGTTAAGTATCAAGCTTTTTCTGGGTTTATTTTAAATTAGCAACTGAAGACAGTACTGCATTAGTATATCAATCAGGGTGTCAAGGCTCAACCTCAGATGACCAGGACAACACTTTCCTCAATGAGCAAGGACCTCCTAGGTAGAGAGAGCAGGGTCTCTACCAGTTCAAGTCAACAGCAAAGGTCCCCATGAAAATCACTTGATATGTTAAGAACTATGCAGAATCCTAGCTTCTAACATCAGGGAACAAAATCAGGATGACTTTATAGAGGAGAATTTGTTCAAACATGTAATTTTTCATAAAAATCTAATTCCACTTTTGGAAAGAAAAATCCTTTAAAAATCAATGGAATAAATGGCTCTAAATGTTTAACACTGTGATTTTTAGAACATATTTGTAATCAACTTTTAAATTTAAAACGCATTTAAAATTTTAGGAAAAAAGAGCTCAGAATGGGGTTAAGAGAGACATTTTATATTTTATCATGGTATACAAACATGCATACATGCATGTCCATAGCAGTATTATTCACAATAGCCAAAGGTGGAAATGGCCCAAATGTCATCAATAGATGAATGGACAGATAAAATGTGGTCCATCCACACAATGGTGTACTAGTCATAAAAAGGAATGAAATACTGATACATGCTACATCAAGGATGAACCTTGGAAGCATTATGCTCGTGAAAGCAGCCAGTCACCAACGGCCACACACTGTATGACTTTCCATTTATATACGAAAGGCCCAGAAGAAGTAAATCCAGACACAGAAAGTAGAGATTAGTGGCTGCCAGGGGCCGGGGGAAACGGAACCGGGTTTGGCGTCTCTTTCTGGGGTGACAAAAATGTCCTGGAATTAGATAGTGCTGGTGGTTGTATAACTTTGTAAATGTGCCCAAAGCCAATGAAATATACACTTTAAATGGCTAAAATGGTGAAAGTTATGTGAATTTTACCTCAGTTTTTTAAGCCACCATCTAGTTTGATCCTGTTCCTTTTTACTTCTGTCTGGGTAAAAACATGCTCTCAGAACTTTGCCCTCTCCCTGCCCTACCCCGTGCGCCTTGACTCTTCCGTTCCTTAGGAGTTATATCCACGACCTCTTGCCTTTCCAGCACTGCTGAACATCTTCTGTTAGCTCCTCCTTTCGTGTCCTCAAATTATGCTCAGGTCTAATCTCCTGCTTCTACACTTAAAATGTCCAATTTCTCTCTTTATGGCTCATTTTCTTGACATGCATTCCTTCCTTTCGTGTCTAAAATATGGCTGTTCATCAATGACCATGTTACCTTTTCCTTGCCAAGCGATTTCTAAGTGCTGTTAGCTGGGTATTGCTAGAAACGTAAAGGCATGCCCAGTCTCCTACTAATCAAGGCAACTCCCCTAAGACTTAAACACATGTATTTCTTCTAATACAACCTATACTCCTCAGCTTTCTACTGACAAAGCGAAGCTTATAACACATACAAGGTTTTAAATGACACATCAAGGTTTTAAACGACCCATTTTAACAAGTTATGTTAGGATCAAGATACAAACTAGTTTCAGCAAATAAAAAATACAGGAAAACCTGTTTGTGGAGGACTGGCTGAAAGTGACCAATCCACAAATTCACTAAATAAAGCAGCTTATCTATAGCTTAACCACATACAAATATTGACAGAAATTGAAAAGCAGGTCATGCAGTTTTCTTTCTCATCCATTCATTAAAAAGGGATTGAGTGTCTGCTATGTGCCAGGCACCGTTCTAACAAGCACAAGAGATACAGAAGTGATCTGACAAACCGGGTCATTCTAGAAAGGCCAGGCAGGAAATAAACTAGCTAGAGGGGAGTTCTATAAGGAAAATAAAACATGGTAATGTGATACAGAGAGAGCAGAGGTGAATGCCAGGGCTACTTGGGCAGGGTGGGGAGAGAAAGTCTCTGAGCATGAATACGGAGAAGGAGCTAGGTGTGTGAAAGCACTCTAGGTGGCAAGCACTGTTAGGCAGGAAAATCAGCAGGATTTCATACAATAACACAGGAAGGAAGGGGGGAAAACCTAGTACATGTTAAGCTTTCAGCTGATGAAGAAAGGTGAGGGTTCAGTTGTGAAGCTCTGGGAACGCAGCAGGAGAGGGTTTCCTGTACCTGAGGAGGGCTACGAAGGAGAGCTGAGAAGGGGCAAGGAGCCATAATCACAGTGACCAAAAGTAAATCCTTGTGATACAGATTGAAAGAAAAAAATGATCAGCGAAGGGAGGGCAAGAAAGATTAGTATAAGAGGAAGAAAACCGAAGCCCTCAGAATTTGCTGGCTAAGAACTGCTGTTTGCTTTGGCCCGGGAACTCAGATTGTTCCTGGATTGGCACAAAGTGGAAGCAAACATGAAGTCCAAATCAAAATGCTGCCTGTTATCAAGGTCCTCTCTTCTCACTCAAGGCTCGGAGCTGATCTCCTCGTCTTAGTTCCCACGCACGTCAGACCCTGAGTCTGAGTGGACCTGGGATGTGCTGCCTTTCTGTGTTCCGTCGGGCACTGTCACCCAGATTTTGACTCAGGTTTATCGGGGTTCCCCTGGCTCTGACTTGGTCGAATCTGAAGTCTTGCTGTGGACTTCAAGGTTTGTAATATCCCCTATTCCAAACTGCTTACAGCTGGATTCAGGTTCTCAGCACTGACTTTCTTTGGGCTGTAGATATTCTTCATCCTGTGTTTCCAGTCTTGTCATAGTTTTCCTGGTTCTGGATTCTTCCCTACCACTTGCTGCCTGCAGAGCAGCACCGGTAGATACAAGGCCCATGAGAGAAGAGACTATGCTGAGAAGAGGTATTTTGGGAGATATATGGACAGGAATCAAAACTCAAGGCAGGAAACTTATGGAAAGTACTTTTTTCAAAAGAGCACCTCAAGCCAATTTTTTGGACCAATTTCTTTTTCTTGTTGTTAATTTAATATTTAGCTTTCTGTTCTCACTACAAGTTTTTCTCCCTTTGCCTGGAAGACTAGGAAATTGCCCTCATAACATCCTCCTCTTCCCTCAGCAGGGTCTGTTTCGATAGAGGAGTGGGAAGAAGAAACTGGTTACTGTGATGGGTTCTCTAGATCCCAGAGGAAGGCCAGACAAGGGAGGGCTGGGAGGCTATCAGTACTATGGAAGGCAGTTACCTTTCATCCAGGCAGTGAACAGCATTTTCTTATCATAGCGCATCTCCATGTAAGCTTAGACATAAAACTTAAGAGGTCTTCATAAACAACAGGCATTTGTGTTATAAAAAGAAGTGAATTTGGGGACAATGCATAAAATAAGGCTACCTACTGACAACCACACAACAACAACATGAACCAAAATGCTGTAATCCCATAACCTGGAGTTTGGTGAGGGGATATTTTGGTTACCTTCTGACTACAACCAGCACAGAAAAACAAAGATACAGTATTTCAGCTTGGTAATTTCTTTAAAAAGATCCTATTTTAACTACATGCAACTTCTCCTAAATTATACCTGTTCTAATTAACTTGCTTAGGCCCAGGAATATGATGTATTTGGGGGAAAAATTGAAGAGGCATTCAATGCTGTTATCATGCGATACTGTGGCCTACTGCTTTTTGATTCCAATGTGCTATTTTCTGTTTCTTGTGTTCAATCTTTTTCAGCCTCCTTTGTTCACTCTTATTCCTTTTGTCCACCAATGCTGGTGTTGCTAAGAACTTCATACTTTGTCTCCTCTCCCTCCGTACATTCTTTCTAAGTAATCTCATCTATTATTTTGCACAGAGCTACTCCTGATATTTCCCAACTTAGTATTTTAGCCCAGATCTCTTATCTAAGACTCAGATGTTTCTATCCAAATGAATACTGGACACACCAGCAGCTTTTTAATTGCTTTCTGTTTCCAATCCATTCTTCACACTTCTGACAATGATTAGATGTCACTGCCCTATTTAAGAGTTTTCAGGGATTCTCCTTCAGCATTAAAATATCTGAAGTCCTTAGTATGATACACAGGGGCCTTCAATATCTAGTCTGATCTCATCTGTCTAAAATAACTGTGGTCCTCTGAACAGGTCCTCCACACTCTCATGCTCCATATTTGGAACAGAGTGCTCCATATTTCTGAAAAACCCTACCTTATCACGCCTGTTATGGGATTGATTCCACCTGCTTAAAAATGAGCTCGGTTGGCAATTAAATTCCGTATTGAAGACATATAAAATGCCAGGCACTAGGTTCCCACAGTTATGGAGTTTACATTCATGTGTGCACACGTATTTGGGGGAGTGGGAAGGTGAATAAATAGGAAAGTGTTAAGTAGTGATAAAGCTTACGATTAAAATCAAACAGGCTGACTTGACAGTGAGGGCCTACGCAGGTCTCTTTAGACTGCTCGGCCAAAAACTTCTCTGAAGGTGGGATGTTTAACCTGAGATCTTTTCTTGGAGGCTACTGGCACCCTTCCTCCAATAGCTTATGTCTATCAAAGCACTCAGCATTACTATTCTAATTCATGTTTTTACTTGTGCATTTCCATTCGTCTACAGACTCATGTTTCGAGAGGAAGAACTCTGTCTTTTCAACTTGAACCTCTCTCTTCTAACTCAAAGCTTGGCATACAGTTGATGTTGAATAAAGCCTGTGAAAACAAATCAATGAAATAAACCGGTTTTCAAATGATGGAGTGGATAGGGTAAGAGACTAAATGCAAGTTTTCAGGGACAAACAATGAAATTTAGATGGAAAGCAGCTAAGGCCCCAACTTCTATCCACACACCTGAACTCATCCAAGCAACTTGATATGATGCATGTATCGCTACACCCTCCCAGGGCACTCACTTCTGGGCTAGTCCTGGTCTTTGTTTTCTCCACACTTGCAGGTTACTTCATCTTCTTCACACATTTGACTCCTGCTTCCCTGCTTTTGTTTCCCAGAGTCTGACATTAACCTAATTTGGCCTCTGGCTCTAACCACAACGAGTAGACTCACAGCTCTTTTTCTCTGTATTCACAAGACAACCAGTGACTGTTTCCTATAGTTATGGGCAGCTTTGTTTTCTGGTTTATGCAAACTAGGAATGACCATTCACATAGAACCATTACTCCCTTAAAGGAATCCTGCTTTAAAATCTTTGTTTTCTCTTCTATCCACAATGTTACCATATAATTTGCCACTGAAGAAAAAATGCTCATGATAATTACACACAGCAGGTATGCACCAGGTTTTGTGGTCACCCTTTCCATCCAGCCATTTCCTAAGGGTCATGTGTACCAGGGTCATGTGCACTTGTTTTTTGGCTTTCTGCTATCCTGGACAGGCTGCTCCCTTGCACTTCCCCTTGGGCTTCAGATTTGACTCTTTCAGGCTGAAAACACTTTCCAGCATTTATCCATACCTTGTGTAGAGATCCGTATGTGGAGACTCCTGGTAAGGGTAATAACATAGCTAACATTTTTAGATGTCTTATTACAAGACAGGCATTGTGTATTATTTGAATTATATATTTGAATTCTTTTTATAAAACCTGGTGAACTTTCTTCCATTTTAGAAAAAAGGAAAGGTTCAAAGAGGTTACTTTACTCAAGGGCACATATCTGGTACGTGCAGAGTTTAACTTAATCGCAGATCTATCTGCCTGCAGATGCTCATGTTCTTCAATACTACAATATAATCCCTCACCGTGAAATAACCGAGTAGAGAAAAATTGACCACTATGATCATAATATCCATAAACCAAACAAAGGCATAATAGGATTAAAATCATTATTAATCTGAATTCTAAAACTTATCCTTCTCCTTTTCAAACCTATTCCTTTATTTTGCATGTGACAGTATTTTAGATAGCAATATCCTTGTTCTCAATGACCAGACAGAATGTTCTTAGACTTCTTTTAATATAACTGGAAAACTCACTTTATTCATCTGCTTCTTACTTGCTTTATTTCTCTTAGACTAATGGGTCTCTGAAAGTTTGGTGTCATACACTCCAAAGGTAAACAATTTTGAGCATGTGTTCCTCAATAAATTATATACATGTCTATCCGTGTAGTAACAGATTGCATACACTACAGAACACACTCCAACATGTAAATAAAGACTAAGAAAATAAAAGTCCTAATAATTTTCCTACCTCCCAAAGGTGGACCTCTTCGACTCCCTGAAAGCCCGCTCCGTGAACCCCTCACCTGAACTAGTGCCTCTCAAAAGTTAAGGTGCATACGAATTATCACCCGCAGATCTTGCTTTTAAAGCAGATTCTGATTCGGCCTGTTTAGATCAGGGCTAAGAGTCTCTGGGATTTCTAGTAGGCTCTTAAGTGACGCTAATGCTGCTCACACTGAGTAACAAGAACTTAAACAAGAGGTTAACACGTAACCAAACTTAAGCTGTTGTTTTCTACGGTAAAACAAACAGCTGATCCTAAATTCAACTTTCCATAACTACAGGCAAAACTGTTAAAAACTGCTTTTAAAACCAAACAACACAATCATTAGGCACATTAACTAATAACATCAAAGAACACGTCTAAAATGTAAATAATCATCATGGCTGGGCATACACTTAAGTGGCTGAATTCAGAGTATCACAGTGAAACAGATTTTGTTTCCATACACTTCTTTTCTATCTCCAAAGGCAGCAGTGAACAGAAATTAAGAAAAGAAAATAAGGACAAAGAACAAAATGGACTAAAACATACACACTTTCACCTATTTCTGACATGAAACCAGTAGGCAAGATTCACGGGTGAATATCATCGGGTGACGTTTATGTTTATATTAACAGGGGCAGAGCAGCCTGGCTTTTTATGTAAATACAGAGTGAGAATGGTCACACAAAGTACACGGTTTTAAAATTCTATCTTATAGTTACACAACTTTAAAAGGTCCAAACAGCTTATAAACATAAAGGACTTTACACGTGGAAGTCAGGTAAGTTCAGAATATCAGCAGAATAAAATCAGAAAGCAGTTTGGTTTTATTGTTAGTTTTGCAGTTCCCTCACAAAAACCTAAAGTTCCCATGCCGCTGACTGCATGAGAACATTTCATGCTGACCCTCCAATAATTTCCAACAGTCAAATACACCAAAAGAAAACTACCACCATCCCCGAATTTCAATTATTTACCTTGTCAATCATTTTTCTTGCTTCCACTTCCTCACTGTTGGGATTCTCTAACTCAATGGTATAAGTACCCTTGTCACTTTGGTCATCATCATTATCCTTTTCAGAAGTGGCAGAAGTAGGTTGATTTTTTAACATTTTATCCATCTCCTGGCTTGGTCTGTGCCCAAGACTCCCTGAACTTCTCAATAATGCAGTTTGTAGGAAGGGAATGGACACCGATGGCTCCTCTGATTTCTGTTTTAACAATTTCCCATGTGGAACACCATGCCCCCCTCTGTGATGCGTAGAGCTAGTCTGGAAAGACAAAGAAACCACTTTGGCATCTGCTGTTGGAGATTTTGCTTTTTCAAGTTTTGTATGTGGTGTCGAGTAAGCAGTTTCCTGACACAAGATTCCCGCACTCTGAGTAAAAGAGTAGGACCGTCTTTTTCTGGGATTGTCTTCGTCAAAGAATGCAATCATAAAAGCAGTTTGACTTACAACAGCTTGGTCTTGATGCTTCTCAGTGGCCTGGGCCTTCTGCAGCTTTTTCTGTTCGGAGTGGTGCCGCCTTAAGTGTTCCTCGAGAGCAGCACGCTTGCTACAGCGCCTGTGGGCCCCAGCATTTTCTGAATCGCTCTGTGTACCGTCATCATGTTTATTTCCTGGACACAAAACAGAAGCCACATAATAGGGAAGGAAAAAGTCCCATGTAGAAAATTAGACGCGTATACAAAAGCGTTACTTGCTTTTGGCACCCTCCCTCCCCCTCTTCAACCCCAGTCATATGTTCGTTTCAGTAACAGGCTCGGCAAACTCCCCTCAACTGCAACGCTCACATTCAAATTTTCTCAACCAACAATGAGGTCCTTTATAAATAAATGAATAGGACTGCTTTTCTTTCTCCAAATTTTTAACTTTCTAATGATTCATTAATGCCTTAACAGATAAGCAATGCTGTATCATCTGCGGTAGTCTGTATTTATAACATTAATAAACGTTAATCCGGCCTCCAAGCCTTATACCTTCTTTAGCAATCAAAAACTGGCTTCTAGCCTGAGAGGAAAAGAGAAAAGAGAGTGATCCTCCTGAGATGCTTATCACTACACAGTAAAATAGAACACAAATGCCATAAAATGTGAATTTTGACAATGTTTAATACTTCTAAAACTACAGCATACTTTTATAAAAAGTATACAAAATTTTAATACAAAGATACAAATTTGTAGTTTCCACCAGTTACTATACACTTCTCTACAAGTGTCTTTCTAGCTATGAGAAGTTTTGCAAATTTACATTTGTGCTCTACACTCTGGTGGCTTCAAAGAGTTAAATAAAGCATGCTAAAGGCCTATCACAGAATAGCATCGTCTATGAAATCCTATATAAATCTAACCACCTTCTGGGCAAATGGCAGGGTGCTAAATATAACCAGCTAAAAATCTGTCTTCTCTATAAAGCATATAGAGTCAAGTTAGAATATGTTTGAATTTTGAAACATTAGGTTCCTAACAGCTTTTCTGTTACCCTTCATAGTTCTACTAGGGATTAAATGTGAAACATTAGAGAAATTAGTTTTCAATGATTTAGAATTTTAAGTATTTAAATAAGTACATTAGAAGAAATTATCAAATGATACTTATATTATTATAGCATAAATTTTTTTTGAAGGTCAAGAATTTTTCTATGCTTCCTAAATTATTCAGTTTTAGACTGAATGAATTACAAACGAGGGCTTAAATGATGGCTTCATTGGAAGAAAAGTGCTTCTAGTCCCAAGTCTGAGTTTAAACCTTTCCTGGGCTACAAATTCTAAATCTGAAGACCTGCTGAATAATGTAGTAACAAACAAGACAACGATCAGAACTGGACGATGCATTGGCTGGGAGGGGCAAAGGGCACACATCCAAAAGAGAAAGGGGAATTTTAATACTCATGGGGTTCTTTTTTGTCTTTTGTTTTAAATGTACTTAGAGGTTACCAACTGGTGCTAATGATTTAACAGAAGACTAGTTGTAAAAATGTACATAAAAGGTGTGAGAAGACTCAGAAGCTAGAAAGAATCCACAGAAAAGGGTAATGTTTTGAAAAAGTCACAGGCAAGGGAAGCCAAGGGAGAGAATTACACCAACACGAAGGGAGGCACTTCCCAGCAAAACAAAACTGACAAATGTCATAAGCATCAGATACAACAACAAATCTGAAAATCTTTCTTCAAATTAGCAATTATTCAAAATGCAATCTGAAAAGAATAATAAAACCCAAACAGGTGTTTAATTAATGGAATCCCCACCCTCAGGCAATTAAGCAAGGAATCAGGGATAGCAAATGGAACGCAAAACCAAACTAAACCACTAATTCAAATATAAAACTCACTGAAAACATGCTATTTTACAATCTTTTTTATTGTTGCACTGGCTGAACTGGAAAGGAATCCAGTTTCCAAGAGCCAGTAATAACTAAACTCTAAATTTCTGTACCAATAAGACCAAATAGCCCACACAGCACACATATACAACATGAAAACACCATGTTTACAAGACTTCAGCTCTTGTACCAACGTGTAAAATTTGGCACTTAAGTGGTGTTGGGTCCTTTTGGTATTTTTTAAGTTACAGTTTAAAACTTTTTATGGATTAGCCATTTTCTTTCATGGAATATTGCTATTCCTTCTTGTATTTCTCAGTGTTACAAAAGGGGAGACCCCTGGCAAGAACTGCAATTTCTCTTTGTACTCAACAACAACAAAAATCACTGGGAAACTCTCCTCTCCGAGTTTCTGTGTTGTCTACCATCAACCACGCGTAAATATGTTGAAGTCTGTTCAGTATTTTTGGGGGTAGGTTAGCTGTACCAGGTCAGACGTTGTGGTCAAAAGAAGCTGCAAGTCTCCTAAAGGGAAAAGTGTACGGGCTTTGTGAGCATGATTTTCTTCACTGTCCCAAAGCGCGTGCACTTTACTCTTGTAGGAGCAAAGGTTTTTGCTTTTATTTTACTTACTTTTAATTTTTGAGACTGATTCAAATAATTGCTGGAAGTCTAATTAATGTAAAATTGTTACTTTTATTTAAAGTCTATGTATACACTTTCAACATCCTACCTAGATTGTGGAAATTCTGTCTAATGATGGCATATCTGACTTTGGGAAAAAGTCAAATGTCATTTATAAATATAACTGGAGCAATAAAATGGATCTATCTTGAACCAAAAATGAGTTATATTCACAAAGATATTTTTTTGTAAAATGGTCTGAAGGCCAATCCAAAAGAAGAGTTCTGAGCGATGGCAATACACTAGAACATGTGTCTACCCATAAATCAACTTTGAGGGAAAACAGCAATTTGTATAATTTCTGGTAAAATTTTTAAGTATCATTAATGCACAGATACAGTGTGATTATGGGCATTAATGCCTCTGTTTGGAATCAGGCTTACAGATGGGCCTTGTTCAAGAAGAGAATGGCTAAAAATGATGGCTTAAAAATAATAGCTAATACAGAAAATGCTTATGATGACTAAAAAAAACAGTTATAAAATAAAGGGATAAAGGTATTTAAAAATGGCAACTTTTAAAATAACCTTTTAGCTCACTTTTGGCACATTTATTAAAAGTAGTTTGAGAAAGACCATGTCATTTCTAAATTGTCAAGGTTTATGCTACCTTTTATATTACACTTGGATATCAGTACTATTTATTGATTCTTACAAATGGTCAGCATACAGATGGGTAGCTTTTATCTGTGAGCTTTCACCTATATGTAAATATATAGTTCTCAGTTATGAATTTAATATTATCTGACAGAGGCAAAAGATAACAATCAACATGAAGAGCATAATGCAGGCAATTGCTTATGATTATAATTAGATTTAGTAATAGGCCCCAGCAAAGAATTAGGTAATCACACCACCTCACTATCCTGAAATGTCTTAGAAGCAAATCAGAACAGGTATTTCTTCAGTACTTGACCAAAATCCCAGGGCATAAAGTACAGGTTAAGCCAGGGTTCGTCTTATCATTGATAGCAAAGTCATTCATTGTGTATTCAAATTACTGAGTACTTGCCACATAATTAAGTCCCAGGTGAAGTGTTAGGGATACAGTGACCTCAATTAGCATTTGTTAAAGCTCATTAACTCCTTGTATAGTAACAGAATGGTCATATTAGCATGCAGTCATTTCTCTTAATGATAGCTTATGAAATAAAATTAAGATAGAGTAATTAAGATAGAGCAAAACAATAGAAAAATTATTCAGCTGATACCCTGTTGTACAGGTATAGACATCTGACTAATTTTGGCCAAGTGTTATACTAATAAAGCATATACTGACTACTTCACAAATAAACACTCAATTGTGGTTTCATAAGTTTTAATATCAAAAACATTTTTAATTCAATTAATTCCCAGTATCTCTAAACCAAGAATTTCGTTCTCTAAACCAAGAATTTTGTTTCACGAATAACCACTGAGAAAAGTTTGAAACATTTTCTCAACAATGTGACTGTATTACTGGGGCACCTGGGTAGCTCAGTCAGCAAGTGTCTGACTCTTGATTTCAGCTCAGGTCATGATCTCACAGTTAGTGAGTTGGGGGCCCATGTCGGGCTCTGCACTGGCAGGTGGAGCCTCCTTCGGATTGATTCTCTCTCTCTCTCTCACAAAATTAATAAACATTTAAAAAACTCCAATGTGACTATTATTACTAATGTAGAACTTCTCGCCCATTATCAAATGGCTTAAAATTTCTTTCAAAATCGAGACACTGACATTTCACTTGAAGTATCACAATAGAGAAGAACAGAATTGAACACATCTTTTCCTTAAGTCAAGAAAACGATGAGAAAGGTCTTCTAAGGGAGTTCCACAGGTGAACTGAATGAATCTTTTATTTCCATAGGAAAAGAAATATTTTTAATGGCATAAATATAAATTCACAAAACCAATCTGGTTTTGGCAAGAAAGTGAAAGCAGACTATTTTCAATGAGTAAGGTGGATATGGGCAGTACGGTTTGCTTCTGAGCTTCAAAATCAAAACAGGAAGCTTTGAAAGAGCTGAAGTTTCCTACCATATAATTTTTTATCTAGCAGGAGTTTGGTAACTGTGAAGACTGAATTTTCTTTGTCACAAAACAGCAAGTTCTGAAATGATCAAGTAATTCACTTTACCTTTCAACCTTTTCAAGTAAACTGGAACATCACTCTTAATACTTTTGGAATCCTCTTCTGTTCTTTCCCATAGCATCTGAGGAGGGTTGTTCTGTGCTAGCCAGTCAGCTACTTTATTTTCCGGTGCCATCATTCCTGTTTGAATCCCTGGTAGGTCTTGAGTTCCGGGAGAAGACTTCTTGGACTTGTGGCGCTGATCAGAAGCAAATTTTGTCACATGGTCTCTAATAGTTACCTTCCCTGGGGTACTGTCATCAAATTCAATGGTGAATGAAGCATGCCCTGCACCTGCTGTATGGGAACTTGGTGTGTCTTTTGTCGGGATTTCATGAATAGTGCTCTCTGCTATTTGTGATGGCTGCTGAAATTCTTTGGTAGGGATTTCAAAGTAACTCGGTTCCCTACAGAGAGGGAAAAGTACATCTTCGCTTGCAGCTGCAGATTGTTCCTCAACGTGCTTGGCATCTATGCTGCACCCTAATAAAAAAATAAGAGAAAATTCAAAAGATTTGGGAGCTTCTAGCACAGAAGGAAATATAATCATGGCCATTTGTATTACGCCATGAGCATCAGAAGGCAGATCAGAGCCTGGATGAAAAACCGGCAAATGTCAGAGAGAAGAGATGTCGACTATAAACACAGCGTTCAGGTACCAACAGAAGATGCAAGAGAAGCCACGACAGCAAGAGATGGATCCTTCATGGCTAGACCGTATTTTTTCCAAATTGGATCCGGAAATCATCCAAGTGCAAAAGAACTGAAATCAAATGTGGATGGAGATGCACGTTCAACATACATATCTTAGAGTAACAGAAAAAATAGGAATTTCCGTATCAAGTCAGGAGGATGAAATATGTATGAACAAAAAGTACAGCTTCTGCACAAAGTAAAATAAACATGAGGTCACCATGTGAGCAATATTCTAGAAGTAATTATTCCACTTACCATTCTTCACCATGACACTGAGAGGCATTACTTCTCGAATTACAAAAATAACATTGATGTGCGATCCTTGTGAGAAGATGGATACATTTTGTAAAGAATGAAAGAATAACTAAAGATAAAACATGGTTTGCTTGCAGCACTGCGATCCAAGCAGCAGTGTGAAAGAAATAGGTTAAAAATAGAAAATTTAGTTGCCAGCCAATAAGCCCAGAAGAAAATTCACGTATATGTCTATACATGTGTCAGAATATGCACAAGTGTCAAGAATTCTTGGAGGAAAGCTGAATTAAATCTCAGATCAAAACAACCAGAGTTGGCAGAAGAAGTGAGCAACGCTGGGGTGCTGTCACTATTGTTCTGCTGTCTCAGAAATGAATATAAAGGTATAAAAATGCATTTATACATAATATATGTAAATGAATAAGTAAACAAAATACATAAATGAAAATGATAACTGAAAAATTTTTGTAAACTGTGTTACCAGATACTACAAATGCAAAAAATAAACAGATAAAGAAATAAAAAAAGATTAAGCTGCTCTATTTTTCAGGAAGCAAAAGAACCATAGCCATTATTAAGATGATAAAGAGTTCAAATGAAAAACATTTTCCTAAAGCTCATAAAAGTACTCCGTTTTTAAACAGATTGATGGGAAAACCGTATGCAGGTAATTTATTAGGAGGAAAGGCAATACAGGGAGACTAGGCTGTTTCCAGTCATTCCCCAATTAAGTGAAGTAATATTTGGTCTCTTGAAGCATCGAATATTAGATCTTGATGGGATTCTTCAGGTGCTGTAATTGAATTCTTGGCAGTACTTTCTGAATATAAACAAACATCAAACTGTTTGCTTTCAGGTAACGAGAAGGGGACAGCAACACTGCTGTCATCCAGGGTGTGGAACAGGGTATAGAGAACATCAAGCTCTAGTCCCCCCGCCTCCCAAAACAAAACACTACACAGAAGGTAAACAGAGTATCTAACAAAAACAATTTTCAATGTAAAAATTATTCTTATCAAAGTATACTTAATTTTTCTTATAACTGAAAATGAAAAATGGACATCAGAAAATACATCAAAGCAAAAATTTTACTTGCTAATTGGAAGAAGAGATTATACAAGACTAAATAACCTAAGTCATGTTTTAAAAATTTCTTTCAGAGTTAATTCATCTATATCTTAATAAAAAAATGTTCACTTGCATTCTGAAGGCCTGTCATTTAAAATTTCCATGACAGTAAAATTAGGCACTTCCCATGTATTAATGAATTCACTAATAAATGCTATTTGTAGTTTTTCATACATGGACTTATTTCCTGTTCATTACGGTATACTGTACTTGGGTCAATTCCACATAGGACAACTGGCTTATAAACCTATCCTCTCTTACCTATGTATCTATCTATCTATACACATGCATACAATCACTCAGTCATTTATTATCTGCTTTGCTCATTTTCTAGCAACAGGATAATACTGGCTGGGAACAAGGGGTGGTACTTTCTTAGTACCACCACCAGATACCCAAATAAAATGATGTGGCTGAAGTGCAAGCCCAAACCGTGAAAAGCTGCTCCGGGGGTACAACACTTACCATCTATTTGTCATCATGATTTAAAGGAATATTTTCCTAATTTTCCTTCCTTGTGAAGGAAAAGTTCACAGTTAATATTGACATACTTTCAACATGTTTTCACATTATAACACATAAAAACAGCCTAGATCAAATGCACACCACTGTTTTAAAGGTTATCACCCCTTAGTCCTACATCCATGTCACCTTTACTTCAAGGACTGGAAACCTGAGACTTACACAACTTATCCAGAAATCACTTATCTTGCAACATCAGGTAGCACAGTAGAGGGGAAAGGCAGCATGTTATGATCTGATGAATCCTGTGTCTGTCAGTCTTTAATTCTCATTTTTCTCATCGGAAATAATGGTATCTATCCATGAGATCACTGTCATGATCCAGTGAGGTTCAGTATTAAGTGACACAACGTACATTACCCAGAACAAAGCCTGGCACAAAGTAGGCACACAAATAAATCTTTCTCTCTTTTCCCCAACTCTCCAACATAGCTAAGAATTAGGGAAACAAGAAAAACTAACTCTAAAAAACTCAAGAAGGATACAATAACACCTATACTCCCATATTCATGACCTTTACTAACAGAAAAGTCACTCACTCAAGAGTCTTTTTACTATCTGCACAGACACATGTAGCAAACCTGAAGTGAGGATTAAGGTAAGATACACTGCACCAAGAAGTAAGGGTCAGACAGATGGCAGGAGTAAGACAAAAAACAAGAGCTTGGGACCCAGCTCAGAACCACAACAGTCCAGAACCATTCTGTGCAGAGGGCCAACAGTCCCACACCCCGTAATGTCTCCCAAGGCTGTCATGTGATGTATCACACTGCAGTAAGTGACATCCATCATGATGACTTTGGGTCATAAACCAGAAACTTATATTACATTCAGGCTTCTCCACTTGAGAAGACAGTGATATGGGTAATTCATTAATAGAAATATAGAAAATGGTCAAACTTTTACAGAAATTGTCAGTTGTAAAAGTTCAGTCATTTGGAAAATTCATTACGTGAAGGAATTCATCTCTCTGGAGATGATAAAAACAGATCAAGTGTGGACCTACTATACTTGGGAAATGTAGGCCTACTAGAAAAATTATTGGGAAAATTAATACAGAAGAATAAAACAGCTCTATCTCAGAATGCTGATGGAACAGATTCTGGAAATCTGTGAATTTAACATTCATTTACCTTCAAACTCAGTTCTGTTTATACCAAATTAAGTAAATTAATATATTAAATATACTAATATTTTGAGTATACTAATAGTCTGTCATAATCTCAACTGCTAGGTATTTAAAACTATTTAATAACTGATTATGCTAGAATTGCTTATCTAAATCAGAAGAGAAAATGGGGACAGTACACCTCCAAGAAAGCCATTCCCTTCATTCTTCTGTACGAAATTAAGAAATATTCAATTCCAGATGCTAAAGGCAATGATGAAAGCACATTCACTCAGCCTACAACATACATCCAGCCTGGCATATTCAAGGACTGCAAATAAAGACTAGGAAACAGCAAAAGGAGTCACAACTTGAAAGTTCCCAAATTTAGTGTGATTAGATGAAAATCAACGTAAAAGAGCCAGAGCTTTATTCCTCACAGCTGCACACACCTTCTTTTCAAACACACCTTTGCAACACTAGAAGACCTTTAGATGTAACCTACGTAAATGTTTACACCAAGTTAGCAGGTCCTGGGCGCACCTATAGCTAAAGTGAGGGCAGTTCTCCTTTTTAATTGGACTAAAAATACTCGGACAATTTCTGGAGAATTAGATTGCTCCAGTATATACATTTGCTTCCTGGGTTAGGTCTGTAGGAGATTCTGGATACATGTGGACCCACTGAGAGGGACATAACAAATTACTAGGTCGCAGATACTCTATTAGCTTTTCTGAAATGTTCCCCCCTCCTAACAATTACTAAGATTTTGCATTCTAATAATGGGTAACCAAGAAGCAAGTCACTTTTTGTATTTACAAGTTGCATGCTTAAAGCATAAATGAATCACTTATATTTCATAACTGGAAACATTTAATAACACTTTCAAAATGATCAAATTAAATAAGTACCCATCTTCAAACTGATTCTACAATCTCGGCTAGTATCATAAGTTATTTCAGGTCAGTAAACTGTTCCCCTCATCCTATATTGTAAAAACTGCCAATGATAAATCTGAAACAATAACATCCTTGCACTAACATAAGAAAGCAGATAAAATTCTCTCACAAGACACCTAATAGGCTAAATCTGGCTGGGTTCTTCAAGCAATTTAACACGAACATAAATCACTTAATTCCTTCTTACTCAAAAATAATCCCAAGATTATGAAACAGCTTTTGTCATCTGGCAAAAATGACACTCAATGAGACATGCCACATAAGCTGATAATCATTTAAGAATTTAGTTTCATTCACACAGATGGCCATGAGGGGAGACACCCCCCTATGCGGCCCTATACGCCCACTGTGGACTGAAGGGCTGAGAAAGGGAGAAAAACCAGTTGCTGATGACACTGTAGAGATGCCTTAGCCAACCCTGAAGAGGTACGGTTATTTAAGCCAGGAAATTTCTTTCCTGTTCAGTCTCAGGTAGCATTTGTTATTTGCATCTGATGTAACGCTGAATGATACTCAGTATGAATACTAAGTATTTCTAAGCTTGGACATGAAGAAAACTGCTGGTGGAGAGAAACAAGGAAGCTACGATGGGAATTTATTTGCAAAGTTGACAACTTCAGTTTGGGGCACTTGTAAAATCAAGTTGATAAAGCCAGCTTTCTTAGACCTGTCCAAGGTCAAATTAGCACATATTTAAAGAACAGTGTTCTTAATTAATTAATTAATTAATTATCTTGTACAATTAGGGTCGAAGGTAGAAAATTGAGAAGAGTTGTGCTGGGATCTATCTTTGACTCAGTCAGACTTGGTTTTCCAGACTGCTCCCTGGTACCTGTGTTCAATTCCTACAGTTCTGGATCCTTATCTGACATTATCGTAGAAACTGCCCGTTTCACCCTTTGGTGTTGATGTCTTTGCCAAGTCCTTACGTGACGAATGACACCTCCATTCATTTCCTGGAAATCTTGACCCTTGCTGGCTTAAGGGCACTTGGTTCATTACTAAATCCCTCCAGCAACACAAGAATATGTTCCTTGACTATTAATGTGACCCAGAACTAATTTTTCATTCTGGCTGAACTTGGCTAGTCTTGCTACCATATCCCAACAAACAAAGCAAACTGAGGTTTTAAATAAGTTTTAATTTTATATCACATTTCTGAACATAACAGAAACTGTTCATTTAAAAACATGATTATAAACCTGTGAATCTAAGGAAACACACAATTCGTTTGTGCCCACTATTTTGGTCTAATTGAAACATTTTAATAATTCTTTTTAAATACCTTAAATGCTCAATTACATTATTAATCTATTTTCCAAGTTTTAATCTCAT